>NC_056033.1:21955653-22279603 GCF_004379255.2 Salvia splendens | reverse complement strand
GGCTGGTGTCTTGACTCTCCTTCAGCCATGCCGGAACACCCGCCGGATCCTCCACCGGGGTCCGAGGAACCCCGCACCGTCTCGGATCAGCAAATGGTCCTCCGGGCGGCCGAGGACCCTCCCTTGGTCCAACAAATGACGTTCACGTCGGAAGAGGCTTCCTCCACAAGCCTTCCCTCCAAGAAAATGGCGAGGAAATCCTTGAAAACAAACGTGAAAGAGAGGAAAAGTACCCCGGCCCCTTCCACCATAGGCGATGGTCGGAAAAGGTTTGTACTCTCACCTATGCCGGAAGACAAGCAACTCCGGAAGAAGATTGATTTCGGGGCCGAAGGTGGCTCACCGGGTGGAAGTCCCAAATGCAAAACAACCATCTTTCCGGCGCCTCCCGGCCGCGATATGAAGGTGGCTCCACCCGGGAATGAGGCCGAAATCGTCACCTATGATGAAGGGGATGAGAAAATCGCCATTGTTCTTGACTCATACGACTATGCCGGCGAGATTCCGTCCTCCGGCCAAGACTCCGGCGACGGCCGGTCGACCGTCGAAGCAAGTGTCGAGCCAGCCGCGCACGCTCCCCCACCACCTCATGTTGGACCACGTGATGCACAACTCTCCAAGATGGTTGGTGAAGTCATCTTGCCAAATATGGATAAAGGAACAAAACCACCTTTGAAAAGCTCCTTTGTCCCTTACCCTCCCAATAAAGGTGTCACATGTGCTGCAAAGAATACCTTGAAAGAAGGAGTAGTCAACTTGCCCGAAATGGAGTTAGGAACAAAATCACCTTTTGAAAGTGCCTTGGTGCCTTACCACAATGGGGGCTCACGTGAGTTGCTAGCCGTTGAGGCTCAAATACAGCCACAAACCCATGAACTCATCCACCTCGCCACCTTGGACTCGGCGGAGACCCTCGACACAATGGCCGCCCAACCCCTCATCATTGCCGGACCACCGGAGACCGGAAGTAAGCCCTACGTGGCGCGCGCCAGCCGGGTGCCGAGACTTGAACCTCCGGGGTCCTCACCCTCGACGGACCTTATCGCCTCACTTGAGGAGTTTCCACCACTTGAGAAAGGTAGAACACTCAAAATTCGGGACACTTTTGAGAAGGGATCACCGAGTCGGAAGGAGGAGATGGCCGCGACAAATCCAAAACTAAGATGGGGCAGCTCCGTGCCACAAGGAACGCAACCGAAAGCGCCTCTTCGATTAGGATATGGAGTCCCAAGCATTGAAACGTCCATCCCAATGGTAATTGGAGATAGTGACCCGGAGACGAGCAACAACTATACACCTCTGGATTTGCATGGGCCGAACCAACAAACTTCCGGAACAGGGATGGGGCCGAGCACGGGATTGAACCATGCGAACCTGCCCAAGACACACGAGCCACACTCGGCGAACGCCGGGAAGCCGATAACATTGGCCGAAGTGCTAAAAGGCTCCTCCGACCCAACCGGCCCGCAAGTGTTCGAACCGGAGAAGATTCAAAACATTGGCTTTGCCTCAGCATCAAACGGCATCCCGACCATTTACTTTTCCGGGGCGGAGACACGAAAGTTGGCTGAAGGCATTGGGCACGCAATCGTGGGTAAGTTTTCTCATTCTATCCCCACGGGGCATCAAATTCAAAAGGCCCTTGACAACATCAAATTGAGTCGTGGCTTTAATTGGAAATATATTAATGCTAAACACATTCTTATTCAATGCGAGGACATTGGGGATTATGCTCGCCTTCTTGGTGGCCCGAGGGGCTCCCCCGTATGGTTCATTGACCGACACCCGATGAGGGTATTCAAATGGTCCCCGGAATTTGATGCGTATTGTGAGTCCCCGATCGCGGCAATTTGGTGCAACTTAATAGGCCTCCCAATTCACCTCTATGATCAATCGGCCCTATTCACCATCGGCAAGCTCCTCGGTACCCCAATTCAAATCGACCGTGCCACGGCCAACAAGTCTCGGCTATCCTTCGCACGCATTTGCATCGAGATTGATATTACAAAGCCACCTCCCGAGGAGATCATTCTTGATCTTTGTGGGCGGGAGACGGTGCAACAAGTCCGATGGGATAAGATTCCTTCCTATTGTCAAGATTGCAAACATGTTGGACACACGAGGGAGGTTTGTTATGCAACGGGCAAGAAGGAACGACCGGCCAAGAGAAACTATAATGTCGGCCCACTCAAACAGCCACATTCGGACGACCGAGGTGTTAAACACATGCAAGACACCGGGGGGAATGATGCTAATCCTAATGAATGGAAACGCCAAGGGAAGAAAAAGAATAGTGGTGCTGATCGAGCAAACTACAAAGCAAAAGGAACCAAAGGTGCGGACACACATTGGCAAGGCCCGGACATCTTAGGAGATTTCAATGACAACAAGGAAGCTTCGTCGGAATCACATCGTGCGAGTGGAACTCGGAATGGTCGAGAGGCCTCAAGCCATCTTAAAGGCTTCAAGCCTTTTGCCTATCCACTCGAGGAAGCGACACTGGGTGTCGTTAACCGGGGCTCGGCCGTCCGGGGTGGGAATCCCGTCTCGGCACCCATCGGCCCAAGCGGCTCAACAACAAAGACCACCGTGGCCAAGAGTAGAGAACAAGAGAAGGCAAACTGTTTGAGCACTAATCAATACTTCTCCCTCATGGAAGATGAAGAATATGAGGATGGTGATCATGATGCCAATGAGAGCTTCGAGAGGGGTGCGCACAATAGTGATGATGCTGGTGGTGCGAGCAACCCAATCTTGGAGGCCGAGACGGATCACGAATGGCACGACCAACAAATGACCGATTACCGAGGGGGGCCTTCACACCCGCCGGGTACGGAACCTCACTGTTAATTATGTCCTTAAACTATATGTTTTGGAACGTTAGGGGTATTGCGAATGCTCCAACCCAAAACGTTTTAAAAAGATTGATCAAGTCTCATAATGTTCAATTTCTTGCAATAATGGAGCCGTTTACAGACCCCAACCCGGAGAAATTCTCTAGGGCATTGGGGCTAGTGTTTAAAGGCTCAAATACTAATGGGAAAATTTGGATTTTTGTTGAGGAGGGCGCCAAGTTTGTTGTGGAAGAGGACTCGGATCAAATGCTCCACGGCCCTTTCCTTTCTCCTCGCCTTGAAAGACACATTTCAGTCTCGGCTATCTACGCGAAGTGCTCACGGACGGGAAGATACCACCTTTGGGATAAGTTGAGGGAGATTGCGGTCATCACCGACGGAACACCTTGGATCGTCGGCAGGGACTTCAACACTATTCTATCCCCACATGAGAGAGTTGGGAGCGACACCAACCGGCAAGCTGAGATGATTGACTTCGCCGAGACAATTGAGGATTGCAGGCTTCTTGACCCGGGGTTCGACGGATCGGACTACACGTGGGCAAAGAACGGACTTATGGAGAGGCTCGATAGAATTTTGGTGAATGATGCTTGGCCACAGGTTTTTGAGGCAACGAGGGTTACAAACCTCCCACGCGTCTCATCGGATCATGGGCCGGTCTTGGCAAGATGTAGATGTCCTAATCGGCAGCCCGGAGGAAAGGCCTTCCGATTCCAAACATGTGGATCCGCCATGAGGGCTTCTTGGATACTGTACGCAATACTTGGAACCAGCCTACGGAGGCCGAGGGATTGCTTAATCTTCAAATCAAGCTTGCGCGAACAAAAAAAATGCTCAAACTTTGGAATAAGGAAGTCTTTGGAAATATACATGCCAATCTAAAGGAAATGGAAGATAAGGTGGCTGAGGCCCAAAGTGAGTTTGAAATAAACCCGTCGGGCGAAAACAGAGCCTTGGTAAACAAGCTCATTGCCAATTACATCCTTCTCCTCAAAATGGAGGAAGACTATTGGAGACAAAAAGCGGCCCTCCGATGGCTAGCGGATGGAGACAAGAACACAAGGTTCTATCAAAGCTGGGTTAAACAGAAGAGGATTCGATTGCGGATTCATAGAATATCCGTGAATGGAGTGGAAATCACTGGGGAGGAAGAGATCAAGAACTCGGCGGTTGATTTCTACAAGAACCTCCTAGCACCCCCACCCTTGGCCCTCGGCGTGCCGGACTTTAGTTTGATCCGCCAGCTCCCACCTTCGGAACAACTCCGGGATCTTCCTACACCACCTGAGGGGGATGAAATTAAGCGAGCTGTGTTTGATATATCTGGGGATAGTGCACCAGGACCGGATGGTTTTACGGCTACCTTCTATCAAACGTGCTGGGGTATCGTGGGACAAGATGTGGTTCATGCGGTTAGACAATTCTTCCTTGGGGCGTTCCTCCCGCGGAGTGTCACAGCAACAAGTATAGTCCTGATCCCCAAGAAGCTCACTCCTGAATCGTGGGGGGACTATCGCCCCATCAGCTTGTGCAACGTGATCAACAAGATCATTACAAAGGTCCTTACGAAAAGGCTTACTCCTTTCCTTCCCCATGTCATTGCCCCAAACCAAAGTGGGTTCGTGAAAGGTCGAATTTTGAACGATAACGTGCTCCTGGCCCAGGAAATGTTCCACGAGCTTCCAAGGTGCTCCCCTGCCCCGAATGTTGCTCTTAAAATTGACATGACAAAGGCCTATGACCGCGTCCAATGGCCGTTTCTCATCAAGGTCATACGACAAATGGGATTTCCGGAAGCTTGGATCTCCCTCATTGAAAGATGTGTTGGCACTTGTTGGTTCTCGGTGCTAATTAATGGCGCCCCCTCGGGCTTCTTCAAGTCTACCCGAGGGCTCCGACAGGGCGATCCTATCTCACCGGCCCTGTTTGTGATTGCGGCGGAATACCTCTCTAGGGCGCTTGATAAACTTATTTGGGACACAAAGAGATGGCTTTCAAGGCGGCCCGGCACTGCATGGAGATTAGCCACTTAGCCTATGCCGACGATATCATCATCTTCACCCAAGCGGCGGCGCCCTCTATTAGGCGCCTAAGAGCATGCCTTGAAGATTATGCGGAGGTCTCGGGCCAACAAGTCAACCTTGCTAAGAGTAATTTCTACATTGCCGAGATTCATGATGGTTGGGCAGGATCAATCCACTCGGAAGGAGGATTCTCTCAAGGTACATTCCCTTTTCTTTACTTGGGAGTACCCATATTTCGAGGAGTTAAACGAACGGACAAGTTTATGTTCCTCCGGGAGAAAGTGGCGTCGCGGATCTCGGGATGGGCTCATAGGCATCTCTCGTTTGGGGGGAGGCTAACACTAATCAAGAGTACCCTGGAAGCGGTTCCCCTTCACATTTTTCAAGCCATCGAGCCAACAGCCGGCGCTCTCAAACAGATTGATCAACAGCTGGCTAGGTTCTTCTGGGGATCCTCAAATGAAAGGAAGAAGACACATTGGATCGGGTGGGATCAAATCTGCCTACCCACCGCCGAGGGCGGCCTTGGCATCCGCAAGTCAAAGGAGGTTCTCCGAGCCTTCAATGTCAAATTGTGGTGGCGATTTAGGGAGCAAAACTCTCTTTGGGCTATTTATATGATGACCAAGTACTGTACCATGGCTTCCCCTCTTGTGGCTAGGCCCTCGGGACGAAGTAGCCCAAATTGGAAACGGCTCATGAAAGTTCGGGTGCAAGCACAGCCGCACATCAGATGGGTGGTGGAGCTAGGCAAGATCTTTTTCTGGGACGACATATGGCTCGGCAATTGCACCTTAAGGGAGCTAGCGCTTGATGATCGAAGATGCGCAAGGGATAGGATCGAGGACTATACCCGGGATGGAGTATGGGACGAAACCAAACTCCAACTCCTCCAAACCCAAGCCGGCCTCCCGCACCATGTAATCCAGCAAATTATCGGCACCCCAATTGTTCATGGAGAACCGGACATCCCAAGATGGAACATCTCTCGGCTCGGGGACTTCTCCCTTGCCACGACATGGGAGACCATCCGTAACCGGAGGCCTATCATCCGGGCTTGGATGACTTATGGAAGTCGGCCTTACACATTCAATTTCCATCTTCATTTGGAGGTTGCTCTCTAACCGTATCCCGGTCGACACAAAGCTCCAGTGGAGAAAGATTGAGATGGCCTCTAAATGCCAATGTTGCCAATTTAGGCCAAACATTGAGTCCCTACAACACCTCTTCATCCAAGGAACAGGGGCTACCAGGGTGTGGAGGAGTTTGATGCTTGGGTTTGAAGGATCAGCACCACGAATCCAGTGTCAATGACACCATTCCGGAACGACTGGAGGTCTGGTCGAGAAGAACCAGGCAAGATAACAAGAAACACCTGAGCCACGCTATGGCCTTATCTTATCATGTGGTTCCTATGGGCCGAGAGGAATCGTAGTCGTCACCAAATGACCCATTCAAGGAGTACAACGTGGTGTGGCAGGTAAAACTTATATCCGAAACAGCATGATTAATGGGAACATAAAGAAAAACATTGGAAGGGAGTGAGATTCAATTTTCACCTACCGGCCGAAGCGGGAGAATAGGGTGCCGAGGCCTCTTGTTGTATCAATTAAATGGCACCCTCCGGACGGGGCAATGGATCAAGATCAATACGGACGGTGCCTTCCTGGAATCCTTGGATAAGGCCGGAGGGGGAGGAATTATCCGTGACTGTGCAGGGCGAATGCTAGTCGCCTTCACACACCACTCCGAGCCCACTCGGCCCTGAGGCTGAACTCAAGGCCATCCATCACGGACTAACCTTGGCGAAGAGTTTAAACCGACCTATTTGGCTCGAGGTGGGACTCTGAACAGGGCCCTTAACCTCCTTAATAGGTGCCAGCTGGGGGCCGGCCCAAGTTAGACATGAAGTAGCTCGTCTTTTTTTTTTTTTTTTTAAACACCACGAGGGTGGAGGGTTAAGGCAGACCACACCAGTGCATTGCCAAGACCATTGCAACGAACAAACAAAACATCGAGCCGCCCAAAAGTGACGACTCGCAAAGACCTATTAGAGTACAACGAGGGCCTCCCTATCAGCTAGAGTGGTCATCTTAAATACTCTTAACAACCCTTTTACAATTATAATGGTGCGATCTTTGCAAAACCAAAACCTAAGACCATGTCCTAATTGAGACCCGCAATAGGGATGCCTCCGCATGGGACGGTTCCTCCTGGGTCAAGGTCCTCGATGAAACCCTCCATCTCCCGGCTAGGGAGCCCACAAGAGACATTCATTGAGCCAATACCCGGCTCATTCGCATCCGAATTACCACTCCCAAACGTCACCGTAGCAACGTTCTTCTTCAAACGCCAATCATCAATGTGGTGCCCTTTGGTAATCAAATCTCCCTCGTGCACCTTGCCTTTCCTCTTCCTCGACACCACTTGGAACCCATCCTTGTCCACACTTGGTTGGTTTCGATTTGCTGCCTCTTGGGGCCGACGAAACAACATCCATTGTACCTTCCTTGCACTTCTCTTGGTTGGCACATTCTTTATCCTTGTTTCTATGCTCATAACTCGTTGAAGTGCCGGCCCAAGTATCCACCTTTGGACGCCATTCTCGGTGAATGATCTTGGAGACATTGCTCGAGTAGTGCGTCTTTGTTGGCGTTCGGTGGTTCTTACTACCATCACGTTCCTTCCTTCCCAAAGCATGACACTTATCAATGGTGTGCCCAACATGCTTACAATTGGCACAAAACAAAGGTATACGATCCCATGCCACTTTGTGCCTTGGTTCTTTACCTAAGATATTGAGAATAATCTCTTCCGTAGGGGGCGTAGAGATGTCAATCTCAACGCATATCCTAGCAAGACCTTGATGGAAAACTTCTAGAGAGAGATGCTCTCCCTTCTCTCTAGCAATTCTCCTTTTGAACGATAATCCACCTTTCGACCACCCCCCCACGCCGACCTTCCTTCCATCTCCGACCACCATCCTTGTTCGTCCAAGGCCACAACCACAACCCCGGCTCGCTCCACCAGTCTCGAGCCACACCTCACCAACCCCCGCTCAACTCCCCGGTGCGGCTGGTGTCTTGACTCTCCTTCAGCCATGCCGGAACACCCGCCGGATCCTCCACCGGGGTCCGAGGAACCCCGCACCATCTCGGATCAGCAAATGGTCCTCCGGGCGGCCGAGGACCCTCCCTTGGTCCAACAAATGACGTTCACGTCGGAAGAGGCTTCCTCCACAAGCCTTCCCTCCCAAGAAAATGGCGAGGAAATCCTTGAAAACAAACGTGAAAGAGAGGAAAAGTACCCCGGCCCCTTCCACCAAAGGCGATGGTCGAAAAGGTTTGTACTCTCACCTATGCCGGAAGACAAGCAACTCCGGAAGAAGATTGATTTCGGTGAAGAAGATAGCCCCACCATCGGGTCTCCAAAATGCAAGGGTCCCATCTTTCCGGCGAGCCAACACATGGATGAAGTGGGGAACTCCTCCCCTAAGGGCACCATGAAGGCCTCTTGGAGGATGGGTATTCCACCGATGACGGAACAGCCACGGCGGCCGCGGCGGCGCCGGATTCCGACCAGCAACGGCCGGCGACGGGGTGTGCATTGGTAAAGATAGGGCCAACCAACCACTAGGTCCAAGATGCATGAGAGATAGTCCAAAGGAGGAGGTACAATTGTCCTTGGTGGATGTGAAAGTCAAATTACCCGAAATGGAGCCAACAACAAACTTACTTTCCGAAAGTTGTTTGGTGGCTTGCCGAGCCGAGTCATCACGTGAACTACTAGCCGTTGAAGCCCATGTGCAGCCAAAGAAAGATTCCATCATGCAACTAGCAAACCTTGACATGCCGGAGATGCTAGACGCCATGGTGGTGCAGCCCCTCCTCGGAGACAAGTGGCCGGCGGACCTTGTTGAAAGGGCCGGACCGGACCCCGCCCTCCCATGGTCCTCTGAACCAAACCCCGAACCACCCCTGGTTGCAAATGGCCCATCACTTGAGGATTTCCCCCCCCTTGAACGAGGCCGGTTTCGCAAAATCCGAGATGCCTTCGAGAGCGGTCGGCTACGCCCGAGCCAATCCCCACAACCGGACGCCACACCACTTCGAGCCACGACTGGGCCCTCAGCCCCCGACAAGGCTGCTGAGCCAACCGAGAACAAGACCTCGGATGCGGACGGGAGGTCGGCCAATGATGACACGACGATGGCCGACGTGTGCGTGCACCGTGGACCACAAGCCTTGGCTGGATCAGAGCCACTAGGCAACGCGTGGGCGGCGCGACACAAGGCCTCATTGAGTAACTCCCGACCCGAAGGAAATGAAGAAGGCGCGCGGAACACAAGCGCTCCCAAGAGCATGGCGGATATGGTTCGGATGTCGCGGAACACCGAAGGGCCGAAAGTGTTCGAGCCGGATAACATTCCAAATATAGGCTTTGCGTCCACTTCCAATGGCATTCCGACAATCTACTTCTCCGGAGCGGAAGTTCAAAAGCTGGCCTCGAGTATTGGGCACGCCATTGTGGGTAAGTTCTCCCACAATGAGGTTTCGAAGCAAGGCCGACTCCGGATCACAGGACAGCGATCAACAAACACATTGCCGAGTACATCCTTTTGCTGAGAATGGAAGAAGATTTTTGGCGACAGAAGGCAGCTTTGAGGTGGCTTGCCGAGGGAGACAAAAATACCCGGTTCTACCAAAGCTGGGTGAAACAAAAGAGGGTTCGTCTCCGCATCCATTCAATACGTGTCAATGGGCAGGAGCTCACCGAGGAAGCCGAGATTAAAAAGTCCGCAGTGGAGTTCTTCCAACAACTCCTTGCCCCCAACAATCCGACACTTGAAGATCCAGACCTCGACCTAATCCAGCAGGTCCACTCAGCCGAGCAGTTCGCTGACATCGCAGATGCTCCAAGTGCGGACGAGGTCAGGAGTGCCACCTTTTGCATTTCCGGAGATAGTGCACCCGGACCCGACGGCTTCTCGGCCACCTTCTATCAAGCCTGCTGGCCCATTGTGGGGCCGGAGGTAGTGGAAGCAATCAGACAGTTCTTCAGAGGGGCCTTCCTGCCGAGGAGCATCACGGCCACAAGCATAGTCCTTATCCCAAAGAAGGCATCGCCGGAGTCATGGACCGACTACCGACCCATCAGTCTCTGCAATGTTTTAAACAAGATCATTACCAAGGTACTCACCTCTCGACTCTCTCCTTTCCTCCCACAGGTCATCTCCCCAAACCAAAGTGGATTTGTCAAAGGTCGGCTCCTTAACGACAACGCACTTCTGGCTCAAGAGATGTTCCATGAGCTTGCTAGATGCTCCCCAGCGCCTAATGTGGCAGTAAAGATTGACATGGCTAAAGCCTATGATAGGGTCCAATGGCCATTCCTCTTCAAAGTTTTACGCCGTATGGGTTTCCCGGATTCATGGATTTCACTTATGGAGAGGTGTATTGGGTGTTGCTGGTTCTCGGTCCTTGTTAACGGGGCACCCTCGGGCTTCTTTAGATCAACTCGAGGACTTCGGCAAGGAGACCCGATCTCCCCCGCTCTGTTCGTAATCGCTGCGGACTACTTGTCCCGAGCATTAGATAAGCTCATCCTCGGCCAAAAGGACATGACGTTCAAAGCCTCCCGGAGATGCATGGAGATCAGCCATCTAGCCTATGCGGACGACATTATCATCTTCACTCAAGCGGCGGCAAATCCTATGCGCCGGCTAAGAGCCTGGTCTCGAAAAATATGAAAGAGTCTCCGGCCAACAAGTCAGCCTCGCCAAGAGTAATTTCTATATTGCCGAGGCCCATGAACATTGGCAAACTCGATCCAGGCGGAAGGAGGCTTCTCTAGGGGGCCTTTCCTTTTCTCTATCTCGGAGTCCCTATCTATCGTGGTGCCAACGCACGGACATGTTCCTCTTTCTACGGGAAAAGATTGCAAGAAGGATCTCAGGATGGGCACACCGCACCCTCACCTATCCTTTGGAGGAAGGCTTACGTTGATAAGAGCACTCTTGAAGCGATCCCCTTGCACATCTTTCAAGCCGTCGAGCCCACGGCCGGTACCCTCAAGCAACTTGATCAACAAATGGCCCGATTCTTTTGGGGGTCTACGAATGAAAAGAAGCGGACCCATTGGATTGGATGGGAACAAATGTGCCGGCCCACTGATGAAGGAGGCCTTGGGATCCGAAAAACTATGAGGTTCCTCCTCGCCTTCAATATCAAACTTGGTGGCGCTTTCGGGAGCAAACTCCCTTTGGGCAAGATACATGATGGCAAAATATTGCTCCACTCCACACCCGCTCACCTTGAGATTGCCGAGCAGGAGTAGTCCTACGTGGAGAAGGCTCTCAAGAGCATGGCCCTCGCGCAACCCGCACATGAGATGGCTAGTGGGACAAGGGGACCATCTACTTCTCGGGATGACATTTGGCTTGGCAATAGCCCTCTGAGGGAACTTAGTCTTGATGATAGGGGAAGACCAACCACCCGGGTCTCGGAGTTCATTACAAATGGTGGCTGGGATGTGCCCAAGCTTCAAACTCCTTCACAATCAGGCCGGCCTCCCTCAGCATGTATCGATGGCATCATTAAATACACCGATCCTCCATGACGAACAGGATATCCTGAGGTGGAACCTCTCTATGCATGGGGAATTCACGGTGGCTTCGACATGGGACACACTTCGAGGACGGAACCCGATCATCCTGGTTTGGGGGACGTTGGAAGGTAGGCCCACCAACTCAATAGCCATCTTTATCTGGAGGCTTCTCTCCAATCGGGTGCCGTTGACACGAAACTTCAGTGGCGGGAGATTGAGCTAGCCTCTAAGTGCCAATGCTGCCCCCACACAGACCGAACACTGAGTCACTCCAACACCCTCTTCATCCAGGGATATGGAGCTCGCAGAGTATGGAGTGAGTTCGACGGCTGGTTCACAGCCCGTTCCCACGCATCCATATCAATGACACAATCCCTACGAGAATCGAAGTGTGGCGCGAAGGTGCCAACAGCCGAACAAGAACATCTTAGCCGAGCCACTCCATACCTCATCCTTTGGTTTATTGGTCGGAGAGAAACAGGAGCCGCACCAAGGCACACAGTTTAAACCACAAACAACGTGGTATGGGCAGGTCCACATGTTCATTCGAAATGCTATGTCTAATGGAAGCTTGAAGCCGAACATTGGAAGGGAGTTAAACTTGGAATCAATATTCCTCAACAAGCGGCGGCAATCAGGGCGCTACCCCTAGCCATGGCAATCAAATGGAACCCCCCGGATCAGCCGTGGATAAAGCTCAACACGGATGGCTCCTATAATGAAGCGAACGGCAGTACAGGGCTGGCGGGATTATTCGAGACCACTCGGGTAAGATGCTCGTCGCCGTCAGCACACCCCTTGAAGCCCACTCGGCGTTAGAAGCGGAGCTGTTGGCCATGATTCACGGCTAAATATAGCCAAGGAATACGGCCTACCAATCTGGATTGAGTCAGATGCAGAGCAAGCAATCAAATTGGTCATGGGACGGGATGGGGGCCGGCACTCGCTCGGCAAGCGTGGCGCAACTAACCATTCTCAACGCCAACTCAAATTCCGAGCCACCTTCATACACAGGGAGGGGAACAAAGCGCGGACTCCTTGCGAAAATGGGGCTAGTCCAAGACAGTGGCCTACGAATGCACTACAACTCAGCACCGAGAGAACTATTGGACTTGTTAGATTGGACGAGATGGGAGTGTCGCACATCCGAAACCTAGACGGGGACGGGCATCAAAGTTGATCATGAGACGATGGGAGACAATAGTGGCTAGCTTTGTGGTTAATTGTATTTTGGAAAGGAGTATGATGAGGTCCGAACCTTGTGGGATCGGACCGCATACTACTCTTGATTTTGTTACGGCACACCACTTTGGGTGTGGCCACGCCTTGTAATTATCTCTTGTGGAATATAGGGATGAGGGACCCACGAACCCTCCACCGTAGAGGTGTTTTGATTAAAAAAAAAAAAAAAAAAAAAAAAAAAAAAAAAAAGTTCTCCCACTCTATACCCACTTCATACCAAATATAAAAGGCCCCTAGATAATATCAAATTTAATAGAGGATTTACATGGAAGATATATTAATGCTAAGCATATATTTGTTCAATTCGAGGATATGGCGGATTATGCCCGTTTGCTAAGTGGACCGAAAGGGACTCCGGTGTGGTTTATTGATCGGCACCCCATGAGGGTTTTCAAGTGGTCCCCGGATTTTGATGCGTATTGTGAATCCCCGATCGCGGCAGTTTGGTTGTAACATCATTGGCCTCCCAATCCACCTCTTTGATTCACGCCGCCCTCTTTGCAATCGGTAAATTTGCTTGGAAACCCGATACAAGTGGATCGCGCTACGGCCAACAAGTCGAGACTCTCGTTTGCTCGCATTTTCATTGAAATTGACATTACGACGCCACCCTCCCGAGGAGTTCATTCTAGATATTTGTGGCCGTGAGACGGTTGCTAAAAGTGAAATGGGACAAGATCCCGGCATATTGCATGGAATGTAGGCATGTTGGACATAACGTGAGGGTGTGTTATGCGGCGGGTAACGTTGAACGCCCCCCGAAGAGGAACTACAATAATGTAACGCCGAGACCAGTCACACCATGAGAGTCAAGGGGGAAGGGACAAAACGGAACAACCAAAGGAAATGGCTAGCTCTAAAGAATGGAAAACATCAAAAGAAAAACAAAGGGCCGAAAGGGCTGCCAAAGCCGGATCCTCGGCCATTGGTCCCGAGCCGAGGGAGTGGTCAGGCCCGGACATCATGGGCGAAATGCATGGTAATTCTGACGCGGCTCCAGGTTGGCAAGTGTCCATGAAAGGGGCGAGAGCTCCTATGGCCGAGATACCTTCGACAAAACCGTCGGAGTGGTGGCTAGTTCTACCCATCATGGAGGTGAATCCCATGGGGCTACGAATGGGTACACGCCCTCCCGACGAGGAGCGTTTCTAGTTGGAGAGGGGGAACACGGGGAGCGGCACAGGGCCGAGGGTCCCAAGCAGCCCGAATGTCCTAAGCTCCAACCAATACTTTTCCCTCATGGAGAAGGAGATTTCCTAGAAGATGATGATGACGTGGGGGGGGATGGAGATAAAGAGGGGAGCCCCCGAACCATCCTTTATGCCGGTGGGGATGGATCCCATGATCATGCATGAGGAGGGATACATTGGAGAGGAACGGCTTCAAATGGTGGAATATCAGGGGGACCTCGCACGGTCACCGGGTAAGACTCTTCCCCATTAATCATGTCTGTCAACTTTTTGTTTTGGAACGTTAGGGGAGTTGCTAACGCGCCTACCCAAAATGTTCTTAAAAGACTAATTAAGACTCATAATATTCATTTTCTTTGCAATAATGGAGCCGCTCACAAGCCCCAACGCGGAGAAGTTCTCAAAGGCTTTGGGGCTGGTTTTCCAAGGATCGAATAGAAATGGGAAGATTTGGGTGTTTGTTGAGGAAGGGGCCAGCTTCCTGGTCGAGAGAGACACGGATCAGGCCCTATCCGGCCGCTTTGGATCCCCCCGCCTAGCTAGTCACTTGTGTGTCTCGGCGGTGTATGCAAAATGTACAAGAACCGAACGGGATTCATTTATGGGATGAATTGAGGGAGTGCTCCATACTTTGGGAGGGCTCACCATGGTTGATCGGAGGGGACTTCAACACCATTCTCCATCCACGAGACAGAGTAGGGAGTGAAACAAACCGCCAAGCTGAAATGGTGGACTTTGCGGAGGCTATTGAGGATTGCAGGATTCTAGACCCGGGCTATGATGGGTCGGAGTTCACATGGGCCAAGAATGGTCTCTTCGAAAGATTGGATAGAATTCTTGTGAATGAACGTTGGGCACAAATTTTGGAAACTACCCGGGTGACGAACCTGCCCCGGATTGCCTCGGACCATGGGCCTGTGTTGGTAAGATGCAAAGGGACAGATCATAACAGCGGGGGTAGGCCGTTCAGGTTCCAAAACATGTGGGTTAGACACGAGGGATTCATGGATCTCGTTCGGGGAGATTGGATGCAACCGACGGAATCCGGAGGCCTACTCAATTTCCAAATCAAACTTGCACGGCTTAAGAGAACCCTAAAGGTATGGAACAAGGAGACCTTTGGGAACATCCATCTAAACCTCAGGGATATGGAAGTGAAAATCGCAACGGCCCAAAGCAATTTCGAGGAAAGGCCAACCCCGGAGAACAGGACAGAGATCAATAGATGCATCGCCGAGTACATTCGACTGCTCAAAATGGAGGAGGACTTCTGGCGCCAAAAGGCTACTCTAAGATGGCTAGGGGAGGGCGACAAGAACACGAAATTCTACCAAAGTTGGGGTGAAACAAAAGAGGATCCGCACGCGCATCCACAAGATCAATGTGGGTGGCCGGGAGATCTCGGACGAAATGGAGATTAGAAGTTCGGCAGTGGAGTTCTTCCAACATTCATCAATAGAGAGAGAAGCTCCTCCTTCTCTCTAAAATACTCCACCCTATTGTACCACCTTTGACCTCCGCCGCCAATCTCCCACCACCACCCCCCCCCGCCACCCGACGACATTCGCCGACCCCAGCCACCACTCCTCCCTCGTCCATCGGTTCATCACCTTTCATCATCCTCCTTGGTGGTTACCACCCTGCCGTCCTCCTCCCAATCCCACTCCGCTTGTCACCCCCGGCCCATCCCCGACGAAAGCGACTTTCATCGTCGGACTTGGCTCGCGGCTCCCGTCAATCTCTACTCCACGTCTCGGCCACACCTTGCCGAAGCCCTCTCGGCTGGCCGAAACAATGGGGCAGCCGCCGGACCCCGACGAAAAGAGAGACACTCCGGCCATTAATCCGGTTCATTTGCCTGACATTGGTTCCGGGGATGAGGGAGCTCGGGTCCTCTCCGATCAGCAAATGGTCTTCCGAGCTGGCGACGCCGCTT
Source organism: Salvia splendens (assembly GCF_004379255.2). Classification (NCBI taxonomy): domain Eukaryota; kingdom Viridiplantae; phylum Streptophyta; class Magnoliopsida; order Lamiales; family Lamiaceae; genus Salvia; species Salvia splendens. The sequence goes on along the minus strand of NC_056033.1, from coordinate 22,263,750 downwards.
CCCTTCAACGTCCGACCAAATCCATGGAACTAAAAATTGCTAAAGCAAAGCTCAAAGCCCGGAAAAGTACGTCGGCGCCTCCTACTAAAGGCAATGGTCGTAAGAGATTTGTCCCGTCTCCGATGGCCGAGGACAAGCAACTAAGGAAGAAGATAGACTTCGGTGAGGAGGAAGGACCTGCGGCCGGTAGTCCCAAATGCAAAGGATCCCTGTTCCCGGCGACTCCGTCCCTCGACTTGGGGGTCTCTTTCAGGATGGAGGACCCCGAATTGCCTCATAAGAAGGAAGAGGAAGTGGAGCATTGGAATGAATGTGAAGAAGAGTTCGATGGCCCCAACGGTAGAACCGTACCGGAAGGAGGCGGCCCGCCGGAATCTGCTGCTCCCGCCGTCGAGCTTATGGCCGTTTCCGGCGAAGTTCCCCCCCTCCACAATCCCCAACCAAAGCTTGCTAGGTCACGTGAAGTACAAGCTGCCCCATGTGTTGTCCCTGCCCCATTGGAAAGTGGAAAAGCAAAACCTACCTAACCCTGAGGCAGGTACAAAAGTTGACTTGGAAAGCACCAATCCACCTTTCCTACCTAAGCCATCAGGTACAAAAGCAAACTTGCCTAAAATGTTAGCAAGTACAATAGCTCCCCTAGAAAGTGCCTTCTCCCCTTTCCCCTCTTGTATGGCACGAGCTGTATCGTTTGGATCTCCACCAAGGAACCCAAAACTAGATGAGATCCTACACCTTGCAGCGTTGGACTCGGTGGAAATGCTGGATGCAGCGGCGGCGCAGCCTCTTCGTACCGGAAACCTACCGGCGGGCCAGTTACAAACCTCCGGAGTTCCCCCAAAACTCTTCGGGATGCATGCAAAGTATCACACACACACCTTGGGATGGGAGTGGACTTTCTCTTGAGGACTTCCCTCCTCTCGAACGAGGACGAACTAGCAAGATCCGAGCTTCGTTTGAGGCCAGCTCGAAACATTATAGTGCGGAGCTCGGCCAGCCGCGGCCTAAGTCGAACCCTAACGCCAACCGAGAAAAGCTTGTTACCGAGACGACGAACAAGGCCACGCCTAGTGCCGAGATGGTTGTAGTGACAAGGGAAACACCAACACCCAACGATACGCCTATGGATGATGCCGAGAAGATCCACACCGAGAATGAAAAGGCCGAGAAGATCCACACCGAGAATGAAAAGGCCGAGAAGATCCACACCGAGAAGGGAAAAGCCGAAAAGCCGAGAATGGAAAAGCCGAGAAGGGCACACAACGGCAACGTAGGTGCCGAGAAGACCCTAACCGAGAATGGAAAAGCCGAGCACAACAACCCGAAGAGAAGTGGAAATACACCTATGTCCACGGCGGATGCCGCAACACAAGGGCTGAATGCAGTTAATCAACATGGGGGGGTAGATGATACCCCGGGGCCCTCGTCGTGGCCGAAATCGATGGCGGACTTGTTTAAGGGTACACCTTTGGGCTCGGCGAGTAACACTCTACAAGGCGGGGGTGAAGGCGCCTCAAGCCACCCCGACCGGCCGAAAACGTTGGCGGACATGCTTAAAAGCTCGACTGACCCTATCGGCCCTCAAGCCTTTGAGCCGGATAAGCTCCAAAATATTGGATTTGCCTCTGTGTCCGACGGCATCCCGGCCATTTACTTCTCCGGAGCGGAAACTCAAAAGCTAGCTGAGCGCATGGGCCACGCCATTGTGGGTAAGTTCTCTCACTCTATCCCCACGGGACTTCAAATCCAAAAGACCCTTAATAATATTAAACTTCGGTGTGGATTTAGTTGGAAGTACATTTATGCTAAACACATTCTCATTCAATGCGAGGACTTGGCGGACTATGCCCGAATCCTTGGAGGCCCAAAGGGTACGCCCGTATGGCTCATTGACCGACACCCGATGAGGGTCTTCAAATGGTCCCCGGACTTTGATGCATATTGCGAGTCCCCCATTGCGGCAATTTGGTGCAACCTAATTGGCCTCCCCATTCATCTTTTCGACCAATCTGCCTTATTCGCCATCGGCAAGCTTCTCGGCACTCCAATACAAATTGATCGAGCTACGGCAAACAAGACTCGGCTTTCATTTGCCCGAATTTGCGTCGAGATAGACATCACAAAACCGCCTCCCGAAGAGATAATCCTTGACCTTGGTGGGCGAGAAACGGTGCAGCGAGTCCGATGGGACAAAATACCATCATATTGCCAAGAATGCAAACACGTTGGCCATACAAGTGAGGTGTGCTATGCGACGGGCAAGAAGGAACGGCCGCCGAAGAGAAATTACCACAACGGCCCGCCAAAACAGCCACAACCCGAGAGACAAACCGAGAAGGGGAAACAAGATACGGGGAAGAATGTCCCCAACTCCAATGAATGGAAACGTCATGGGAAGAAACAAGGCAAGGCCGGTGATCGACCAAACAATAACAAAACAAATGGGGAGGATACCGGTGGTATTTCTTGGGAGGGACCGGACATTATGGGTGACTCTACTTTGGGGAGCAGATCGAGCTCCGGAACTCAAAATGCGGGGCTCAAGCCCGAGGTTGGGAAGTCCCCGCCGAACGGGGGGAACCTTTCGCACCCCACCACCGAACCACCAACACCACGTGGGAACATGGAAGTGGAGTGGGGCTCCCCCAATGCGAGGCGCTCGGTTTCACCAGATTATCGAAGGAATCCGAGAGGAGGCGCGCGCCATGCTATGACAAGGGGGCGTGGGTTCTTTTCGGCAAAGAACCACATGAGTACTAACCAATATTACTCTCTCATGGCGAATGGAGAATTTGATGTTGAGAATTGTGGGGATGTGGACGAAGACCCCATGGAGTTGTACGGGGGGGACGAGAGGTTTGGAGTTGTACGAAGACCCCGAACAAAGAGCAACACCGCATTGACTATCAAGGAGGGCCTTCATCCTCTTTGGGTACGCACCCTTCTTGTCAATGATGTCTTACAATTTCATGTTTTGGAACGTGAGGGGGATCGCGAACGCGCCCACTCAAAACGTTTTAAAAAGACTTATTAGTTGTCATAATGTTTTATTTCTTGCAATAATGGAACCGCTCACTCCCCCGGACCCGGACCGATTCTCCAAAGCCTTGGGGCTACCCTACATTGGTTCGAACACGAACGGGAAGATTTGGTTGTTTGCGGAAGAGGGGTCCACCTTTGATATTGAGGATGACTCGGAACAAATTCTTCACGGGCGCCTCAAGTCCCACCGCCTTGCTAGACCGGTGGCCATTTCAGCCGTGTACGCCAAATGCACAAGGGTCGAAAGACATCACTTATGGGACAAGATGAGGGAGATCGCCGGGCCTCTCGAGGGAACACCTTGGATCATCGGTGGTGATTTCAACACCATCCTATCACACCAAGACAGAGTCGGAAGTGATACCAACCGACAAGCCGAGATGGTTGATTTTGCGGAGGCAACGGAAGACTGTAGGCTGCTTGATCCTGGATTTGATGGAGCGGCATTCACATGGGCCAAGAATGGCCTTTTTGAAAGGTTGGATAGAGTGCTTGTCAGTGAGGAATGGACTAAGACCTTCGAGGCTACCCGGGTAACGAATCTCCCCCGGGTTGCCTCGGACCATGGACCAGTTCTTGCAAGGTGCACGAAGCTGAACACATCCGCTGGAGCCAAGGCATTCAGGTTCCAGAACATGTGGATCCGGCATGAAGGATTCATGGGCGTAGTGCAAAAAACATGGGAGGAGCCCACGGGGGCGGGTGGACTCCTAAACATTCAAATCAAGCAGGCCAGAGTTAAAAAGGCTCTTAAGGAGTGGAACAAAGAGGTTTTTGGGAACATCCATGCTAACCTAAAGGAAAAGGAGGAAGAAATTGCTGTGGCTCAAGCTAGTTTCGAGGCAAGGCCGACACCGAATCACAGGACAGCAATCAACAAACACATTGCCGAGTACATCCTTTTGTTGAGAATGGAAGAAGATTTTTGGCGACAGAAGGCAGCCTTGAGGTGGCTTGCCGAGGGAGATAAAAATACACGGTTCTATCAAAGCTGGGTGAAACAAAAGAGGGTCCGTCTCCGCATCCACTCAATTCGTGCCAATGGGCAGGAGCTCACCGAGGAAGCCGAGATTAAAAAGTCCGCAGTGGAGTTTTACCAACAACTCCTTGCCCCCAACAATCCGACACTTGAAGATCCAGACCTCGACCTAATCCAGCAGGTCCACTCAGCCGAGCAGTTCGTTGGCATCGCAGACGCCCCAAGTGCGGATGAGGTCAAGAGTGCCACCTTTTGCATTTCCGGAGATAGTGCACCCGGACCCGACGGCTTCTCGGCCACTTTCTATCATGCCTGCTGGCACATTGTGGGGCCGGAGGTAGTGGAAGCAATCAGACAGTTCTTCAGAGGGGCCTTCCTGCCAAGGAGCATCACGGCCACAAGCATTGTCCTTATCCCAAAGAAGGCCTCGCCAGAGTCATGGACCGACTACCGACCCATTAGTCTTTGCAATGTTTTAAACAAGATCATTACCAAGGTACTCACCTCTCGACTCTCCCCCTTCCTTCCACAGGTCATCTCCCCAAACCAAAGTGGGTTTGTCAAAGGCCGGCTCCTTAACGACAACGCACTACTGGCTCAAGAAATGTTCCATGAGCTTGCTAGATGCTCTCCAGCGCCTAATGTGGCTGTTAAGATTGACATGGCTAAAGCCTATGATAGGGTCCAATGGCCCTTCCTCTTCAAAGTTTTACGCCGTATGGGATTCCCGGATTCATGGATTTCACTTATGGAGAGGTGTATTGGTTATTGCTGGTTCTCGGTTCTTGTTAACGGGGCACCCTCGGGCTTCTTTAGATCAACTCGAGGACTTCGACAAGGAGACCCGATCTCCCCTGCTCTGTTCGTGATCGCTGCGGAATACCTGTCCCGAGCCTTAGATAAGCTCATTCTTGGCCAAAAGGACATGACGTTCAAAGCCTCCCGGAGATGCATGGAGATCAGCCATCTAGCCTATGCGGACGACATAATTATCTTCACTCAAGCGGCGGCAATTCCTTTGCGCCGGCTAAGAGCTTGTCTCGAGAAGTATGAAAGAGTCTCCGGCCAACAAGTCAGCCTTGCCAAGAGTAATTTCTATATCGCCGAAAACCATGAGCATTGGGCAAACTTGATCCAGGCGGAAGGAGGCTTCTCTAGAGGGGCCTTCCCTTTTCTCTACCTCGGTGTCCCTATCTACCGTGGTGTCAAGCGCACGGACATGTTCCTCTTCCTACGGGAAAAGATTGCAAGAAGGATTTCAGGATGGGCACACCGTCACCTCTCTTTTGGAGGAAGGCTCACGTTGATTAAGAGCACTCTTGAAGCGATCCCCTTGCACATCTTCCAAGCCGTCGAGCCCACGACCGGTACCCTAAAGCAACTTGATCAACAAATGGCCCGATTCTTTTGGGGGTCTACGAATGAGAAGAAGCGGACCCATTGGATTGGATGGGAACAAATGTGCCGCCCTACTGAAGAAGGAGGCCTTGGGATCCGAAAAACTAAGGAGGTCCTCCGCGCCTTCAATATCAAACTTTGGTGGCGCTTTCGGGAGCAAAACTCCCTTTGGGCAAGATACATGATGGCAAAATATTGCACCAACTCCACACCGCTCACCTTGAGACTGCCGAGCAGGAGTAGCCCTACGTGGAGAAGGCTCTCAAGAGCCTGGCCCCTCGCGCAACCGCACATGAGATGGCTAGTGGGACAAGGGGACATCTACTTCTGGGATGACATTTGGTTTGGTAATAGTCCTCTGAGGGAAATTAGCCTTGATGATAGGGGAAGACCAACCACCCGGGTTTCGGAGTTCATTACAAATGGTGTTTGGGATGTGCCCAAGCTCCAACTCCTTCACAATCAGGCCGGCCTTCCTCAGCATGTTATCGATGGCATCATTAATACACCGATCCTCCATGACGAACAGGATATCCTTAGGTGGAACCTCTCTAAGCATGGGGAATTCACGGTGGCTTCGACATGGGACACACTCCGAGGGCGAAACCCGATCATCCAAGGTTTGGGGGATGTTTGGAAGGCGGGACTCACCAACTCAATAGCCATCTTTATCTGGAGGCTACTCTCCAATCGGGTGCCGGTTGACACAAAACTTCAATGGCGGGAGATTGAGCTAGCCTCTAAGTGCCAATGCTGCCCAATTCGACCGAACATTGAGTCCCTCCAGCACCTCTTCATTCAGGGATTCGGAGCCCGTAGAGTATGGAGAGAATTTGATGAATGGTTTGAAGGTACATCCCCCCGCCTCTCAATCAATGACACAATCCCAACGAGAATTGAAGTTTGGATGCAAAGATGCAATCAGCCGAATAGGAAGCACCTTAGCCGAGCCATGCCCTACCTCATCCTATGGTTCATCTGGTCAGAGAGGAATAGGAGCCGACACCAAGATACAAGATTTAAACCCCACAATGTAATATGGCAGGTCCACATGTACATCCGGAATTCTATGGCAAACGGGTGCCTGAAGCCGAAGCACTGGCGAGGAGTTAAACTTGGAATTAACATCCCTCAACAAGCGGAAGCCATTCGGGCGTTGCCTCTCGCCATGGCGATCAAATGGGAGCCACCGGACCCCCCTTGGATTAAAGTGAATACGGATGGTTCCTTCAATGAAGCGATCAACAAAGCAGGAGGGGGAGGAGTCATTCGCGATTTCTCGGGTAAAATGCTTGTGGCCTTTTGCATACCTTTTGAAGCACAATCGGCTCTGGAGGCGGAATTGTTGGCAATGATCCACGGGCTGAACATCGCCAAGGAATTTGGCCTCCCTATTTGGATCGAATCAGACGCCGAACAAGCTATCAAATTGATTAATGGGGCAGGATGGGGACCGGCGCTAGCCCGGGAAGCCATGGCGCATCTGATCCTTCTTAAGCGTCAACTTAAATTCCGTGCCACCTTCATTCACCGGGAGGGAAACAAGGCGGCGGATTTCCTTGCGAGAATGGGACTAGGGAGAGATAGAGGCCAACAAATGCAACAAGACTCGGTGCCGAGAGAGCTTGCGGACCTCGTCCGCATGGATCAAATGGGTCTTTCACATGTTCGTACCCTAGGAAGGGACGGGGACTAGAATTGTTTTCACTTGCTTCTTGCTCTGTTTCCTTACTCTGTAGCTCTGTGTAACTGCTCGTGGTGTTTGAGGGAGTATGATGGGGTCCGAACCATGTTGGATCGGACCGCATACTACTCTTGTAATGTTGGTGGCACACCACTTTCGGGTGTGGCCAAGTTCTGTTTAATTGCCTTGTTGAAATATAGGGATGAGGGACCCACGAACCCTCCACCATGACGGTGTTTGGAAAAAAAAAAAAAAAAAAAAAAAAAAAAAAAAGATCTACTGGCCCCGGGGCCTATCATTTTGTCCGAGCCAGACCTTGATTTGATTCATCAACTCCCACCCTTGGCTGAAGTGGCGGCACTACCCGAGACACCATCCGCAGAGGAAGTCAAAAATGCTGTTTTTGATATCTACGGGGACAGTGCCCCAGGGCCGGATGGTTTCACGGCCTTGTTCTACCAGGCTTGTTGGGCGACGGTTGGGCCGGACGTGGTGGCGGCTATCGGCCAAGTTTTCGGGGGCGCCTACCTCCCACGTAGCGTCACGGCCACAAGCATTGTTCTCATTCCAAAAATGCCTGTGCCGGAATCGTGGAGCGACTACCGCCCTATTAGCTTGTGCAACGTCGTCAACAAGATTATCACAAAGATTATGTCGAAGAGAATGACTGGGCTCCTCCCTATGATTATCTCGCCAAACCAGAGTGGATTTGTGAAGGGACGGCTCCTTAACGATAATGTCCTTTTGGCACAGGAGATGTTCCACGAGCTCTCGAGATGTGGGCCGGCTCCTAATGTCGCGGTTAAAATCGATATGGCCAAGGCCTATGACCGGGTCCAATGGACATTCCTCCTGAAAGTGTTACACCGGATGGGTTTCCCGGTCCCGTGGGTCTCCCTGATTGAGAGATGTGTGGGATCCTGCTGGTTCTCGGTGCTAGTCAATGGTGCCCCCTCCGGTTTCTTTAAGTCCACCCGAGGCCTCAGACAGGGATATCCAATTTCTCCGACCCTTTTTGTGATTGCAGCTGACTACCTCTCAAGGGAACTAGACAGGCTCATTTTGAGAAAGAAAGAGATGATTTTCAGAGCCTCTCGCCACTGCATGGAAATAAGCCACCTTGCCTACGCCGACGACATTGTGATTTTCACACAAGCAGCGGAGGGCCCTCTTAGGCGTTTGCGGACTTGCCTGGAGAATTATGCCAGGGTCTCCGGGCAGCAGATCAACTTGGCAAAAAGCAACTTTTACATTGCCGAACAACATGAAGGATGCGCCATCACTATTCAAAATGAAGGAGGCTTCACACGAGGTACTTTCCCGTTCCTTTACCTTGGGGTTCCTATTTACCGTGGTGTCAAACGTACAGATATGTTTATGTTTCTTCGGGAAAAGATTGCTGCCCGAATCTCGGGGTGGGCCCACCGACATCTCTCCTTCGGAGGTAGGCTTACCCTACTCCAAAGCACCCTTGAAGTGGTGCCGCTGCACATCTTCCAGGCCATTGAACCAACCTCCGGGGCCCTTAAGCAATTGGATCAGCAGATGGCCCGTTTCTTCTGGGGATCGTCAACAGAGAGAAAAAAGACGCATTGGATTGGGTGGGATCAGATCTGCCTCCCCACCTCTGAAGGGGGTCTCGGCATCCGTAAGACCAAAGAAGTCCTCCGGGCCTTCAGTATCAAACTTTGGTGGAGGTTCCGGGAGCAAAATTCCCTTTGGGCTAGGTACATGAAGGCCAAGTATTGCCACAAAAACTCTCCCCTTGCGGCCTCTCCTTCGGGGAGAAACAGCCCGACATGGAAGCGGCTAATGAAAGTGAGAAATCAAGCGAACCCGAATATTAGATGGGTGATCGGCCAGGGCGATGCCTACTTTTGGGATGACATTTGGCTTGGGGAATACCCCCTTCGCGAGCTCTGCCTTGACGATAGAGGCACCCCTTCGACCAAGGTCTCGGAATACATTGGGGGTGAAACATGGGATGAGATTAAGCTACGGCAACTTCACAACCAGGCTGGAATGCCTCAAGAGATTATCACACAAATCCTTGATACCCCAATAGTTGCGGGAGAACCGGATGTCCCACGATGGAAACTTTCTCGGCTCAGGGAGTTCTCACTCGCGACGACTTGGGAGACAATACGCTCACAAAGACCAAGCATTCAAGGCCTCGATGACATTTGGAAGGCGGGACTTACAAAATCTATTGCGATCTTCAATTGGCGACTTTTGTCAAACAGGATACCGGTTGATTCCAAGCTCCAGTGGAGGAAAATTGAGCTTGCGTCGAAATGCCAATGCTGCCCACGGAGGCCTAATACCGAGTCCCTCCAACATCTCTTCATTCGGGGGTGGGGAGCAACATGTGTTTGGAAGGAGTTCAACGGCTGGTTCGAAGGCTCGGCCCCACCCCTTAGGGTGAACGACACCATCCCGGACAGGTTGCAAGTATGGTCCGCTAGGACCCAACAACAGGATAGAAGACATCTTAGCCGAGTCATTCCTTACCTCATTTTGTGGTTCCTTTGGGCGGAGAGAAATAGGAGTCGACATGAGCAAATTCAGTTCAAACCGTACAATGTTGTTTGGCAGGTTCAAGCCGAAACATTGGAAGGGAGTAAAAATCGGAATGAGCCTTCCGAACCACCCCGAGACAAGGGGGCCGAGACCGTTAGTTATGCCGGTTAAGTGGCATCCTCCGGAACGCACATGGATCAAGCTTAACACGGATGGGGCGTTCTCTGAGGCAACAAACATGGGCGGCGGAGGGGGTCTGGTTCGGGACCACAATGGGAAGCTGCTTGTAGCTTTTGCAACCCCACTCGCCGCTCACTCGGCTCTTGAGGCCGAGCTTATGGCCATTCACCATGGGTTGGAGGTAGCAAAGGGGTTCAACCTACCCATTTGGGTTGAAGCAGATGCGGAACAAGCCATTAAGTTGCTCAATGGCTCGGCTTGGGGCCCGGCACAAGTTCGCCGCGTAATGGCCCGGCTACATGGCTTTAAGCGTAGACATACCGTCAGGGCCACTTTCATCCCTAGGGAGGGCAACAAGGCGGCCGATTTGCTCGCCAAAATGGGAGCGGAACAAGATCATTTCCAACAAATGTCCTCACAAAATGTTCCAGCAACAATTAGAGCCATCATCCGGATGGACGAAATGGGAGTCCCCAATCTTCGGGTGAGAGATGATGAGCGAGAGTAGCACGAGGCCCGGAAAGCGGCCATCGATCCTGATTCGTACCGGATGTCGTAGAGGTAGAAGTAATGGGCTTTTGTATGTGTTCAATTGTATTTTGGTTTTGAAAGGGAGTAGGATGAGGTCCAGGTCCGGGTATGTGGAACCGGACCGCACACTACTCCTGAGTTTGATCTGGCACATCACTTTTGGGTGTGGCCATGTTCTGTTACCTTTCGTCGTTGATATATAGGGATGAGGGACCCACGAACCCTCCACCATAAAGGTGTTAGTTTAAAAAAAAAAAAAAAAAAAAAACGCATATCCTAGCAAAGGAGAGTCGGGATTGGTTAATTGTGGCATGATCGGCTTGTAATGGCTTGCCTAGGAGCTTGCCGATCGCCATGAGGGCCGATTCCTCAAAGAGATGTGCCGGGATTCCCATGATGTTACACCATACGGCAACAATCGGTGACTCGAAAAAAGTATCAAAGTCCGGCGCCCACTTGAACACCCTCATCGGATGTATATCAATAAGCCAATTCGGATTCCCATTGGGGCCATTTAGCACCTTAGTATAATCAGCCACTTCTTGGAATTGTATTAAAATGTGCTTAGCATTCAAGTGTTTCCATGTGAAAGCACCAACTAGCCCCATACCCCCAAAGCTTTTTTGAATTTGAAACGTAGATGGGAGCGAGTGGGAGAACTTCCCGACTAAGGCTAATCCTAATTTCTCCGATAGATATTTCGTTTCTAAATCGGTAAATGAAAGAGATGGGGTACCTTCGTGACAGCCGGCCGTTCCCATAGGCTTGGCCTTGCCGGCATCAAGTGTGATTGGCTTGGCCTTTTGGCTATTGTACAAGGTTGAAGCTACCTCCACATTCCCCATCCCTCCATGGGAGAATAATTGTTTTGCCTTCTTCCAATCAACCGCCGGCCGGACCAGGTTTTCCGGCGAGGATTCCGGCGGTGGTGCGTCGGAGCCGTGGTCATCCTTGCCTCCATCTTTGCCAAGATGAGGATGCATAGTATATGGTGGTGATTTTGAATTCAAAATTACATTTTCCACAAATGCACCAACATTATCTTGCCCATGAAAAGTGGCCTTTGTCTTTTCCTCCTTTTGTGAGTCACATGCACCCACCAACTCACATGCCACCCCATCATCCTTCACATGGGGCATGGTACTTGCAATGGTCAGCCGGTTGACCATCTCTTTCTCCATGCTTGATCCACTAAGATTCCGGCCTGCCGGCGCCGGCGACATTCCGGCCATCTCCTCACCATCAAGCCCTTCCATTCCACTCGTCGGGACGCTCCCTTCCTTGGCCATTTGGGCTAGAGAGCTCAACATATCCCCAAAAGGGGCGAGCTTGTTTTCCGACGTCCCTTTCCTTTCACCATGGCGTTCCGCAACGAGACTATCCACCATTTCAAAGACCATCTTCTTCTTAGCCCGACTAACCTCCGAACCAGATTCAAGGCCGGCTCGTTTGAGGGCTTGTCGAGCTTTCTCCGGGTGAGGCGTGCCAACCCTTTTGGTTTTAGACCGTGCAATCGAATGAAACTTCCACTCCGGCGAGGAGAGGGGCTGCATCGTGTGTTCCAAGGCATCGGCATCCCCCTCCGGCAACTCACCGCCGGACTTCACCATGTGTTGGATGCAACAATCACATTACACCTCCCTCAAAGGGGAGGGAGAGGGAGTGAACGAATTCTAGAGAGAAGGGAGAGCTTCTCTCTCTGAATTCAAATTGCTACTTGAAGTAGCTCGTCTAATCGTCCTCAAACGACATATAACACTCCGCACATCCTTTATTCATCGGGAGGGAAACAAAGTGGCTGATTTTCTAGCAAAAATGGGTGCGGAGAAATTAGAGTATCACCGCATGAATGATAGCACAGCCCCTCGGCTATTAAGGGCAATGATCCGCTTGGAGGAGATGGGCATTCCGAATATCCGAGTCCGAGATGAAGACTCTACCTAGTCTAGGTCGTTTTTATCGTTTTGAGTTTTGAATGGAGTAGGGCGAGGTCCGCACCATGTTGGCGCGGACCGCTCACTACTCTAATGGCTCTTTCTTTGTCGGGACACCACTATCGGGTGTGGCCATGAATTGTAACCTACCCCCTTTTTTGAAATATAGGGATGAGGGACCCACGAACCCTCCACCGTGACGGTGTTTACCAAAAAAAAAAAAAAAGTCTTATATTATTAATTTTCTTGCATTAATGGAACCACTAACGGCTCCCGATCTGGAGAAGTTCTCCAAGACCTTGGGGCTCGTCTTCCAAGGATCAAATCTGAATGGAAAGATATGGGTGTTTGCTGAAGAAGGCGCAAGATTCTGTGCTGAATGCGACACGGATCAAGTTCTCCATGGCCGGGTTGAGTCCCCTCGCCTTGTGGGACACATTGGCATTTCAGCGGTTTATGCTAAATGCACAAGGGGCGAAAGGATCCATTTGTGGAACAAAATGAGGGAAATTGCACTGGCTACCGAAGGCTCGCCTTGGATCATTGGGGGAGACTTCAACACCATCCTTTCGACGGGTGATAGAGTTGGTAGTGACACTAACGGACAAGCTGAAATGGTGGACTTTGCGGAGGCTATCGAAGATTGCAGAGTTCTTGATCCGGGGTTCGATGGCTCCGAATTTACATGGGGCAAGAATGGCCTTTTCGAGAGGCTTGATAGAGTATTAGTGAATGAACCTTGGGCACAATGCTTTGAAGCGACTAGAGTAACAAACTTACCTCGGGTTTCATCGGACCATGGCCACGGGGCCGTTCCGCTTTCAAAATATGTGGGTTAGGCACGATGGTTTTGCTGATTTGGTTCGGGGTGACTGGAGCCAACCGACCGGGGCTGGAGGACTTCTCAATCTTCAGATTAAGCTTGGCCGAGTTAAGAAAACCCTTAAGGAGTGGAATAAGGCTGTCTTCGGGAACATTCATGACAACCTTAGGGAAATGGAGGAAAAAATCGCGATGGCCCAAGCAGAATTTGAGGAGAGGCCTTCCCCGGATAACAGGGCAGAAGTTAACCGTAGCATTGCCATGTATATCCGACTTCTCAAGATGGAGGAGGACTTTTGGAGACAAAAGGCTACCCTTAGATGGCTTGCGGAGGGCGACAAGAACACCAAATTTTATCAAAGCTGGGTCAAACAAAAGAGATTAAAGATGCGCATCCTCAACAAGATCAATGTGGGGGGGAGAGAACTCACGGAGGAATTGGAGATCAGGAACTCTGCCGTGGAATTCTTGCAAAACCTCCTTGCCCCGGGTCCCCTCTCACTCATGGAGCCGGATTTGGGCTTGATTCAGCGCCTCTCACCTTCTCCCGAAGCGGAAGCCCTTCCGAATCCACCAAGCGCAGAGGAAGTGAAAAAAGCCGTATTTGACATCTCCGGAGATAGCGCCCCAGGACCGGATGGTTTCACAGCCACCTTCTATCAATCTTGCTGGGATACGGTCGGTTTTGATGTTGTGACCGCTATCCAGTAATTTTTCGAGGGAGCCTACCTACCCCGAAGCATCACGGCCACGAGTATCGTACTCATTCCGAAGAAGCTCGGCCCAGACTCGTGGAGTGATTATCGCCCCATTAGCTTGTGCAATGTTTCAAACAAGATCATCACCAAAATCCTCACAAGGAGATTATCTCCCCTCCTCCCTCAGGTTATTGCGCCAAATCAGAGCGGGTTTGTGAAAGGCCGGCTGGTTAATGATAACGTTCTCTTGGCGCAAGAGATGTTCCATGAACTTCCGAGGAGCGCGGTCAAGATTGATATGGCTAAAGCTTACGACAGAGTCCAGTGGCCCCTTTTGATCAAGGTCATGGACCGAATGGGCTTCCCCGCCAGATGGATCTCCATGATTGAGAGGTGTGTGGGCTCATGCTGGTTTTCGGTCTTAATTAATGGAGTTCCATCCGGGTTCTTCAAGTCATCTCGCGGCCTTAGACAAGGTGACCCAATATCACCCTCCTTATTTGTGATTGCTGCGGATTACCTCTCAAGGTCTCTGGACAAAATCATTCTTTTTTTTTAAGCAGCAAAAGCAAACATTCCCTTAAATCATCAAATTTATGTATCACATGGAGTAATAATATTAAGAAATGTGATGACTCTCTATCCACCAGTTGAGGTATATTCTTTAGGCACAATAGCATCAATTTTTTTGCACCCAGAAAGGGACAGGCAATATTGACATGATAAAACTCCCAAAAAGGCAATGGAACAAATCATGCATGAGTTCTCCATGGATAACAGCTCCTTACTAAGATAAGATGTAGGCAACGGCCTAATTAATCATAGCTTTCCCAATCCTTCGGTTACCTTAGTCGGAGATGGCAAATGGGAAGGTGAAGAAGACGGCACAGGGGTAGAGTCAGGAAAGGAAACCGGAACTGGTATACTAGTAGAAGACATCACTGAGGCACAGGCAGATTCAGGGGCAGGTGCATGCAGAGGGTCCGATGGAATAATGCCGTTTGAAGATGGTTCACTGGACTCGGAGCTTGCATTTTCAGTTCCAGGCTCAAAAGTCTCACATTGATTTGGTACAGATGCAGGAGTACTACTATTGTTGATGTCGTGATTAGCGTTTCTTGACTTGAGTGTATCCACTGTTTCGACAAGGCTCTGCACCCGACGTACCTCCATCTTTCTCTTGACTCTTCCCTCCCCTTCAGCTTCAATGCCATCCAATATGAGCAACTGCCTCATTAGCATATCAGTCAAATAAAGAAAATCCTTGTTATCAACCTTCGTTCCACCATCAACAACAGCTTGTAAAGCGGCTACCTGATCAGTGAGCTTGTCAACCTCTTCCCTGACTTCAGCAACAGCTGCATCTCCTTGAGAGACCACAACTGGTTCCACTTTTTCGGGGCTTTTATGCACTGAAATCGTGGCCTCCACAGCCAAAACTTTGGAACCATCCTTCACACCAGCTTCGTGGAGACGATCATCATCTTCCTTCTCTTTACCTCTGAACAAGAGTTTTAAGGTCTCTGGCTCCAGTCCAACTTCTTGAGCAATAACTGATTTGAGATCACCAAAAGTGGAATTAGACGGCACGGCAACTTGAAGTTGGTTGGAACCGTGAGAGACTGTGATGTTGTAAATATCTGAGCCAGTCTCGGGCTTCAATTTCAGCCCGATTGCAGCATTTGCAGAGTTCGAATTTATGCCTTCCATCATCGGAAATAGAGCAAATTACGCAACCAAGTGTGAATAGAAGTTTCTGGACAAACTCATTCTAGGAAAGAAGGAGATGATCTTTAAAGCCTCTCGGGGATGCATGGAGATTAGCCACCTCGCCTATGCCGACGATATTGTAATCTTCACCCAAGCGGCGGAAGTCCCTCTGAGGCAGCTCAGAGCTTGTCTTGATGAATACGCGGGAATCTCCGGACAGCAGATCAATCTTGCAAAGAGTAACTTCTACATTGCCAAAAAACATGAGAGGTGTGCCGGCCTAATCCAGGCCAAAGGGGGATTCACTCGAGGTACCTTCCCTTTCCTTTATCTCGGGGTCCCTATTTATCGAGGTGTAAAGCGTACAGACATGTTTATGTTCCTTCGGGAAAAGCTTGCCGCGAGAGTCATAGGGTGGGCTCACCGCCACCTCTCGTTTGGAGGGAGACTCACCCTCATCAAGAGTACGCTCGAAGCGGTGCCACTCCACATCTTCCAAGCCATCGAGCCAACCTCCGGGGCGCTCAAACAATTGGATCAGCAGATGGCTCGGTTCTTCTGGGGATCGACAAGTGAGAGGAAAAAAACACACTGGATTGAGTTATGGTGGAGATTCCGAGAGCAAAGCTCACTCTGGGCCAGATATATGATGATAAAATATTGCAAGAAGGCCTCCCCCCTTGCGGCCAACCCCTCCGGGCATAACAGCCCAACTTGGAAAAGACTCATGCGCACAAGACATCAGGCGAACCCTCACATTCGATGGGTGGTGGGTAAAGGGGAAATCTACTTTTGGGATGACATTTGGGTGGGTGATTCTACTCTTCGGCCCCTTACTTTTGATGATAGAGGCAACCACACTTCCGGGGTCGAAGAATTCCTCAGGGATGGCGAGTGGAATGAAGCCAAGCTCCAACAACTCCATGACCAGGCCGGGCTACCACAACAGGTTATATCTCAGATCCTCGACACCCCGGTCATTGCAGGGGAGCTAGACACGCCGAGGTGGTCCCTTTCTAGCCTCGGAGAATTTACGCTAGCAACAACATGGGACACTATCCGCACACATAGACCGAGGATACAAGGGCTCGAAGACATTTGGAGGGCTGGCCTAACCAACTCTATTGCAATCTTCAACTGGCGCCTTCTGTCGAATCGAATCCCGGTTGATACTAAACTCCAATGGAGGAAGATTGACTTGGCCTCAAAATGCCAATGCTGCCCAAGGAATCCTAGCACCGAATCTCTTCAGCACCTCTTCATCCAAGGTCGGGGAGCAATTAGTGTGTGGCGGGAATTCGACGGGTGGTTCGGGGGATCGGCACCTCCCCTACAGATTAACGACACCATTCCGGATCGGCTTGAGACCTGGTCGCATCGGATGCAACAACAATACTGGAAACATCTCTGCCGAGTAACGCCATACCTCATCCTGTGGTTCCTTTGGGCAAAGCGAAACAGAAGCCGGCATGAGCAAGTCCAATTCAAACCGTACAATGTGGTGTGGCAAGTACAGATGTACATTTACAATAACATGACTAACGGGATCATTAAGCCGAAGCACTAGAAGGGAGTGCAAATGGGCATAAGTATTCCGAGCCACCCTGCCTCAAGACGGCCGAGACCACTGGTGACGTCTGTTAAGTGGCACCCCCCTGAAGGCCCGTGGATTAAAGTCAATACGGACGGGGCATAAACTGGGGCACCGGACAGAGCGGGAGGGGGAGGAGTGGTACGCGACTGGTCCGGAAAGTTGCTCGCGGCCTTCTCAACCCCCCTTGATGCACACTCAGCCCTAGAGGCCCACTTGATGGCTGCTCATCATGGACTTGAGCTTGCGAGGGTACATGAGCACCCCATTTGGATCGAGACGGACTCAGAACAAGCCGCCAAACTCCTGAATGGCTTTACGTGGGGACCGGCACATCTCCGCCGGGTCATGGCGCGAATTTTCCTCTTCAAGCGCAGGTACACCATGCGCGCCTCCTATATCCCCCGGGAGGGGAATCAAGCGGCGGACCTGCTCGCTAAGATGGGCCTTGGCCAGCAATGCTTCCTCAAATTCTCCGCCCAAACAGCCCCAAGACCCCTAAAGGACATCATTAGAATGGAAGAAATGGGAATACCCAACATTCGAGTTCGGTCGGAAGAACACGAGTAGCACAGTTGCCGAGGAAGGAAGGAGTGTTTTATCTTTTGATTTTGTTCATTTGTATCTTGTCTTTTGGAAGGGAGCATGATGAGGTCCGGGTTGTGGGATCCGGACCGCTTTCTACTCCTAATCTTTGTGTTGGCACACCACTTTTGGGTGTGGCCAGGATCTGTATTCAACCTCTTATGAAATATAGGGATGAGGGACCTACGAACCCTCCACCGTAAAGGTGTTTGAGTAAAAAAATAAAAAACTAGTACAAGGCGATATGGAGGAAGACCAGTTTCGACTTGGGAAGAAATGAAAGGCATAATGCGTAAGAGATTTGTACCTTCTCATTATTTTCGTGAATTGTATCAAAAATTACAATCTATGAAACAAGGTACTAAATCTGTTGATGAGTACTACAAAGAGATGGAGATTGCTATGATTAGGGCAAATGTTGAAGAAGATAGAGAAGCAACCATGGCTCGATTCTTATGTGGGCTGAATAGGGAGATTGCAAACATTGTGGAGCTTCAACACTATGTGGAGTTGGTGGACATGGTTCATATGGCCATGAAGGTGGAGGGACAATTGAAGAAGAAGGGAACAATCCAAAAGAATTTTTCAACAAGTTCTCATTCGTCAAGGACAAAAGAGTGGACTTCTTCCAAATCCAATTTTGAAAAAAAAACTACTTCAATACCAAGCCGGGCTCTCCCAATTAAATCTAGTGAGAGACGCTCCTCCTTCTCTCTAGCAATCCCACCTCCCCAATGGTTACAACGCCTTATTCCTCCGCCCAAGTCGCTCCCACGCCGACGATCACCACCACACCCCATCATCACTTCGTTCTCGACCCCAATCCTCCTTCGAACGCCACCCTTGCTCCACCTCCCACGGTAACCTCATTGGTTCGGCCATGCCGGACGGCCCGCCGAGCGACCCTCCACCGCCGGATGAAATGCGAACCCTCTCGGACCAAGCCATGACATTTTGCTCGTTGGAACCTTCTTCCCCGAAGCACGTATCTAAGAAGGCGGCAATGAAGCTGGCCAAAGCTAAACTTAAGTCACGGAGGAGCACCCCGGCACCACCAACCAAAGAGAACGGCCGGAAGAGATTCATCCTGTCTCCACTTCCCGAAGACAAGCAACTCCGGAAGAAGATAGATTTTGGAGAGGAGGAAGGTGCCCCACTTGAGAGTCCCAAATGCAAAGGGGCAATTTTTCCGGCGACTTCAAACGGAGAAATCGAGGGTACCATTCAGCCAAAGACGTGCGAGCAACGTGACCTCTTTGACGAGCTTGATTTGGACAAGCCAATCAAGGTATGTGAAGCCTCTCCTAATAATTCGCACTTTTCCGATCAAAATTCCGACCGGACAGCCGGAGAGGGGCCGGTCGCCGACGGGGTAACGGTCACCCAGCCAAGTCACGACAATACACTTGTACTTGTTGCTGCAAAAGCAAAAGAAGTGTTGGAGGAAGAGAGAGTCAAACTTCTTGAAATGGATATGGGAACAAAAGAACTTTTGGAAAGTGGTTTGGTCTCTTACCACAATGGTGACTCACGTGATGCACTAGACTTGGGAGGCCATGTGCAACCAAATTCTACAAACCTCCTCTTGCATCTTGTCACCCTTGACACGCCGGAGATGTTAGACTCCATGGTGGCGCAGCCCCTTCTCGGAGACAAATGGCCGGCGGACCTAGCCGAAAATGCCGGACCGAACCTCGCCCTACCATGGACCTCCGGACCAACCCCCGAACCACCCTCGGTAGCAAATGGCCCATCGGTCGAGGATTTCCCGCCCCTTGAACGAGGCCAGACCCGCAAAATCCGAGACGCCTTCGAAAGTGGTCGGCCACTCCCGAGCCAACCCCCACAGCCGGACGCCACACCACATCGAGCTACGTCAGGGCCCTCGGCCCCCGACAAGGCTGCCGAGACGACCGAGAACATGGCCTCGGTTGCGGACGGGAGGCCGGCCAAGGATGACAGGCCGATGGCCGATATGTGCGAGCACCGTGGACCACAAGCCTTGGTTGGAGCCGAACCACTAGGCAACGCTTGGGCGACGCGGCACAAGGCCTCATTGAGAAACTCCCGACCCGAAGGAAATGACGATGGTGCGCGGAACACAAGCGCACCCAAGAGCATGGCGGATATGGTTCGGATGTCGCCGAACATCGAAGGGCCGAAAGTGTTTGAGCCGGATAACATCCCAAATATTGGCTTTGCGACTACTTCCAATGGCATTCCGGCAATCTACTTCTCCGGAGCGGAAGTCCAAAAGCTAGCCTCGAGCATTGGGCACGACATTGTGGGTAAGTTCTCCCACTCTATACCCACTTCATACCAAATACAAAAGGCATTAGATAATATCAAATTCAATAGAGGTTTTACATGGAAGTATATTAATGCTAAGCATATAATTGTTCAAATCGAGGATATGGCGGATTATGCCCGATTGCTTAGTGGACCGAAAGGGACGCCGGTGTGGTTTATTGATCGGCATCCCATGAGGGTTTTCAAGTGGTCCCCGGATTTTGATGCGTATTGTGTGAGTCCCCGATCGCGGCAGTTTGGTGCAACATCATTGGCCTCCCAATCCACCTTTTTGATCACGCCTCCCTCTTTGCAATCGGTAAATTGCTTGGAACCCCGATACAAGTGGATCGTGCTACGGCCAACAAGTCGAGACTTTCATTTGCTCGCATTTTCATTGAGATTGACATCACGAAGCCACCTCCCGAGGAGTTCATTCTAGATATTTGTGGACGTGAGACGGTGCTAAAAGTGAAATGGGACAACATCCCGGCATATTGCATGGAATGTAGGCATGTAGGACACAAAAGTGAGGTGTGTTACGCGGCGGGCAATGTTGAGCTTCCCCCGAAGAGGAACTACAATAATGTAACACCGAGACAGCCACACCATGAGAGTCAAGGGGGAAGGGACAAAACGGAACAACCAAAGGAAATGGCTAGCACTAACGAGTGGAAACATCAAAAGAAAACCGAAGGGGCAGCCAAAGGCCGGATCCTCGGCTAATGGCTCCGAGCCGAGGGAGTGGTCGGGTCCGGACATCATGGGCGAAGTGCATGGTAACTTTGACCTAGCTCTGGTTGCAAGCGTCCATGAAGGTGGTGAGAGTTCCTATGGCCGAGAAACCTTCGATAAAACCGTCGGAGTGCTTGCTAGCTCTACCCATCGTGGCGGTGAATTCCATGGAGCCACAAACGGGTACACGCCCTCACGACGAGGAGCGTTCACTTGTTGGAGAGGGAGCGCACGGGGACCGGCAAGGGGCCGAGGGTCCCAAGCAGCCCGAAATGTCCTAAGCTCCAACCAATACTATTCTCTCATGGAGAATGAAGATTTCTTAGAAGATGATGATGAACTGGAGGGGGATGGAGATAAAGAGGGGATTCCCCGAACCATCCCTTTTGCCGATGGGGAAGATCCCATGCTCATGCATGAGGAGGAATGCCTAGGAGAGGAACGACTACGAATGGAGGAATTTCAGGGGGACCTCTCACGGTCACCGGGTAAGATACTTCCCCATTAATCATGTCTGTCAACTTTATGTTTTGGAACGTTAGGGGAGTTGCTAACGCGCCTACCCAAAATGTTATTAAAAGATTAATTAAGACTTATAATATTCACTTTCTTGCAATAATGGAGCTGCTCACAAGCCCTAACCCGGAGAAGTTCTCAAAGGCTTTGGGGCTGGCTATCCAAGGCTCGAATAAAAATGGGAAGATCTGGGTGTTTGTTGAGGAAGGGGCCAGCTTCGTGGCCGAGAGACATACGGATCAGGCCCTATCCGGCCGCTTTGGATCTCCCCGCCTTGCTAGCCACTTCTGATATGGATTGGGATACGACGAAGGATCCGTTGGATATATTGATCCAAGAACCCCACGTATAATGATTGGCAGCGGATTTCCTTGATTGATAATCTGGTTTGATCCACTTCCAGAGCTTGGAAAACCTCGACCCGTTGGCTATGTAATCAGCCAAGAACCTCGGTATGGTTGAACGCCACAAGAACTTGCTCAAAGTATCTTGATAAGTTCCAAACAAGTGAAAAACTCTACAAAGAGAATTCAACTCACAAGACAAATTCTATTTTCGTATTTGATCAATGATGTCCAACGGGTCCTTCGTCGTATCCCAATCCATATCATTTGTACGCCCTCTTCTACCGTTTCCACGTCTCTCATTTCGATGCCTATATGAAGCATCATCTTCTCCTCACTCTCTTCCTCCTCGTTATTATTTTCATTTGTTGCCTGAACTTCTAGCCTCTCCAACCGCCCTGAAACACTTTCCAGAATCCGTGCAAACCTTGCAAATTGTTGTTGCATGGCTTTCAACGTAGGATCAACTGGAATATGATCGTCAGTAGAATCCATCCTCACAGTTCACTCGTGTATCACACAAAATTAAACCTCACAAAACACTCGTGTATATCACTCGTTGGCTTTTACTTCCCCTCAAATAACCTCACCACTCAAGCCTTTTACCACTCTTTCTCTTTTGCAAAGATAACACAAGTAAAAAAACAAATCAAAAACAAAACAAGAACTAATAACGACCAACCAAACTTCAGCCCTTGAATGAAGGATGAAAGGAAATGGTCAAGAAAATATGAGGTGAAATATGTATTGGGGTTTTCTTTTTCGGATTTTTTTTTTGGATTTTTTTTTTTCGAATTTTTTTTCTGATTTTTTTTTCGGATTTTTTTTTTTTGATTTTTTTTTTTTTTTTGGATTTTTTTTTCAAGGATATGAAAGATAAACAATGTAAGATAAAGCTATGGATAGATCAATACCAGTTGGCTCGTGATACCAAATGATATGGATTGGGATACGACGAAGGACCCGTTGGATATATTGATCCAAGAACCCCACGTATAATGATTGGAATTGGGCTTTTATTTCATCAACTAAAAGCATCATGGACTCCTTTATCTTCTTAGCTCTAGCTCTTGTAATTGGTCCACTTTGAATGATTAATGGATCCATCTTCTTGTCCTTGTTGATCAGCTTGGGTGTACCTCCATCAACTTCTGTGTCTCGGCGATTTACGCAAAATGCACGAGGACAAACGACTTCATTTATGGGATGAATTGAGGGAGTGCTCTATACTTTTGGAGGGTACACCCTGGATGATTGGAGGGGACTTCAATACCGTTCTCCATCCGCGACACAGAGTAGGGAGTGACACAAACCGCCAAGCTGAAATGGTGGCTTTGCGGAGGCCATTGAGGACTGCAGGATACTAGACCCGGGATTTGATGGGTCGGAGTTCACGTGGGCCAAACCTTGGAAACTACTCGGGTGACGAACCTGCCCCGGATTGCTTCGGACCACGGGCCTGTGTTGGTAAGATGCAAAGTGACAAGCAACAACAGCGGGGGTAGGCCATTCAGGTTCCAAAACATGTGGGTTAGGCACGAGGGATTTGAGGACCTTGTTCGGGGAGATTGGAGCCAACCGACGGAGTCCGAAGGCCTCCTCAATTTCCAAATCAAACTTGCTCGACTAAAGAGAATCCTAAAGGTGTGGAACAAGGAGACCTTTGGGAACATCCATAACAACCTCAGGGATATGGAGGTGAAAATCGCACTGGCCCAAAGCGATTTCGAAGAAAGGCCAACCCCGGAGAACAGGACAGAGATCAATAGATGCATTGCCGAGTACATTCGACTCGTTAAAATGGAGGAGGACTTCTGGCGACAAAAGGCTACTCTAAGATGGCTAGGGGAGGGCGACAAGAATACTAAATTCTACCAAAGTTGGGTCAAACAAAAAAGGATCCGCATGCGCATCCACAAGATCAATGTGGGCGGCCGGGAGATCTCGGACGAAATGGAGATAAGAAGTTCAGCGGTGGAGTTCTTCCAAGACCTCCTGGCCCCGGGGCCCCTCACTTTGTCCGAGCCAGACCTTGATTTGATCCATCAACTCCCACCCTTGGATGAAGTGGCTGCTCTCCCCGACCCCCCATCCGCAGAGGAAGTTAAAAAGGCTGTTTTTGACATTTCCGGGGATAGTGCCCCAGGGTCGGATGGTTTCACGGCCTTGTTCTACCAGGCCTGTTGGCCAATTCTTCGGGGGTGCCTACCTCCCACGTAGCGTCACGGCCACAAGCACTGTCCTCATCCCAAAAAAGCTTGTGCCGGAGTCGTGGAGCGACTACCGCCCCATTAACCTGTGCAACGTCGGCAACAAGATTATCACAAAGATAATGTCGAAGAGAATGACTTCG
This sequence comes from Salvia splendens, assembly GCF_004379255.2. NCBI lineage: Eukaryota > Viridiplantae > Streptophyta > Magnoliopsida > Lamiales > Lamiaceae > Salvia > Salvia splendens. Next base: position 22,239,839 of record NC_056033.1, on the reverse strand, counting down.
CTCATCCCTATGGTTATCTCACCAAACCAGAGTGGATTTGTGAAGGGACGGCTCCTCAATGATAATGTCCTTTTGGCACAGGATATGTTCCATGAGCTCTCGAGATGTGCGGCGGCCCCTAATGTCGCGGTAAAAATCGATATGGCTAACGCCTACGACCGAGTACAATGGCCCTTTCTTTTGAAAGTGCTACACCGATGGGTTTCCCGGCCCCGTGGGTCTCTTTGATTGAGAGATGTGTGGGCTCGTGTTGGTTCTCGGTGCTGGTCAATGGCGCCCCGTCCGGGTTCTTTAAGTCCACCCGCAGCCTCAGACAGGGAGATCCAATATCTCCGACACTTTTCGTAATTGCAGCTGAGTACCTCTCAAGAAAATTAGACAAGCTCATTTTGGGAAAGAAAGAGATGACTTTTAGAGCTACTCGCCACTGCATGGAAATAAGCCACCTCGCCTATGCCGATGACATTGTGATATTCACACAAGCAGCGGAGGGACCTCTTAGGCGGCTGCGGACTTGCTTGGAGACATATGCCGGGGTTTCCGGGCAGCAGATTAACTTGGCAAAAAGCAACTTCTACATTGCCGAACAACATGAAGGGTGCGCCAACATTATACAAAATGAAGGAGGCTTCGCACGAGGTACTTTCCTATTTTTGTACCTTGGAGTTACTATTTATCGTGGTGTCAAACGTACAGATATGTTTATGTTCCTTCGGGAAAAGATTGCTGCACGAATCTCGGGGTGGGCTCATCGACACCTCTCCTTTGGAGGTAGGCTTACACTACTCCAAAGCACACTTGAAGCGGAGCCGCTGCACATTTTCCAGGCCATTGAACCAACATCCGGGGCCCTTAAGCAATTGGATCAGCAGATGGCCCAATTTTTCTGGGGATCGTCAACAGAGAGAAAAAAGACACATTGGATTGGGTGGGATCAGGTCTGCCTCCCCACCCCTGAAGGGGGTCTCGGCATTCGTAAGACCAAAGATTCCCTTTGGGCTAGATACATGAAGGCCAAGTATTGTCATAAAAACTCCCCCCTTGCGGCCTCCCATTCGGGGAGAAGTAGCCCGACATGGAAGCGGCTAATGAAAGTGAGAAATCAAGCAAATCCGCACATTAGATGGGTGATCGGTCAGGGCGATGCCTACTTTTGGGATGACATTTGGTTTGGTGAATCTCCCCTTCGCGAGATCTGCCTTCACGATAGGGGCGCCTCATCGGCCAAGGTCTCGGACTACATTGGTGGTGGAACTTGGGATGAGGCTAAGTTACGTCAACTTCACAACCAGGCTAGAATGTCACAAGAGGTTATCACACAAATCCTTCATACCCCAATCGTCGCGGGAGAACCGGACGTCCCTCGATGGAAGCTTTCTCGGCTCGGGGAGTTCTCGCTCACTACGACCTGGGAGACTATACGTACGCAAAGGCCGAGAATCCAAGGTCTCGACGACATTTGGAGGGCTGGCCTTACAAAATCTATTGCAATCTTCAATTGGCGATTATTGTCAAACAGGATACCGGTTGACTCCAAGCTCCAATGGAGGAAAATTGAGCTTGCGTCGAAATGCCAATGCTGCCCACGGAGGCCTAACACCGAGTCCCTTCAACATCTCTTCATCCGAGGGTGGGGAGCAGCATGTGTCTGGAGGGAGTTCGACGGTTGGTTCGAAGGCTCGGCCCCATCTCTTAGGGTGAACGACACCATCCCGGACAGGTTGCAAGTGTGGTCCGCTAGGACCCAACAGCATGATAGGAGACCCCTTAGTCGAGTCATTCCATACCTCATTCTGTGGTTCCTTTGGGCAGAGAGGAATAGGAGTCGACATGAGCAAATTCAGTTCAAACCGTACAACGTTGTTTGGCAGGTTCACATGTTCATCCACAACAACATGACCAATGGTCACATCAAGCCGAAGCATTGGAAAGGAGTGAAACTCGGAATGAGCCCCCCGAATCACCCCGAGACAAGGGGGCCGAGACCGTTAGTTATGCCGGTTAAGTGGCACCCCCCGGAACGCACATGGATTAAGCTTAACACGGATGGGGCGTTCTTTGAGGCAACAAACAAGGGTGGTGGAGGGGGTCTTGTTCGGGACCACAATGGGAAATTATTTGCAGCATTTGCAACCCCCCTCGTCGTTCAATCGGCTCTTGAGGCCGAGCTCATGGCCATACACTATGGGTTGGAGGTAGCGAAGGCGTTCAACCTACCCATATGAATAGAATCAGATGCGGAACAAGCTATTAAGTTGCTCAATGGCACGACTTGGGGCCCGACACAAGTTCGCCGCGTCATGGCCCTTTTGCATGGCTTCAAACGTAGACATATATTCCGGGCCACCTTCATTCATAGGGAGGGCAACAAAGCGGCTGATATGCTCGCCAAAATGGGAGTGGAACAAGATAATTTCCAACAAATGTCCCCACAAAATGTTCCAAGAAGGATTAGAGCCATCGTCCGGATGGATGAAATGGGAGTCCCCAATCTTCGGGTGAGAGATGATGAACGAGAGTAGCACGAGGCACGGAAAGTGGTCACCGATCTTGCTTTGTACCGGACGCCGTAGAGTATGTGGGTGTCGGTCCATCCCCGGATTGACCCATATTTACTCTTGTGGTGTTTTTGTAATAGGGTGTGGTGTAAATTGTTTTTGTCACTCTAGCTTTAGAAAGATTGGTCCTCTTGTAATCAAGTAATGGCCTTTTGTTGATATATAGGGATGAGGGACCCACGAACCCTCCACCGTGAAGGTGTTTGATTAAAAAAAAATCCAATTTTGGGGCAGCTTCTAAACCCCAAAATGAAGCGTCAACATCCGAGTCCAAATAATTTGAGAAGGGTAAAGGTATTTCTACTTCTACTCGAAATAGAGATATCAAATGTTTTCGTTGTCAAGGTGTTGGACACATTGCATCTCAATGTCCAAACAAAAGGGTGATGATTTTGAAGCCAAATGGAGAGATAGAATCTGAAAGTGAACGCGAAGATGATGATGATGAGGAGGAGGATAAACAATTGGAGGAGATTGGACCAGAACATGGAGAACTTTTGGTGGTTCGAAGGACTCTAAACATGCAAAATAGAAACGATGATCAACAAAGGGAGAACATCTTCCACACAAGGTGTTTGGTCCAAGGTAAACTTTGCATAATGATTATTGATGGTGGTAGTTGTGCAAATGTTGCAAGTTCTGAAATGGTGGAAAAGTTGAGCTAACAACGGAAAAACATCCTAATCCATACAAGCTACAATGGCTTAATGAATGTGGAGAAATTCGAGTGACTAAGCGAGTTCTAATTTCGTTTTCAATTGGCAATTATAAAGATGATGTTCTTTGTGATGTTGTGCCAATGCATGCAAGTCACATTCTTTTGGGGAGGCCATGGCAGTTTGATCGTAGGGTGATTTATGATGGGAACCCACCAACGATGAGTAATGGTAAGTTAGAGAGAGACGCTCTCCCTTCTCTCTAGAATCCCCCACCACGTTTTGAGTCCCACATCGCCGCCTACCCCCATTCTCAGTCGGCTCACCACCGTCGACGGTCCCCCTCACGCCCCGCTCCACCAGCCACCCACCACCCTCCCGACCTCGGATTCTCACCAACCAACCCACTCCATTGGCTAAGGCACGAACAAAGCTCCGGAGCGGCTGGTGACTCGACTCGCTCTCTCGATCATGCCGGAGCTCCCGCCGGATCCCCCCCGGAGTCCGAAGAACCGCGCACCATCTCGGACCAGCTAATGGTCCTCCGGTCGGCCGAGGACCCTCTCTCGGACCAGCCAATGACTTTCACGTCGGAGGAGTCTTCCGCCATAATTTCTCCCTGCAAGAAAATGGCGAGGAAAACTTTGAAAATGAAGGTGAAGGCACGGAAAAGTACACCAGCCCCTCCCACCAAAGGCACTGGTCGGAAAAGGTTCGTACCCTCACCGATGCCGGAGGACAAGCAAGTTAGGAAGAAGATTGATTTCGGGGCCGAAGGGAGCTCGCCGGTCGGAAGTCCAAAATGCAAAGGCCCCATCTTCCCGACGTCGATGGAGCCCTCCCCTAATCCCAACGGTGAAGATGAAGCTAAGATTAATGAAGAACTTGCCGGCGCCGGAACTGTTGGCAACGCTTCGGCCGATGACCTTGCGGCCGGCGCAAACGCGGGGACCGGTGACGGAGGAGAGCACAACCCCCCACATGATGGCTGCTTGGAGAGAGATGGCTCTAGCATGGGTCAAAAGGCCTTGGTGGACGCGCTAGTCAACTTGCCCGAAATGGGCACAACAACAAAATCACTTTCCGAAAGTTCCTTGACGCCTTGCCACTTCGGAACACCACGTGATGCTGGCCCCAATGCATCCGTTGAGCCCCCAAAACAACAAAAATCTAGCTCCTTTCTGCAGCAACCCAACCTTCCCGAATTGGCTTGGAGACCAAAACCTCCTTCCGAAAGTGCGCTAACTCCTTTCCGTTCCAAGAGCTCACGTGAGATGATTGTCGTGGAGGCCCCAACGCAACCAAAAAAGGCCGAAATCATCCACTTAGCCGCCTTGGACTCGGCGGAGATGCTAGACACATTGGTTGCGCAACCTCTCATTACGGCCGGTCACAAACCACCAGAGTTCCCCCTAAACTCTTCGGGATGCATGCAAAGTGTCACACACACACCTCGGGATGGGAATGGACCCTCTCTTGAGGACTTCCCCCCTCTCGAACGAGGACGAACTAGCAAGCTCCGAGCTACGTTTGAGGCTAGTTCGGAACATTACAGTGCGGAGCTCGGCCAGCCGCGACCGAAGTCGAACCCTAACGACTACCGGGAAAAGCCTTTTATCGAGACGACGAACAAGGCCACGCCTAGTACCGAGATGGTTGCAGTGACAAGAGACACACCAACATCCAACGATACGCCTATGGATGATGCCGAACAGATCCTCACCGAGAAGGAAAAAGTCGAGAAGATCCACACCGAGAAAGAAAAAGCCGAAAAGCCGAGAATGGAAAAGCCGAGAAGGGCACACAACGGCAACGTAGGTGCCGAGAAGATCCACACCGAGAACGGAGAAGCCGAACTCAACAATCCGAAGAGAAATGGAAATACACCTAAGTCCACGGCGGATGCCGCAACACGAGGGCCGAATGTAGTTAATCAACTTGGGGGGGTAGAAGCTACCCCGGGGTCCTCGCCGTGGCCGAAATCGATGGCGGACTTGCTTATGGGTACCCCGTCGGGCTCGGCGAGTAACACTCTACAAGGCCGGGGTGAAGGCGCCTCATGCCACCCCGGTCGGCCGAAAACGATGGCGGACATGCTTAAAGGCTCGACTGACCCTACCGGCCCTCAAGCCTTTGAGCCGGATAAGCTCCAGAACATTGGATTTGCTTCAGTGTCCGACGGCATCCCGGCCATCTACTTCTCCGGAGCGGAAACTCAAAAGCTTGCTGAGAGCATGGGACACGCCATTGTGGGTAAGTTCTCTCACTCTATCCCTACGGGACTGCAAATCCAAAAGACCCTCGATAATATTAAACTTCGATGTGGATTTAGTTGGAAGTACATTAATGCTAAACATATTCTCATTCAATGCGAGGACTTGGCGGACTATGCCCGAATCCTTGGAGGCCCAAGGGGTACGCCCGTTTGGCTCATTGACCGACACCCGATGAGGGTCTTCAAATGGTCCCCGGACTTTGATGCTTACTGCGAGTCCCCTATTGCGGCAATTTGGTGCAACCTAATTGGCCTCCCCATTCATCTTTTCGACCAATCCGCCTTATTCGCCATCGGCAAGCTTCTCGGCAATCCAATACAAATTGATCGAGCCACGGCAAACAAGACTCGGCTTTCATTTGCCCGAATTTGCGTCGAGATAGACATCACAAAACCACCTACCGAAGAGATAATCCTCGACCTTGGTGGGCGAGAAACGGTGCAGCGAGTCCGATGGGACAAGATACCATCATATTGCCAAGAATGCAAACATGTCGGCCATGCAAGTGAGGTGTGCTATGCGACGGGCAAGAAGGAACGGCCGCCAAAGAGAAACTACCACAACGGCCCGCCAAAACAGCCACAACCCGAGAGACAGACCGAGAAGGGGAAGCAAGATATGGGGAAGAATGCCTCCAGCTCCAATGAATGGAAACATCAGGGGAAGAAGCAAGGCAAGGCCGGTGATCGACCAAACAATAACAAAACAAATGGGGAGGATACCGGTGGTACTTCCTGGGAGGGACCGAACTCCAAGGGTGACTCTACTTTTGGGAGCGGACCGAGCTCCGGAACTCAAAATGCCGGGCTCATTGTCGGGATCGAGATTGGGAAGTCCCCACCGAACCGGGGGAATCCATTGCATCCCACCACCGAACCACCAACACCATGTGGGAACATGGACGTGGAGTGGGGCTCCCCCAATGCGAGGAGCTTGGTCTCACCAGTTCGGCGAGGGAATCCGAGAGGAGGCGCGCGTCATGCTTTGACAAGGGGGCGTGGGTTCTTCTCGGCAAAGAACCACATGAGCACTAACCAATATTATTCTCTCATGGAGAACGGAGAATTTGATGTTGAGAATTGTGGGGATGCGGACGAAGACCCCATGGAATTGCACGTGGGGGCCGAGAAGTTAGGAGGCAACAGTTCGGCCGAGGACGCCGAGGAGGTCGCTCCGAACAAAGAGCAACACCGCACTGACTATCAAGGAGGGCCTTCAACCTCTTTGGGTACGCACCCTTCTTGTTAATAATGTCGTACAATCTCATGTTTTGGAACGTGAGGGGGATCGCGAATGCGCCCACTCAAAACGTTCTGAAAAGACTTATTGATTGTCATAATGTTTTATTTCTTGCAATAATGGAACCGCTCACACAACCGGACCCGGACCGTTTCTCTAAGGCCTTGGGGCTGTCCTTCATTGGTTCGAACACGAACGGGAAGATTTGGATGTTTGCGGAAGAGGGGTCCACTTTTGATATTGAGGTTGACTCGGAACAAATTCTTCACGGGTACCTCAAATCCCACCGCCTTGCTAGGCCGGTGGCCATCTCAGCCGTGTACGCCAAATGTACAAGGGCTGAAAGACATCACTTATGGGACAAGATGAGAGAGATTGCCGGGCCTCTTGAGGGAACACCTTGGATCATCGGTGGCGATTTCAACACCATTCTATCTCACCAAGACAGAGTCGGAAGTGATACCAACCGGCAAGCCGAGATGGTAGATTTTGCGGAGGCAACGGAAGATTGTAGGCTGCTTGACCCTGGTTTTGATGGAGCGGCATTCACTTGGGCCAAGAATGGCCTTTTTGAAAGGTTGGATAGAGTGCTTGTCAGCGAGGATTGGACTAAGACCTTCGAGGCTACTCGGGTTACGAATCTCCCCCGGATTGCCTCGGACCATGGACCAATTCTTGTCAGGTGCACGAAGATGAACACATCCGCTGGAGCCAAGGCTTTCAGGTTCCAGAACATGTGGATCCGACATGAAGGATTCATGGCCGTAGTGCAAAAAGCATGGGAGGAGCCCACGGGGGCGGGTGGAATCCTAAACATTCAAATCAAGCAGGCCAGAGTTAAAAAGGCCCTTAAGGAGTGGAACAAAGAGGTTTTTGGGAACATCCATGCTAATATAAAAGAAAAGGAGGAAGAAATTGCTCTGGCCCAATCTTGTTTCGAAGCAAGGCCGACTCCGGATCACAGGACAGCGTTCAACAAACACATTGCCGAGTACATCCTTCTGCTGAGAATGGAAGAAGATTTTTGGCGACAGAAGGCAGCTTTGAGGTGGCTTGCCGAGGGAGACAAAAATACCCGGTTCTACCAAAGCTGGGTGAAACAAAAGAGGGTTCGTCTCCGCATCCATTCGATTCGTGCCAATGGGCAGGAGCTCACCGAGGAAGCCGAGATTAAAAAGTCCGCAGTGGAGTTCTTCCAACAACTCCTTGCCCCCAACAATCCGACACTTGAAGACCCACACCTCGACCTAATCCAGCAGGTCCACTCAGCCGAGCAGTTCGTTGACATCGCAGATGCTCCAAGTGCGGACGAGGTCAGGAGTGCCACCTTTTGCATTTCCGGAGATAGTGCACCCGGACCCGACGGCTTCTCGGCCACCTTCTATCAAGCCTGCTGGCCCATTGTGGGGCCGGAGGTAGTGGAAGCAATCAGACAGTTCTTCAGAGGGGCCTTCCTGCCAAGGAGCATCACGGCCACAAGCATAGTCCTTATCCCAAAGAAGGCATCGCCGGAGTCATGGACCGACTACCGACCCATTAGTCTCTGCAATGTTCTAAAGAAGATCATTACCAAGGTACTCACCTCTCGACTCTCTCCTTTCCTCCCACAGGTCATCTCCCCAAACCAAAGTGGATTTGTCAAAGGTCGGCTCCTTAACGACAACGCACTTCTGGCTCAAGAGATGTTCCATGAGCTTGCTAGATGCTCCCCAGCGCCTAATGTGGCAGTAAAGATTGACATGGCTAAAGCCTATGATAGGGTCCAATGGCCATTCCTCTTCAAAGTTTTACGCCGTATGGGTTTCCCGGATTCATGGATTTCACTTATGGAGAGGTGTATTGGGTATTGCTGGTTCTCGGTCCTTGTTAACGGGGCACCCTCGGGCTTCTTTAGATCAACTCGAGGACTTCGGCAAGGAGACCCGATCTCCCCCGCTCTGTTCGTAATCGCTGCGGACTACCTGTCCCGAGCATTAGATAAGCTCATCCTCGGCCAAAAGGACATGACGTTCAAAGCCTCCCGGAGATGCATGGAGATCAGCCATCTAGCCTATGCGGACGACATTATCATCTTCACTCAAGCGGCGGCAAATCCTATGCGCCGGCTAAGAGCCTGTCTCGAAAAATATGAAAGAGTCTCCGGCCAACAAGTCAGCCTCGCCAAGAGTAATTTCTATATTGCCGAGGCCCATGAGCATTGGGCAAACTCGATCCAGGCGGAAGGAGGCTTCTCTAGAGGGGCCTTTCCTTTTCTCTATCTCGGAGTCCCTATCTATCGTGGTGCCAAACGCACGGACATGTTCCTGTTTCTACGGGAAAAGATTGCAAGAAGGATCTCAGGATGGGCACACCGTCACCTATCCTTTGGAGGAAGGCTTACGTTGATTAAGAGCACTCTTGAAGCGATCCCCTTGCACATCTTTCAAGCCGTCGAGCCCACGGCCGGTACCCTCAAGCAACTTGATCAACAAATGGCCCGATTCTTTTGGGGGTCTACGAATGAAAAGAAGCGGACCCATTGGATTGGATGGGAACAAATGTGCCGGCCCACTGATGAAGGAGGCCTTGGGATCCGAAAAACTATGGAGGTCCTCCGCGCCTTCAATATCAAACTTTGGTGGCGCTTTCGGGAGCAAAACTCCCTTTGGGCAAGATACATGATGGCAAAATATTGCTCCAACTCCACACCGCTCACCTTGAGATTGCCGAGCAGGAGTAGCCCTACGTGGAGAAGGCTCTCAAGAGCATGGCCCCTCGCGCAACCGCACATAAGATGGCTAGTGGGACAAGGGGACATCTACTTCTGGGATGACATTTGGCTTGGCGATAGCCCTCTGAGGGAACTTAGTCTTGATGATAGGGGAAGACCAACCACCCGGGTCTCGGAGTTCATTACAAATGGTGGTTGGGATGTGCCCAAGCTTCAACTCCTTCACAATCAGGCCGGCCTTCCTCAGCATGTTATCGATGGCATCATTAATACACCGATCCTCCATGACGAACAGGATATCCTGAGGTGGAACCTCTCTAAGCATGGGGAATTCACGGTGGCTTCGACATGGGACACACTTCGAGGACGAAACCCGATCATCCATGGTTTGGGGGATGTTTGGAAGGTAGGCCTCACCAACTCAATAGCCATCTTTATCTGGAGGCTTCTCTCCAATCGGGTGCCGGTTGACACGAAACTTCAGTGGCGGGAGATTGAGCTAGCCTCAAAGTGCCAATGCTGCCCCCACAGACCGAACACTGAGTCACTCCAACACCTCTTCATCCAGGGATATGGAGCTCGCAGAGTATGGAGTGAGTTCGACGGCTGGTTCACAGGGCCGTTCCCCCGCATCCATATCAATGACACAATCCCTACGAGAATCGAAGTGTGGGCGCGAAGGTGCCAACAGCCGAACAAGAAACATCTTAGCCGAGCCACTCCATACCTCATCCTTTGGTTTATCTGGTCGGAGAGAAACAGGAGCCGCCACCAAGGCACACAGTTTAAACCACAAAACGTGGTATGGCAGGTCCACATGTTCATTCGAAATGCTATGTCTAATGGAAGCTTGAAGCCGAAACATTGGAAGGGAGTTAAACTTGGAATCAATATTCCCCAACAAGCGGCGGCAATCAGGGCGCTACCCCTAGCCATGGCAATCAAATGGAACCCCCCGGATCAGCCGTGGATAAAGCTCAACACGGATGGCTCCTACAATGAAGCGAACGGCAGAACAGGGGCTGGAGGGATTATTCGAGACCACTCGGGTAAGATGCTCGCCGCTGTCAGCACACCCCTTGAAGCCCACTCGGCTTTAGAAGCGGAGCTGTTGGCCATGATTCACGGGCTAAATATAGCCAAGGAATTCGGCCTACCAATCTGGATTGAGTCAGATGCAGAGCAAGCAATCAAATTGGTCAATGGGACAGGATGGGGCCCGGCACTAGCTCGGCAAGCGGTGGCGCAACTAACCATTCTCAAACGCCATCTCAATTTCCGAGCCACCTTCATACACAGGGAGGGGAACAAAGCGGCGGACTTCCTTGCGAAAATGGGGCTAGTCCAAGACAGTGGCCTACGAATGCACTACAACTCAGCACCGAGAGAACTGTTGGACTTGGTTAGATTGGACGAGATGGGAGTGTCGCACATCCGAAACCTAGACGGGGACGGGCATCAAAGTTGATCATGAGACGATGGGAGACACTAGTGACTAGCTTTTTGGTTAATTGTATTTTGGAAAGGAGTATGATGAGGTCCGAACCTTGTGGGATCGGACCGCATACTACTCTTGAATTTGTTACGGCACACCACTTTTGGGTGTGGCCACGCCTTGTAATTATCACTTTTGGAAATATAGGGATGAGGGACCCACGAACCCTCCACCGTAGAGGTGTTTGAAAAAAAAAAAAAAAAAAAAAAAAAAAAGGGTGATTTATGATGGATTTGACAACCACTACACCTTCAAGCACAACAACAAGTCTATTATGCTTGTCTCATTGACGCCTCAATAAGTTCAAGAGGACCAACAGAAATTGTCACAAGCAAGGAGAGCTCGTGAGGTTGAGAGAAAAAAGTGAGGGCATTGAAAAAGAGTCGAGTGAAAAAAAGAGTCGAGAGAAAAGTAAGAATGAGAGAAAAAAAGGTGAGGGCATTGAAAAAGAGTCAAGTGAAAAGAGTCCGAATGAAAAAAAAGAATTTTTATGTGGGAGCAAAAGAAATAAAGAGTGCAATAGTTGAAAAAGAGAGTGTTTTCATCTTAGTGTACAAACAGTCTTTGTTTACCACTAACGAATTAACCACTTCTTTGCCAAGTACTTTTATGTCTCTTTTACAGGAATTCGAAGATATTTTTCCAGTTGAAGAATCAAGTGGATTACCTCCATTAAGAGGTATTGAACACCAAATTGACCTTGTTCCCGGGGCAGTTCTACCAAACCGACCAGCCTATAGAGCCAATCCCGAAGAGACTAAGGAAATTCAAAGGCAAGTGCAAGAGTTGTTGGACCAAGGAAAAATTCGTGAGAGCATGAGTCCATGTGCTGTTCCGGTAATTGTTGTTTCTAAGAAAGATGGATCATGGAGGATGTGCATCGACTGCCGAGCAATCAACAAAATCACGGTAAAGTATCGCTATCCTATTCCTAGGCTAGATGATATGCTTGATGAATTGCATGGATCTGTTGTGTTTAGTAAGATCGATTTGAAAAGTAGTTATCATCAAATTCGAATTAGAGAAGGAGACGAATGGAAAACAGCCTTTAAAACAAAATTTGGTCTATATGAGTGGTTAGTAATGCCTTTTGGTTTAACTAATGCACCAAGTACTTTCATGAGATTGATGCTCCATGTTTTGAGAAAATTCATTGGAAAATTTGTGGTTGTTTATTTTGATGATATTCTTGTCTATAGCAAAAATGTGGATGAACATCTTAACCATGTGCGTGCGTGCAGTTTTGGATACCTTACGAAAAGAATCATTGTACGCAAATCTCAAAAAGTGTTCTTTTTGCATGGATAAAGTTGTTTTTCTGGGTTTTGTTATAAGTGCTAATGGGATTGAAATGGAAAAGGAGAAGGTGAAAGCTATTTTAGAATGGCCAATTCCTCAAAATGTAGCACAAGTTAGAAGTTTTCATGGTCTTGCAAGTTTTTATAGGAGGTTTGTCAAGGATTTTAGTACAATTGCTGCACCTTTGAATGAGATTGTGAAAAAGGATGTTTGTTTTTATTGGGGAGAAAAACAAGAGCATGCTTTTAATCTCCTCAAAGAAAAACTTACAACTGCACCAATTCTTTCTTTGCCTAACTTTGATAACATGTTCGAGCTTGAATGCGATGCATCTGGAGTAGGCATAGGAGCTGTTTTGTTGCGGGATGGAAAGCCAATCGCTTACTTTAGTGAAAAGTTGAAAGGAGCTCAATTGAACTATCCAGCGTATGACGAAGGCCGGACCGCTTAATACTCTTGTACTTTGTGAAGGCTCACCACTTTTGGAGTGAGAAGCTCCTCCTTCTCTCTAAACACAACTCCCTATTGTCCCGCCTTGTAACACCGTTGCCAACCACCACCGCCCTCTTCAACTCAAGGTCTTCACCCTCGCTTCCCTCCCCTCCACTCCGACCTCAACCCGGCCTTCTTTCAACCCTCACGACCCTAAACGCTGCCGGCCTCCGCCTTTGTGTCGGATCTTACACCGTCACCTCCGCTTCCCCCCGACCACGCTGGTGACTTGGCACACGCTCGGCCATGCCGGACCATCCGCCGGACACGTCGCCGGGGCCCGAGGAACCTCGCACCATCTCGGACCAGCGCATGGTCTTTCGGTCGACCGAGGACCCCATCCCTAATCCTCCGAGCAAGAAGATGAAGCAAAAAGCCACAAAACTCAAAATGAGGAAAAGTACGCCGGCTCCTCCAACTAAAGGAAATGGTCGGAAAAGGTTTGTTCTTTCACCCCTTCCGGAGGACAAACAACCCTGGAAGAGGCTAGAGTTCGGGTCGGAATACTCGTCCCCACCCGGGAGCCCTAAGTGCAAAGGGACCATCTTTCCGGCAAGCCCGCCGAGTGATCAAGGGGACAACGGCCGGCGGGATGAAGTAGAAAGTGCTTCGGACACAAAGGAATGCCAATTGGCCATTGCCAATGCGGTCCTATCGACCATGGCCTCCAAAAATCAAAATTCCGACCAGGTTGCCGGTGCGGCCGCCGGCGACGACCATGCCGTCGAAGAGGAGGACGTGACCCCTCCGGATCATGACAAACCTAAAGTACATGCGGCAGCAAAAGCAAAAGACTCATTGGAAGTAGTGGAAGTCAACTTACCCGAATTGGAAGTGGGAACAAAAACTCTTTTCGAAAGTGGCTTGGCGCCTTGCTCACTTGGAATGTCACATGATGTCCTAGCCGTTGGAGGGCTAATGCAGCCAAAAACTACCCATCTCCTACACCTCGCAGCCTTGGATTTGGCGGACAAGCTAGACACCATGACCGCCCAACCACTTCTCGACGCCGGCTAGCCAGAGGATGCGCACATGGCCGATGGGTCTCGCTACTCTTCCCTTCCGGAGTCCGACCAAGCCTTGCTTGCACCTACGGGGCCTTTCATCCCCTCCTTTGAGGAGTTTCCCCCTCTAGCGAGAGGACGGACCTGTTGGTTTATCTGGTCGGAGAGAAACAGGAGTCGCCACCAAGGCACACAGTTTAAACCACAAAACGTGGTATGGCAGGTCCACATGTTCATTCGGAATGCTATGTCCAATGGAAGCTTGAAGCCGAAACATTGGAAGGGAGTTAAACTTGGAATCAACATTCCTCAAGCGGCGGCAATCAGGGCGCTACCCCTAGCCATGGCAATCAAATGGAACCCCCCGGACCAGCCGTGGATAAAGCTCAACACCGATGGCTCCTACAATGAAGCGAACGGTAGAACAGGGGCTGGAGGGATTATTCGAGACCACTTGGGTAAGATGCTCGTCGCCTTCAGCACACCCCTAGAAGCACACTCGGCGTTAGAGGCGGAGCTGTTGGCCATGCTCCACGGGCTAAATATAGCCAAAGAACTCGCCCTACCAATCTGGATTGAGTCCGATGCAGAGCAAGCAATCAAATTGGTCAATGGGACAGGATGGGGCCCGGCACTCGTCCGGCAAGCGGTGGCGCAACTAACCCTTCATAAACGCCAACTCAAATTCCGAGCCACCTTCATACACAGGGAGGGGAACAAAGCGGCGGATTTCCTTGCGAAAATGGGGCTAATCCAAGACAGTGGTCTACGAATGTACTACAACTCAGCACCGAGAGAACTGTTGGACTTGGTTAGATTGGACGAGATGGGAGTGTCGCACATCCGATACCTTGACGGGAACGGGCATTAAAGTTGATAATGAGACGATGGGAGACAATAGTGACTAGCTTTTTGGTTAATTGTATTTTGGAAAAGAGTATGATGAGGTCCGAACCTTGTGGGATTGGACCGCATACTACTCTTGATTTGTTACGGCACACCACTTTTGGGTGTGGCCACGCCTTGTAATTACCGCCTTTGGAATGATAGGGATGAGGGACCCACGAACCCTCCACCGTAGAGGTGTTTGATAAAAAAAAAAAAAAAAAAAAAAAAAAAAAAAAAAAAAGAGAGGACGGACCTTAAAACTTCGAGACACGTTCGAGGCTGGCGCGGCAAAGTCGACGGCTTTTGTGGCTTGGTCGAGGCCAGAGCCACCTGGCCGGAAGGGAAGCTCACAGGGGTGCGGCTACCAAGGTTGGGGCCGAGGGTCATACGGCCACCCCGACACCACCTACCAACCCGATGGTGGGCGAAGCTCTGACTAGTTCCGTCATGGCTATCCAGGACCAGCCGATGGCCATGAGTGACCTTTCCCACGAGACCGTGACACGAGGGCCGATGGTCGCTAGTCGAGAAGGGGGGGCCGAAGTTACCTCGGGTACCTCTAGTAGGCTGAAATCGATGGCGGAGTTACTTAAGGGTTCTCCCGAACCCAAGGGTCCTCAAGTCTTCGTGCCGGAACAGATCCAAAACATTGGTTTTGCCTCCATGTCCAATGGAGTTCCGGCCATCTACTTCTCTGGGGCTGAAACACAAAAGCTTGCTGATAGCATGGGGCACGCCATCGTGGGTAAGTTTTCACATTCTATTCCTACGGGCCATCAAATTCAAAAAACCCTAGATAACATTAAATTCAGATGTGGCTTCAATTGGAAATACATTAATGCTAAACATATCCTTATCCAATGCGAGGATTTGGCGGATTATGCCTGGCTTCTCGGAGGCCCAAAGGGAACACCCGTTTGGCTCATTGATCGCCACCCAATGAGGGTCTTCAAATGGTCCCCGGATTTCGATGCATATTGTGAGTCCCCGATAGAAGCAATTTGGTGTAATTTAATCGGGCTCCCAATTCACTTGTTTGATCAATACGCTCTTTTCGCCATCGGCAAGCTCCTCGGCAACCCAATCCAAGTTGATCGGGCCACGGCTACCAAGACGAGACTCTCCTTTGCCCGCATTTGTATTGAGATTGACATCACCAAACCGCCCCCTGAAGAGATAATCCTTGACTTGTGCGGCCGCGAGTTGGTGCAACAAGTCCGGTGGGATAAGATCCCATCCTATTGCCAAGAGTGTAAACATGTTGGCCATGCAAGTGATGTGTGCTATGCGATGGGCAAAAAGGAAAGGCCGCCGAAACGAAACTACAATATCAACCCGCCAAAGAAGGCAAACCCCGAAGGCCACGGTATGAAGGGCATGCAAGATGCGGTGAGGCACAATCCTAACTCCAATGAAGGGAACCGCCAAGGGAAGAATAAGGGCAATGCCGGGAATCGTCCTAACAACAATTCAAATGGAGAGGAGGAAAGGGATACAACTTGGGATGGTCCGGACATTATGGGTGGAACCCAAGGAGGGAATGCTTCGCGCCCCGGAACATTCAAAGTGGGCCTCAAGCGCGTGGGAGGGGAAAAAGGGAACCCAACACCCCCGACCACCGAGCCACCTTCACCAATTCATGGAGATATGGATGCGGAATGGGAGTACACCAAGGCGAGCCGATCGGTGTCCCCGCCTACACGAGGGAGTGCGAGAGGGGGCGCACGCCATGCAATGACTAGGGGGCGTGGTTTCTTCTCAAGTAAGAATCACATGAGCACTAACCAATACTACTCCCTCATGGCGAATGGAGAATTTGATGTCGACAATTGTGGGGAAGCGGACGACTCGGCCATGGACATGCAAGTGGGGACCGAGAGGATTGGAGACGGCTCTCCACTTGACGATGCCGAGGAGCACGCAACGAACAAAGAGCAACATCTCATTGAATATCAAGGAGGGACTTCGTCTCCTTCGGGTACGCATCCTACTTGTTAATGATGTTTTACAATATCATGTTTTGGAACGTGAGGGGAATCGCAAATGCGTCAACCCAAAACGTTTTGAAAAGGCTAATTAAATCTCATAATGTTTTATTCCTTGCTATAATGGAACCACTCACAACACCGGATCCGGACCGGTTCTCCAAGGCCCTGGGGCTGTCCTACATTGGATCGAACATGACCGGAAAATTCTGGTTGTTTGCGGAAGAGGGATCCACTTTTGATATTGATTGTGATTCGGAACAAATCCTACATGGGCGTCTCAAGTCCCACCGTATTGCTAGGCCGCTGGCCATTTCGGCTTTGTATGCCAAATGCACAAGATCCGAAAGACACCTCCTGTGGAATAAGATGAGAGAAATTGCTGGGCCCCTCGAAGGATCACCATGGATTATCGGTGGCGACTTCAACACCATCCTATCACACCGAGATAGGGTTGGGAGCGACACCAACCGGCAAGCAGAGATGGTCGACTTCGCGGAGGCAATTGAAGACTGTAGGCTCCTTGATCCGGGGTTCGATGGTGCGGAATTCACATGGGCCAAAAACTGCCTCTTTGAAAGATTGGATAGAGTGCTTGTTAGTGAGGGTTGGGCTAGGGCCTTCGAAGCTACTCAGGTTACGAACCTCCCTCAGGTTGCTTCGGACCACGGGCCGGTCCTTGTAAGATGTAAGACGCTGAACACTACCATCGGAGGCAAGGCATTCCGATTCCAGAACATGTGGATCCGACATGGGGGGTTCATGTCTGTAGTGCAAAATGCATGGGAGGAGAGTACGGGGGCGAGTGGACTCCTAAATATTCAAATCAAACATGCTAGAGTGAAAAGAACCCTAAAGGCGTGGAACAAAGAAGTTTTTAGGAACATCCATGCCAACCTCAAGGAAAAGGAGGAAGGAATTATTGTGGCCCAATCCATCTTCGAGGCAAGGCCAACACCGGAAAATAGGACAATGATCAATAAATACATTGCCGAGTACATCATGTTGCTGAAAATGGAAGAGGATTTTTGGCGGCAAAAGGCAGCCCTGAGATGGCTTGCGGAGGGCGACAAAAATACCCGGTTCGATCAAAGCTGGGTGAAACAAAAAAGAGTTCGCCTACGCATCCACTCGATTCGTGTCAACGGCCAGGAGCTTACTGAGGAGGCCGAAATAAAAAAGTCAGCGGTAGATTTCTACCAACAACTCCTAGCGCTCAGCAATCCGGTTCTAGACGAGCCAGACCTTGACCTTATCCAGCGAGTACACTCAGCCGAGCACTTTGCGGACATCGCAAAAGCACCGGGTGCGGATGAGATCAGGAGCGCCGTTTTCAGCATTTCCGGAGATAGCGCCCCCGGACCCGATGGCTTCTCCGCCACTTTCTACCAAGCCTGTTGGACTATTGGGGGGCCGGAGGTGGTGGAAGCAATTGGCCAGTTCTTCAGAGGGGCTTTCCTGCCACGAAGTATTACGGCCACAAGCATTGTCCTCATCCCAAAGAAGGCGTCGCCCGAGTCATGGACCGACTACCGACCCATCAGCCTCTGCAACGTCTTTAACAAGATCATCACCAAGGTACTCACAACTCGACTCTCCCCTTTCCTTCCACAGGTCATCTCCCCAAACCAAAGTGGTTTCGTGAAAGGGCGGCTCCTCAATGATAACGCTCTGTTGGCCCAAGAGATGTTCCATGAACTTGCAAGATGCTCCCCAGCGCCTAATGTAGCGGTGAAGATCGACATGGCGAAAGCCTATGATAGGATCCAATGGCCTTTCCTCTTCAAGGTGCTTCGGCGAATGGGATTCCCGGACACATGGATCACACAAGGTACCTTCAGGATTCTTCAGATCAACACGGGGACTCCGACAAGGTGATCCGATTTCCCCTGCGTTGTTTGTAATTGCCGCGGACTACCTGTCTCGAGCCTTGGATATGCTCATACTTGGCCAAAGGGATATGGTGTTTAAGGCCTCCCGGAGATGCATTGAGGTCAGCCACCTAGCCTATGCGGATGATATTATAATATTCACACAAGCGGCGGCAAACCCCCTACGCCGGCTCCGAGCCTGTCTCGAGAACTATGAAAATGTCTCCGGCCAACAAGCCAGCCTCACCAAGAGCAACTTCTATATCGCCGAAATCCATGACCATTGGGCACCCTCGATCCAAGCGGAAGGAGGCTTCACTAGGGGCACCTTTCCTTTCCTCTACCTCGGCGTCCCCATCTACCGTGGTGTAAAGCGCACGGACATGTTCCTCTTCCTACGTGAAAAGATTGCAAGAAGGATCTCGGGCTGGGCACACCGGCACTTATCTTTTGGAGGGAGGCTCACGCTGATTAAGAGCACCCTTGAAGCGATCCCCTTACACATCTTCCAAGCCATTGAGCCCACTGCCGGCACCTTAAAACAACTTGATCAACAAATGGCCCGATTCTTTTGGGGATCTACGAGTGAGAGAAAGCGAACCCATTGGATTGGATGGGATCAAATGTGTCGCCCTACCGAGGAAGGAGGTCTCGGGATTCGGAAAACTTTGGAGGTTTTACGTGCTTTCAACATAAAATTATGGTGGCGCTTCCGGGAACAAAACTCCCTTTGGGCAAAATACATGATGGCAAAGTATTGCTCCATCTCCACACCACTTACCTTGAGAACGCCGAGTAGGAGTAGCCCTACATGGAGGAGGCTCTCTAGAGCCTGGACTCTCGCGCAACCGTACATGAGGTGGCTTGTGGGGCAAGGGAATATCTACTTCTGGGATGACATCTGGCTTGGCAATAGCCCACTCAGGGACCTCAGCCTTGATGATAGGGGAAGGCCTACCACCCGGGTCTCGGAGTTCATTACAAATGGCACTTGGGATGAACCCAAGCTCCGACTCCTGCACGATCAAGCCGGCATCCCACAGCATATTATTGATCGCATCCTCAGCACCCCGATACTCCAAGACGAATAGGATATCCCGCGGTGGACCCTCTCTGAGCACGGGGAATTCACGGTAGCATCGACGTGGGACACACTCCGAGGGCGGAACCAGATCGTTCAAGGCCTGGGTTATGTTTGGCAGGCGGGCCTCACTAAGTCAATAGCCATCTTCATCTGGAGGCTTCTTTCCAATCGGGTGCCAGTCGACACAAAACTTCAGTGGCGGGAGATTGAACTTGCCTCCAAGTGCCAATGTTGCCCTCTTCGACCGAATATTGAGTCCCTCCAACACCTCTTCATTCAGGGTTATGGAGCTCGCAGAGTATGGAATGAGTTTGATTCGTGGTTTGATGGGGCGACCCCCCGCCTCTCAATCAATGACACAATCCCAACGAGAATTGAAACTTGGATGCGAAGATGTCACCAATCGAACAAGAAGCACCTTAGCCGAGCCATCCCCTACCTCATCTTGTGGTTCATCTGGGCGGAAAGAAACAGGAGCCGGCACCAAGACACGAGGTTCAATCCGCACAATGTGGTATGGCAGATCCACATGTTCATCCGGAACTCCATGGGCAACGGGAACTTGAAGCCGAAGCATTGGCGAGGGGTCAAACTTAGAATCAACATCCCGCAACAAGTGGAACTAGCTAGGGCGCAGCCGCTAGCCATGGCAATCAAATGGGACCCCCCGGACCACCCTTGGATTAAACTAAACACGGATGGCTCCTTCAATGAAGAGACCAACAAAGCAGGGGGGGAGGAATCATTCGGGACAGCTCGGGCAACATGCTGGTGGCGTTTAGCACGCCCCTTGAAGCACACTTGGCTCTGGAGGCTGAGCTGACGGCCATGATCCATGGGCTGCGCTTAGCCAAGGATCTTGACTTACCAATCTGGATCGAATCAGATGCCGAGCAAGCCATTAATCTGGTCAATGGAGCAGAGTGGGGGCCGGCTCTAGCTCGGCAAGCAGTGGCGCAATTGAACCTGCTCAAGCGCCAACTTAAATTCCGAGCCACCTTCATACACCGGGAGGGGAACAAGGCGGCGGATTTCCTTGCGAGAATGGGCCTAAGGCTTGATAGCGGTCGACAATTGGATCATAATTCTGCACCAAGAGGCCACATGGACTTCGTCCGCTTGGACCGAATGGGTGTTCCAAACATTCGAACCCTAGATGGGGACGGATACTAGAGTCGGTTACTCGGAGATGGAAGATCATAGAGCCTTTGTTTTGTTTAATTGCACTTTTGAAGGGAGTAGGATGGGGTCCGAGCCGTGTGGAGTCGGACCGCTTTCTACTCTTGCCTTTGCTATGGCACACCACTTTCGGGTGTGGCCACGTTCTGTAATCCCCCTTTTTGATATATAGGGATGAGGGACCCACGAACCCTCCACCGTAATGGTGTTTAATTAAAAAAAAAAGAACTATCCAACGTATGACAAGGAGTTATATGCTTTGGTTAGAGCTTTGGAAACATGGAAGCATTACTTGTGGCCTAGAGAGTTTGTAATTCATACGGATCATGAATCTCTCAAGTACTTGAAAGGTCAAGGTAAGCTTAGCAAGAGACATGTTAAGTGGGTGGAATTCATTGAATCATTTCCCTATGTAATCAAATACAAAAAGGGAAAAGAAAACATTGTGGCTGATGCATTGTCTCGGAGGTACTTGGTTTTGAATTGATTAAGGAAATGTATGATAATGACCCGGACATTTCTTCTATCTATTTAGCTTGTGAGCATGCTGCATTTGACAAGTTCTATAGGCATGATGGCTATTAGTTTAGAGAAAATAAACTGTGCATTCCTAAAGGTTCTATGCGTGAATTTCTTGTGCGTGAAGCTCATGGTGGTGGTTTAATGGGGCATTTTGGAGTCCATAAGACAATGGATGTCTTGCATGAACATTTCTTTTGGCCTAAAATGCGTGTGGATGTTGAAAGAATTTGTAAAAGATGCATAATTTGCATGCAAGCCAAGTCTAAATCACACCCACATGGTTTGTACAAACCGTTACCAATTCCTAGTGCACCTTGGGAGGATATTTCAATGGACTTTGTCGTTGGTTTGCCAAGAACAAAAAGAGGTAGAGATTCAGTTTTTGTGGTTGTTGATAGGTTTTCAAAAATGGCACATTTTATTCCATGTCACAAAACTGATGATGCGTCTCATATTGCTAATTTGTTCTTTAAAGAAATTGTCTGTTTGCATGGTGTTCCTAGATCAATTGTGAGTGATCGAGATGCTAAATTTGTGAGTCATTTTTGGCGTGTTTTGTGGAATAAGTTGGGAACTAAACTCTTGTTTTCTACTACTTGTCATCCACAAACAGATGGACAAACTGAAGTAGTTAATAGGACTTTGTCTCAATTACTACGAAGTGTTCATTCTTGCTGAATTTGCTTATAATCGAAGTGTTCATTCTGCTACTAACTCTTCTCCATTTGAAGTTGTGTATGGTTTTAATCCATTGAGTCCACTAGATTTGATTCCAATACCTATTGAAGAACTTGCAAGTCTTGATGGAAAAGCTAAGGCTGAAATGGTGAAAAGATTGCATGAAAGGGTAAGACTCAACATTGAAAAGAGGACAGAACAATATGCAAAGCAAGCCAACAAGGGTCGGAAACAAGTCATCTTTGAGCCGAGAGATTGGGTTTGGTTGCATATGAGAAAGGAGAGATTTCCTTCAAAAAGAAAGTCCAAGTTGCAGCCAAGAGGAGATGGACCATTCCAAGTGATTGCAAAAGTCAATGATAAAGCTTACAAACTAGACTTACCTGGTGAGTTTAATGTAAGTGCTACTTTCAATGTTTCTGATTTATCTCATTATGTTGGTGAATTAGATTCGAGGACGAATCCTCTTGAAGAAGAAGGGAATGATGGAGACACAACCAAGCTGATCTACAAGGACAAGAAGATGGATCCATTGATCATTCCAAGTGGGCCAATTACAAGAGCTAGAGCTAAGAAGATAAAGGAGTACATGTTGCTTTTGGTTGTTGAAATAAAAGCCCAATTACAAGACCATTCTACATTGGGCCAAGTGGTGAATATTATTCAAGTTTGTGGGCAGCCCAAGACTTTTTTTTTTTTTTTTTTTTTTTTTTTTTTTATCAAACACCTCTACGGTGGAGGGTTCGTGGGTCCCTCATCCCTATCATTCCAAAGGCGGTAATTACAAGGCGTGGCCACACCCAAAAGTGGTGTGCCGTAACAAATCAAGAGTAGTATGCGGTCCAATCCCACAAGGTTCGGACCTCATCATACTCTTTTCCAAAATACAATTAACCAAAAAGCTAGTCACTATTGTCTCCCATCGTCTCATTATCAACTTTAATGCCCGTTCCCGTCAAGGTATCGGATGTGCGACACTCCCATCTCGTCCAATCTAACCAAGTCCAACAGTTCTCTCGGTGCTGAGTTGTAGTACATTCGTAGACCACTGTCTTGGACTAGCCCCATTTTCGCAAGGAAATCCGCCGCTTTGTTCCCCTCCCTGTGTATGAAGGTGGCTCGGAATTTGAGTTGGCGTTTATGAAGGGTTAGTTGCGCCACCGCTTGCCGGGCGAGTGCCGGGCCCCATCCTGTCCCATTGACCAATTTGATTGCTTGCTCTGCATCGGACTCAATCCAGATTGGTAGGGCGAGTTCTTTGGCTATATTTAGCCCGTGGAGCATGGCCAACAGCTCCGCCTCTAACGCCGAGTGTGCTTCTAGGGGTGTGCTGAAGGCGACGAGCATCTTACCCAAGTGGTCTCGAATAATCCCTCCAGCCCCTGTTCTACCGTTCGCTTCATTGTAGGAGCCATCGGTGTTGAGCTTTATCCACGGCTGGTCCGGGGGGTTCCATTTGATTGCCATGGCTAGGGGTAGCGCCCTGATTGCCGCCGCTTGAGGAATGTTGATTCCAAGTTTAACTCCCTTCCAATGTTTCGGCTTCAAGCTTCCATTGGACATAGCATTCCGAATGAACATGTGGACCTGCCATACCACGTTTTGTGGTTTAAACTGTGTGCCTTGGTGGCGACTCCTGTTTCTCTCCGACCAGATAAACCACAGAATGAGGTATGGAGTGGCTCGGCTAAGATGTTTCTTGTTCGGCTGTTGGTACCTTCGCGCCCACACTTCGATTCTCGTAGGGATTGTATCATTGATATGGATGCGGGGGAACGGGCCTGTGAACCAACCGTCAAACTCACTCCATACTCTGCGAGCTCCATGTCCCTGGATGAAGAGGTGTTGGAGGGACTCGGTATTCGGTCGGTGGGGGCAGCATTGGCACTTAGAGGCTAGCTCAATCTCCCGCCACTGAAGCTTCGTGTCAACCGGCACCCGATTGGAGAGAAGCCTCCAGATAAAGATGGCTATTGAGTTGGTGAGGCCTGCCTTCCAAACGTCCCCCAAACCTTGGATGATCGGGTTTCGCCCTCGAAGTGTGTCCCATGTCGAAGCCACCGTGAATTCCCCATGTTTAGAGAGGTTCCACCTCAGGATATCCTGTTCATCATGGAGGATCGGTGTATTAATGATGCCATCGATAACATGCTGAGGGAGGCCGGCCTGATTGTGAAGAAGCTGAAGCTTGGGCACATCCCAACCCCCATTAGTAATGAACTCCGAAACCCGGGTGGTTGGTCTTCCCCTATCATCAAGACTAAATTCCCTCAGAGGGCTATTGCCAAGCCAAATGTCATCCCAGAAGTAGATGTCCCCTTGTCCCACTAGCCATCTCATGTGCGGTTGTGCGAGGGGCCATGCTCTTGAGAGCCTTCTCCACGTAGGGCTACTCCTGCTCGGCAGTCTCAAGGTGAGCGGTGTGGAGTTGGTGCAATATTTTGCCATCATGTATCTTGCCCAAAGGGAGTTTTGCTCCCGAAAGCGCCACCAAAGTTTGATATTGAAGGCGCGGAGGACCTCCATAGTTTTCCGGATCCCAAGGCCTCCTTCATCAGTGGGCCGACACATTTGTTCCCAACCAATCCAATGGGTCCGCTTCTTCTCATTCGTAGACCCCCAAAAGAATCGGGCCATTTGTTGATCAAGTTGCTTAAGGGTACCGGCCGTGGGCTCGACGGCTTGGAAGATGTGTAAGGGGATCGCTTCAAGGGTGCTCTTAATCAACGTAAGCCTTCCTCCAAAGGATAGGTGACGGTGTGCCCATCCTGAGATCCTTCTTGCAATCTTTTCTCGTAGAAAGAGGAACATGTCCGTGCGTTTGACACCACGATAGATAGGTACTCCGAGGTAGAGGAAAGGGAAAACCCCTCTAGTGAAGCCCCCTTCCGCCTGGATCGAGTTTGCCCAATGCTCATGGGCCTCGGCAATATAGAAATTACTCTTAGCAAGGCTGACTTGTTGGCCGGAGACTCTTTCATACTTTTCAAGACAAGCTCTTAGCCGGCGCATAGGATTTGCCGCCGCTTGGGTGAAGATGATAATGTCGTCCGCATAGGCTAGATGGCTGATCTCCATGCATCTCCGGGAGGCTTTGTACGTCATGTCCTTTTGGCCGAGGATGAGCTTATCTAATGCTCGGGACAGGTATTCCGCAGCGATCACGAACAGAGCGGGGGAGATCGGATCTCCTTGCCGAAGTCCACGAGTTGATCTAAAGAAGCCCGCTGGTGCCCCGTTAACAAGGACCGAGAACCAGCAATACCCAATACACCTCTCCATAAGTGAAATCCATGAATCCGGGAATCCCATACGGCGTAAAACTTTGAAGAGGAAGGGCCATTGGACCCTATCATAGGCTTTAGCCATGTCAATCTTTACTGCCACATTAGGCGCTGGGGAGCATCTAGCAAGCTCATGGAACATTTCTTGAGCCAGAAGTGCGTTGTCGTTAAGGAGCCGACCTTTGACAAAACCACTTTGGTTTGGGGAGATGACCTGTGGGAGGAAAGGAGAGAGTCGAGAGGTGAGTACCTTGGTAATGATCTTGTTTAAAACATTGCAGAGACTGATGGGTCGGTAGTCGGTCCATGACTCCGGCGATGCCTTCTTTGGGATAAGGACAATGCTTGTGGCCGTGATGCTCCTTGGCAGGAAGGCCCCTCTGAAGAACTGTCTGATTGCTTCCACTACCTCCGGCCCCACAATGGACCAGCAGGCTTGATAGAAGGTGGCCGAGAAGCCATCAGGTCCGGGTGCACTATCTCCGGAAATGCAAAAGGTGGCACTCCTGACCTCGTCCGCACTTGGAGCATCTGCGATGTCAACGAACTGCTCGGCTGAGTGGACCTGCTGGATTAGGTCGAGGTCTGGGTCTTCAAGTGTCGGATTGTTGGGGGCAAGGAGTTGTTGGAAGAACTCCACTGCGGACTTTTTAATCTCGGCTTCCTCGGTGAGCTCCTGCCCATTGACACGAATTGAATGGATGCGGAGACGGACCCTCTTTTGTTTCACCCAGCTTTGATAGAACCGGGTATTTTTGTCTCCCTCGGCAAGCCACCTCAAAGCTGCCTTCTGTCGCCAAAAATCTTCTTCCATTCTCAGCAAAAGGATGTACTCGGCAATGTGTTTGTTGATCGCTGTCCTGTGCTCCGGAGTCGGCCTTGCCTCGAAACTAGTTTGAGCCAGAGCAATTTCTTCCTCCTTTTCCTTTAGATTAGCATGGATGTTCCCAAAGACCTCTTTGTTCCACTCCTTAAGGGCCTTTTTAACTCTGGCCTGCTTGATTTGAATGTTTAGGATTCCACCCGCCCCCGTGGGCTCCTCCCATGCTTTTTGCACTACGGCCATGAATCCTTCATGTCGGATCCACATGTTCTGGAACCTGAATGCCTTGGCTCCAGCGGATGTGTTCATCTTCGTGCACCTGACAAGAATTGGTCCATGGTCCGAGGCAACCCGGGGGAGATTCGTAACCCGAGTAGCCTCGAAGGTCTTAGTCCAATCCTCACTGACAAGCACTCTATCCAACCTTTCAAAGAGGCCATTCTTGGCCCAAGTGAATGCCGCTCCATCGAAACCAGGATCAAGCAGCCTACAGTCTTCCGTTGCCTCCGCAAAATCAACCATCTCGGCTTGCCGGTTAGTATCACTTCCGATTCTGTCTTGGTGTGATAGAATGGTGTTGAAATCGCCACCGATGATCCAAGGTGTTCCCTCGAGAGGCCCGGCAATCTCTCTCATCTTGTCCCATAATTGATGTCGTTCAGCCCTTGTACATTTGGCGTACACGGCTGAAATGGCCACCGGCCTAGCAAGGCGGTGGGACTTGAGGTAACCGTGAAGGATTTGTTCCGAGTCATTCTCAATATCAAAAGTGGACCCCTCTTCCGCGAACATCCAAATCTTCCCGTTCGTGTTCGAACCAATGAAGGGCAGCCCCAAGGCCTTAGAGAATCGGTCCGGGTCCGGGTGTGTGAGCGGTTCCATTATTGCAAGAAATAAAACATTATGACAATCAATAAGTCTTTTTAGAACGTTTTGAGTGGGCGCATTCGCAATCCCCCTCACGTTCCAAAACATGAAATTGTACGACATCATTAACAGGAAGGGTGCGTACCCAAAGAGGCTGAAGGCCCTCCTTGGTAGTCAGTGCGGTGTTGCTCTTTGTTCGGGGCGACCTCCTCGGCATCGTCGGCCGAACTGTTGCCTCCTAACCTCTCGACCCCCATGTGCAACTCCATGGGGTCTTCGTCCGCATCCCCACAATTCTCAACATCAAATTCTCCGTTCGCCATGAGAGAGTAATATCGGTTAGTACTCATGTGGTTCTTTGCCGAGAAGAACCCACGCCCCCTTGTCATGGCATGGCGCGCGCCTCCTCTCGGATTCCCTAGACGAGCTGGTGAGACCGAGCGCCTCGCATTAGGGGAGCCCCACTCCACGTCCATGTTCCCACGTGGTGATGGTGGTTCGGAGGTGGGATGCAATGGGTTCCCCCGGTTCGGTGGGGACTTCCCAACCTCGGTCCCGGCCTTGAGCCCGGCATTTTGAGTTCCGGAGCTCGGTCCGCTCCCCAAAGCAGAGTCCGGCATTCTAGAGTCCGGTCTTGAGCCCGGCATTTTCGAGTTCGGTCCCTCCCAGGAAGTACCACCGATATCCTCCCCATTTGTTTTGTTATTGTTTGGTCGATCACCGGCCTTGCCTTGCTTCTTCCCATAACGTTTCCATTCATTGGAGCTGGGGGCATTCTTCCCCGTATCTTGCTTCCCCTTCTCGGTTTGTCTCTCGGGTTGTGACTGTTTAGGCGGGCCGTTATGGTAGTTTCTCTTTGGCGGCCGTTCCTTCTTGCCCGTCGCATAGCACACCTCACTTGCATGGCCGACGTGTTTACATTCTTGACAATATGATGGTATCTTGTCCCATCGGACCCGCTGCACTGTTTCTCGCCCACCAAGGTCAAGGATTATCTCTTCGGTAGGCGGTTTTGTGATGTCTATCTCGACGCAAATTCGGGCAAATGAAAGCCGAGTCTTGTTTGCCGTGGCTCGATCAATCTGTATTGGAGTGCCGAGAAGCTTGCCGATGGCGAATAAGGCGGATTGGTCGAAAAGATGAATGGGGAGGCCAATTAGGTTGCACCAAATTGCCGCAATGGGGGACTCGCAGTATGCATCAAAGTCCGGGGACCATTTGAAGACCCTCATCGGGTGACGGTCAATGAGCCATACGGGCGTACCCCTTGGGCCTCCAAGGATTCGGGCATAGTCCGCCAAGTCCTCGCATTGAATGAGAATATGTTTAGCATTAATGTACTTCCAACTGAATCCACACCGGAGTTTAATATTATCGAGAGTCTTTTGGATTTGCAGTCCGGTAGGGATAGAGTGAGAGAACTTACCCACAATGGCGTGTCCCATGCTCTCAGCAAGCTTTTGAGTTTCCGCTCCGGAGAAGTAGATGGCCGGGATGCCGTCGGACACTGAAGCGAACCCAATGTTCTGAAGCTTATCCGGCTCAAAGGCTTGAGGGCCGTTAGGGTCAGTCGAGCCTTTAAGCATGTCCGCCATCGTTTTCGGCCGGCCGGGGTGGCTTGAGGTGCCATCACCCCCGCCATGTAGCGTGTTACTCGCCGAGCCCGACGGAGTACCCTTAAGCAAGTCCGCCATCGATTTCGGCCACGCCGAGGTCCCCGGGGTAGCTTCTACCCCCCCATGTTGAGTAACTTCATTTGGCCCTTGTGTTGCGGCATTCGCCGAGGGCTTAGGTGTATTTCCTTTTCTCTTCGGGTTGTTGTGTTCGGCTTTTCCATTCTCGGTGTGGATCTTCTCGGCACCATCGTTGTCGTTGTGTACCCTTCTCGGCTTTTCCATTCTCGGCAGTTCGGCTTTTCCTTTCTCGGTGTGGACCTTCTCGGCCTCTTCATTCTCGGTGTGGATCTTCTCGGCATCATCCATTGGCGTGTCGTTGGGTGTTGGTGTTTCTCTTGTCAATACGCCCATCTCGGCACTAGGCGTGGCCTTGTTCGTTGTCTCGATAATAAGCTTTTCTCGGTTGGCGTTAGGGTTCGCCTTAGGTCGCGGCTGGCCGAGCTCCACACAATAATGTTCCGGGCTGGCCTCAAACGTAGCTCGGATCTTGCTAGTTCGTCCTCGTTCGAGAGGGGGGAAGTCCTCAAGAGATGCCCCACTCCCATTCCAAGGTGTGTGTGTGACACTTTGCATGCATCCCGAAGAGTTTTGGGGGAACTCCGGTGGTTTGTGACTGGCCGTCGGTAGGTTTCCGGCACGGAGAGGCTGCGCCGCCGCTGCATCGAGCGTTTCCACCGAGTCCAACGCTGCAAGATGAAGGATCTCATCTAGTTTTGGGTTCCTTGGTGGGGATCCAAACGATGCAACTCGTGCCATGTTAGAGGGGAAAGGGGGGGGGGGCACTTTCAAGGGGGGGCTTTTGTACTTGCTATCATTTTAGGCAAGTTTGCTTTTGTACCTGATGGCTTAGGTAGGAAAGGTGGATTAGTGCTTTCAAAGTCAACTTTTGTCCCAGCCTCCAGATTAGGTAGGTTTGCTTTTCCACTTTCCAATGGGGCAAGGACAGCACATGGGGCAGCTTGTGCTTCACGTGACCTAGCAAGTCTTGGCTGGGGATTGTGGAGGGAGGGGACTTCACCGGAAACGGTCATAAGCTCGACGGCGGGAGCAGCAGTTTCCGGCGAGCCGCCTCCTTCCGGCACGGTTCTACCGTTGGGGGCATCGAAATCTTCTTCACATTCATTCCAATGCTCCACTTCCTCTTCCTTCTTATGAGGCAAGTCGGGGTCCTCCAACCTGAAAGAGACCCCCAAGTCGAGGGACGGAGTCGCCGGGAACAGGGATCCTTTGCATTTGGAACTACCGGCCGAATGTCCTTCCTCCTCACCGAAGTCTATCTTCTTCCTTAGTTGCTTGTCCTCGGGCATCGGAGACGGGACAAATCTCTTACGACCATTGCCTTTGGTAGGAGGCGCCGGCGTACTTTTCCGGGCTTTGAGCTTTGCTTTAGCCATTTTTAGTTCCATGGATTTGGTCGGACGTTGAAGGGAAGCGGCCTCACCAGCTCGGAAGACCATTTGCTGATCGGAGAGGACCCGAGCTTCCTCATCCCCGGGAACAATGTCAGGCAGATGATCCGGATTTAGGGCCGGAGTGTCTCTCTTTTCGTCGGGGTCCGGCGGTTGCCCCATTGTTTCGGCCAGCCGGGCGGGCTTCGGCAAGGTATAGCCAAGACGTGGAGTAGAGGTTGACGGGAGCCGCGAGCCAAGTCCGACGTTGAAGTGGCTTTCGTCGGGGATGGGCCGGGGGTGACAGGCGGAGTGGGATTGGGAGGTGGCCGACAGGGTGGTGAGGGTGGAGGGGCGGGTGGCGACGTGAGGGATGGGTGGGTGTTTTCCGGCGATGCAATAGGGAGTTATTTTTTAGAGAAGGGAGAGCGTCTCTCTATTCAAGGCTAATCTCTCTCAACCTCCCTCGTGGGCAGCCCAAGACTTGAAGTGTGGAGTCACTACATATCACATTTTGGAGGCCCAAATTGATGATACATGATGCATTTTCGTCCAAGTTGGAGCAGCCAAAATGAAGGGTCTATTTTAGTTACATTTTATGTTAAATAAGTGACTTTAGATATCCTAGAGTTACACCAAAGGTTTAGGAGTTACTTTTCTTTTATTATGAGTCATTTTTAAGTGTCTTAAGTTGTACTAATGATGTGAGACTTTCAAGAGTCCATTCTAGCCTATAAATAGGCTTGTAAGCATGTCATTTGAAGACACCATTGATCAAATACGAAATAGACTTTGTCTTGTGAGTTGAATTCTCTTTGTAGAGGTTTTCACTTGTTTGGAACTTTTTTTTTTGAACACCTTCACGGTGG
Organism: Salvia splendens; assembly: GCF_004379255.2. Lineage (NCBI taxonomy): Eukaryota > Viridiplantae > Streptophyta > Magnoliopsida > Lamiales > Lamiaceae > Salvia > Salvia splendens. The sequence continues at coordinate 22,208,996 of NC_056033.1, read as the reverse complement.
AGGGTTCGTGGGTCCCTCATCCCTATATTTCATATCAAAAGAGGTTACAATCATGGATTACACAAGGACGATCAATCAATGCCTAGGTGAACAAAACCAAAATGCAAAGTACAAAATCCCTAAGGCAATTGCACCACAAGAGTAGGGAGAGGTCAAGCCATCAACAGATTCGACACCTACGTACTCTTCGGCGTCCGCTAAGCTCACGATCAGCGGGCCATACACTACTAACGGTCTTCATCTCTAAGTCGAATGTTGGGGGTACCCTTCTCCTCCAGTCGGACGATGGCTTGGAGTAAGCGGGGAGCGTTGTGGGCGGATATCCGGCGGAAGGAGTGTTGTTCAAGTCCCATCTTGGCAAGCAAGCCAGCCGCTTTGTTACCCTCCCGGTGAATGAAGGTGGCGCGGACGGTGTGTCTTTGCTTAAGGGAATGAAGGCGAGCCATGACTCGGCTGATGTGCGCCGGGCCCCATGCTGTCCCATTGAAGAGTTTGATTGCCTGTTCGGCATCCGACTCAATCCATATTGGCTGATTAAGATCTGTGGCCAGAATTAGCCCGTGGTAGAAGGCCATGAGCTCGGCCTCAAGGGATTGTGCATCAATAGGTGTTGCAAAGGCCACAATCATTTTTCCGGAGTGGTCTCGGACAATGCCTCCCCCTCCTCATTTGTGTGTCGTGGTTAGATATGCCCCATCCGTGTTGAGCTTTATCCACGGGCAGTCCGGTGGGTGCCATTTGACCAGCATGGCGATCCCTCTCGGCCTCCTTGGGACGGCTTGACTTGGTATTTCCATTTTTAGTCTCACGCCTTTCCAATGTTTCGGTTTGATTCCCCCACTTATCATATTGTTCCGGATGAACATTTGGACTTGCCAAATAACATTGAAAGGTTTGAATTGTACCTGCTCATGACGGCTCCTATTGCGCTCCGCCCAAATGAACCAGAGGATGAGATAAGGTATGGACCTGCAGAGGTGTTTTGTGTCTTGGAGATGGGTCCTCCGTGACCAGACTTCTAGCCTCTCCGGAATGGTGTCATTAATTCGTATGGAAGGAGCCGAACCCTTGAACCATTCATCAAACTCGCCCCAGACTCTAGAGGCTCCCCACCCTTGAATAAAAAGGTGTTGGAGCGACTCCGTGTGTGGACTGTGGGGGCAGCATTGACACTTTGATGCCATTTCGATGTTCCACCATTGTAGCTTAGAGTCCACCGGGATTCGGTTCGACAACAGCCTCCAATTGAAAATTGCTATTGAGTTGGTAAGGCCAGCCATCCAAATGTCCTCCAGCCCCTGGATTTTCGGCCTCCTTGCGCGGGTCGTTTCCCAAGTTGAAGCCACCGAAAAGTCACCGAGCCGGGATAGCGAAAAACGCGGAACATCCGGTTCCCCCGATACGATTGGCGTGTCTAGGATGTGTGTGATCACCTGCTGTGAGATCCCAGCCTGGTATTGGAGCAGCTGGAGCTTAGCCTCGTCCCATGCTCCTTCTCTTATGAAATCCACCACCAAGGTAGTCGGGGCTCCTCGGTCATCAATGGAAAGGTCCCTAAGCGCCGTGTCTCCGAGCCATATGTCATCCCAGAAATAGATGTCTCCTTGGCCAACCACCCATCTGATGTAGGGATTGGCTTGGGCACGCGCTCTCAGGAGTCTCTTCCACGTCGGGCTGTTTTTCCCGGTTGGACGGGACGCCAGGGGAGAGGTCTTAAAACAATATTTGGCCTTCATATACTTGGCCCATAGAGAGTATTGGTCACGAAAGCGCCACCATAGCTTGATGTTGAAGGCTCGGAGGACCTCTTTGAATTTGCGGATTCCTAGTCCCCCCTCGGCAGTCGGCCTACAAATTTGATCCCAACCAATCCAATGTATCTTTTTTCTCTCATTGGTTCAGCCCCAAAAGAAGCGTGCCAATTGTTGATCAAAAAGTTTGAGCGCCCCGGCCGTGGGCTCAATGGCCTAGAAAATGTGAAGAGGTACCGCCTCTAGTGTGCTCTTGATAAGTGTAAGCCTTCCTCCAAAGGATAGGTGACGGTGAGCCCATCCGGAGATTCGTGCTGCTATCTTTACCCGAAGGAACATAAACATATCTATTCGTTTGATGCCACGATAAATAGGAACCCCTAGGTAGAGGAAAGGAAAGGTACTTTGTGAGAAACCTCCCTCGGATTGTATGAGATTAGCACTCTCTTCATGACAATCGGCAATGTAGAAGTTGCTCTTTGAGAGATTGATTTGTTTCCCTGACACCTTCTCATAATCTTCTAGGCATGACCGGAGCCGCCTAAGAGGAGTGGTCGCCGCTTGGGTAAAGATGATGATATCGTCGGCGTAGGCAAGATGGCTGATCTCCAAGCACTTTCGGGTGGCTTTAAATGTCATTTCCTTCTATCCCAAAATTAGCTTGTCGAGTGCCTTTGAGAGATATTCCGCCGCAATAACAAATAAGGCCGGGGAAATGGGGTCGCCTTGTCTAAGGCCGCGGGTTGACTTGAAGAACCCCGAAGGGATGCCATTGATTGTCACCGAAAACCAACATGAGCCGACACATCTTTCTATCATGGAGATCCACGGGTTTGGGAATCCCATTTGGCGAAGTATGCTAAATAAGAATGGCCACTGGACACGGTCATAGGCCTTCGCCATGTCAATCTTGACCGCTACGTTCGGGGCTGGGTTGCACTTCGAGATCTCATGGAACATTTCTTGGGCCAGTAAGACGTTATCATTGAGGAGGCGGCCTTTCACAAAGCCACTTTGGTTCGGAGAAATAAGGCAAGGGAGAAGGGGAGTTAACCTTGCCGTGTGAATTTTTGTGATGACCTTGTTGATGACGTTGCATAGACTAATGGGGCGGTAGTCACCCCATGAGTCCGGCAATACTTTTTTGGGGATGAGGAGTATACTTGTTGCCGTGACACTTCGGGGGAGGAAGGCCCCTCGAAAGAATTGGCAAATTGCTGCAACCACATCCGATCCGATAATACCCCAACAAGCTTGGAAGAAGGAGGCCGTGAAACCATCCAGGTCGGGGGCACTGTCTCCCAAGATGCCAAATACGGCTCTTTTGATCTCCTCCTCACCCGGCTCTTCGGCCAAAGCGCCCATGTCCGAGGGAGGGAGTGGGTCTATAAGGCTAAGATCCGGCTCCATTAGCGCCAAGGGGTCGGGTGCTAGGACTTTTTGGAAGAAAAGAACCGCCGACTCTCTAATCTCCGCTTCATCAGAGAGTTCCCGTCCGTCAGCGTTAATCTTGTGAATACGCATCCGGATTCTCTTTTGCTTAACCCAACTTTGATAGAATCTCGTATTTTTATCTCCCTCCGTGAGCCATCGGAGAGTAGCTTTTTGACGCCAGAAATCTTCCTCCATTCTCAAGAGACAAATGTACTCGGCAATGAGTTTATTAATTCCCATCCTATTCTCTGGCGAAGGCCTCTCCTCAAAGTCGGCTTGGGCCTTCACAATTTTCTCTTCAAAGTCCCTAAGATTAGTGTGGATATTCCCAAAGACCTCCTTGTTCCATTTCTTCAAGGTTTTCTTGATTCTAGCAAGTTAGATTTGGAGGTTGAGAAGACCTTGTGCTTCCGTCGGCTTGCCCCAATCTTCTCGAACTAGATCACTGAAGCCATCATGGCGGATCCACATATTTTGAAAGCGGAAGGGGCTGCCCCCAGAGTGAGTACTTGGCAGCTTGCACCGCACCAGCACCGGGCCATGATCCGAGGACACCCGCGGAAGGTTTGTTTCCCTCACCGCTTCAAAGATTCGGGCCCACGGTTCATTTACCAACACCCGATCTAGTCTTTCGAAGAGGCCATTCTTGGCCCACGTAAAGTCCGACCCGTCATAGCCTAGGTCAAGTAGTCTGCAGTCCTCGATTGATTCGGCAAAGTCGATCATCTCCGTTTGTCGATTAGTGTCACTTCCGGCCCTATCTCGTGTAGAGAGGATGGTGTTAAAATCCCCGCCAATGATCCAAGGCATCTCTTCGGTGTTTATTGAAATTTCTCTCATTTTGTCCCAAAGCGCAACTCGTTCTCCCCTAGTACACTTTGCGTACACGGCCGACACCATAATGGAACAAGGTAGCAGCGAGCAAAGGTATTTCCCGTGGAGTATTTGGTCCGAGTCGTCCACCACCTCAAAATCCGCCCCTTCCTCCACAAAAAACCATATCTTCCCGTTGGAGTTTGATGCCTTAAAATTCATCCCCAAAGCTTTAGAAAACGTCACCGGATTTGGAGCCGTGAGTGGTTCCATGATTGCAAGACAATTAATTTTGTGAGATGCAATTAGTCTTTTAAGGACGTTTTGGGTTGACGTATTCGCGATCCCCCTAACGTTCAAAAACATGAAGTTAATTGACATGATTAACAAGAGGGGGACGTACCCGGTGGGTGTGAAGGCCCGCCTTGGAATGCAATGACTTGTAGATCATTTCCTTTTTGGCATGGTTCGGCTTCCATGAGATTGGGGTTCGCCTCGTCCACCTCCTCAAAATGGGCCGTGTTCATTTCCCAAACTTCATGTTCGCCATCATAGTGGTCAACGAAAGTTTCATCGGCCATGAGGGAGTAGTACCGGTTGGAACTCATGAGGCTTTCCCTCTCTTTTGCTTCGGCCTTCTCAAGATCAAAGTGTCGATACGACCTGCTCAATCTCCCTCGTTCCCCGGCCAAGGAGGTCCCTTCGTGGCCATCCTTGAGTTTCCCTAGCATGGCACCTTCCCACCCTCGTTCTAGTGAGGATGCTCTACCGAGCGAGCCTCTCGGTTGATTGCGGATTGGGGCCCGTACCGGTCCTTTTTGTTGTGATAGGGAACCATCTCCGAGACATGTTCACCCGGCATGTCCCCCATGATGTCCGGGCCTAGCCCTCCCGGACCATTGCCTCCACTAGCCTTCGAACTCGTACTTGGCTGACTTTCCTTGGCTTTGTTCTTCCCTTGTTGTTGCCATTTCGTATTGGATTCATTTTGTCTCGGTTCCACTGTGGTGCTCTTGGTTCCTTGTTCCCCTTGTGGTGGCTGTTTAGGTGGGGCTACATTATAGTTCTGTTTTGGTGGACGCTCCGACGGCTTTGCCGCATAACATACCTCACTCCTATGCCCCACGTGTTTACATTCTCCGCAATACGATGGAATTTTATCCCATTTTACTTGCTGCACCACTTCCCGTCCACATATGTCCAAGATGATCTCCTCGGGGGTTGGCCGTGTATTGTCGATTTCGATGCATATTCGAGCGAAGGAGAGGCGAGATTTGTTGGCCGTTGCTCGATCAATCTGAATTGGCGTGCCAAGCAGCTTTCCTATGGCGAAAAGGGCTGATTGATCAAAGAGATGTATGGGGAGACCGATAAGGTTGCACCAAATTGCCGCAATGGGTGATTCACAATATGCATCAAATTCGGGTGACGATCAATAAGCCAAACCGGCGTGCCTTTTGGGCCACTTAAGAGCCGAGCATAATCCCCAATGTCCTCGAATTGCACAAGAATGTGTTTAGCATTAATGTATTTCCATGTAAAGCCATCGGTGCAATCCGATGTTTTGGATGTTCTCCGGGTCGAAGGCTTGCGGGCCATCGGGGTTAGGTGCGCCTCAGACCATGTCAGCCATGGAGATCGGCTTGCTCCCGTGTTTCACGACCCCCTCCTTTTTTTTTTTTTTTTTTTTTTTTTTTTTTTTTTTTTTTTTTTAATCAAACACCTCTACGGTGGAGGGTTCGTGGGTCCCTCATCCCTATATTTCCACAAGAGATAATTACAAGGCGTGGCCACACCCAAAAGTGGTGTGCCGTAACAAAATCAAGAGTAGTATGCGGTCCGATCCCACAAGGTTCGGACCTCATCATACTCCTTTCCAAAAAACAATTAACCACAAAGCTAGTCACTATTGTCTCCCGTCGTCTCATGATCAACTTTGATGCCCGTCCCCGTCTAGGTTTCGGATGTGCGACACTCCCATCTCGTCCAATCTAACCAAGTCCAATAGTTCTCTCGGTGCTGAGTTGTAGTGCATTCGTAGGCCACTGTCTTGGACTAGCCCCATTTTCGCAAGGAAGTCCGCCGCTTTGTTCCCCTCCCTGTGTATGAAGGTGGCTCGGAATTTGAGTTGGCGTTTGAGAATGGTTAGTTGCGCCACCGCTTGCCGAGCGAGTGCCGGCCCCCATCCCGTCCCATTGACCAATTTGATTGCTTGCTCTGCATCTGACTCAATCCAGATTGGTAGGCCGTATTCCTTGGCTATATTTAGCCCGTGGATCATGGCCAACAGCTCCGCTTCTAACGCCGAGTGGGCTTCAAGGGGTGTGCTGACGGCGACGAGCATCTTACCCGAGTGGTCTCGAATAATCCCGCCAGCCCCTGTACTGCCGTTCGCTTCATTATAGGAGCCATCCGTGTTGAGCTTTATCCACGGCTGATCCGGGGGGTTCCATTTGATTGCCATGGCTAGGGGTAGCGCCCTGATTGCCGCCGCTTGTTGAGGAATATTGATTCCAAGTTTAACTCCCTTCCAATGTTTCGGCTTCAAGCTTCCATTAGACATAGCATTCCGAATGAACATGTGGACCTGCCATACCACGTTTTGTGGTTTAAACTGTGTGCCTTGGTGGCGGCTCCTGTTTCTCTCCGACCAAATAAACCAAAGGATGAGGTATGGAGTGGCTCGGCTAAGATGTTTCTTGTTCGGCTGTTGGCACCTTCGCGCCCACACTTCGATTCTCGTAGGGATTGTGTCATTGATATGGATGCGTGGGAACGGGCCTGTGAACCAGCCGTCGAACTCACTCCATACTCTGCGAGCTCCATATCCCTGGATGAAGAGGTGTTGGAGTGACTCAGTGTTCGGTCTGTGGGGGCAGCATTGGCACTTAGAAGCTAGCTCAATCTCCCGCCACTGAAGTTTCGTGTCAACCGGCACCCGATTGGAGAGAAGCCTCCAGATAAAGATGGCTATTGAGTTGGTGAGGCCTACCTTCCAAACGTCCCCCAAACCATGGATGATCGGGTTTCGTCCTCGAAGTGTGTCCCATGTCGAAGCCACCGTGAATTCCCCATGCTTAGAGAGGTTCCACCTCGGGATATCCTGTTCGTCATGGAGGATCGGTGTATTAATGATGCCATCGATAACATGCTGAGGGAGGCCGGCCTGATTGTGAAGGAGTTGAAGCTTGGGCACATCCCAACCACCATTTGTAATGAACTCCGAGACCCGGGTGGTTGGTCTTCCCCTATCATCAAGGCTAAGTTCCCTCAGAGGGCTATTGAACCCGGGTGAAGGAGTTGAAGCTTGGGCACATCCCAACCACCATTTGTAATGAACTCCGAGACCCGGGTGGTTGGTATTCACGACCCCCTCCTTCCCTTGGACCTTGTTGTTGTTCATCGGGGTTCATGTGAGGCTTCTCCGTCGCCATGGCTTGGGGGCCTTCCGTGCCCTCGCAATGCATTTCACCACTCTTGTCACCTTCAGCCATTGGTTCGTCGGTGTAACAAGGCGCCCAACGCACCATTCGGGGGTTCGTTACTAGAAGATGTCGCGGATGATCCCCTGGGGGCCGACGTGTCTCGGATACTATGTCCCTTCGGCTGGGCTCTCGGCCAGGCCGGGGCCGAGCCCGCCTGTGGCGCGCCGGCCTAGAAATTCGCTCGGAGCTTCCTAGTACGTCCCGGAACTAGGGGCGGGAAATCCTCCAACGAGAGCCCGCTAGAGGCGACCGGGAGGGCTGAGGGGGTCTCGAGTGCCGCTACTAACATTGTGGATGGATTCATTATTGAGGTGGCATCTTCCGGTGGGTTTCCGGCAAGGAGTGGCTGCGCCGTCCATGTGTCCAACCGTTCCGCCGAGTCCAAGGAGGCCACTTGCAAGATTGAACTCTTTTTTAGCTGCATTATTAGGGAAGCGTGTAGTGCATCATGTGACAGCCCGGAAGAGTTGGGGACAAAGGCACTTTCACAAAGCATGTTTGGTCCTTTAGCCATTTCGGGTAAGTTGACTCTAGCACACTCCAAAGCACTTTTGGCTTCACTTGATTCATCAAGATCCGAGGGGACTGCGACGGATCCATTGGTTGTACCTTCTCCAACGGTCATCAAGTCGCCACCGGTGAGGGCCGGCCGGCGAAGCCCCGTCGGCTACGGCGTTGTCCTATAGGGCCAGATTTTTGTTTTACGTTCTCCTTTGCAGTCGAGGATATTTTCATCATTCTCACGGCCATCCTTCTCCGTGTCATGGCGGGGGCTCTCCGAGAATATGGCCGCTTTGCACCGTGGTGACTCGAAGCCGGGACTGGAGTCGTTGCCGAACGAGATCTTTTTCCGGAGCTGTTTGTCTTCCGGGAGAGGGGAAGGGACAAAGCGCTTCCGGCCATTCCCTTTTGACGGTGGGCCTGGCGTGTTCATCCTTGTTTTGCATCTATTCTTCGCCGCCTTCAACTTTGTGGCTTTGGTCGTCGGTTTGGGAGGTGGTTCATCGGGCGACCGGAAGACCATTAGGTGGTCCGCAATGGTTCGAGCTTCCTCGTCCCCAATATCGGGGTCCGGTGGAGGAGGGTCCTGCATATCTAGGCCAAGGAGCGGGGGTAGGGGGTGGAAAGAGGGAGGGTTGGCTGACGCTAGCGTTCACCGTGGGGCCTTGGGGTGAAGGGCATCCGACGGGATTGTGGATGGTGGAGTGAGGGAGGCGGGGTTAAGTGGTGGGGGTGAGATTCCGGCGAGACAATGCGGTAGGGTGGGGGATTGTAAGAGAGAAGGAGGAGCTTCTCACTCTAGAATCAAGATCGGACTCTTTTCAATTTAATTATAATCTCTTCACTTGTTTGGAACTTTTTTTTTTTAATCAAACACCGTCATGGTGGAGGGTTCGTGGGTCCCTCATCCCTATATTTCAAATCGAGAAGAGTACAATTCGTGGCCACACCTGAAAGTGGTGTACCAAAAGAGACAAAGGAGTAGTAGGCGGTCCATACCCACATGGGCGGACCTCATCATACTCCAGCAAAACAAAAACGATCACCTAATCTATGAAGCCTCGTCCCCTCGGACTCAATATTAGGGATTCCCAATTCCTCCATGCGGATCATGGCCTTCAAGAGCCGTGGGGCCGTGGTGGCGGTCATGCGTTGGAGTTCTTCAATCTCGGTCCCCATTTTGGCAAGGAAGTCGGCCGCCTTATTTCCTTCGCGATGTATGAAGGAAGTGCGGAGAGTGAGGCGCCGCTTGTGTAGGGCAATATGTACCATGACCTGGCGGATATGTGCGTGTCCCTAATCCTTTCCGTCCGCCAATTTAATTGCTTGCTCGGCATCCGCTTCGAGCCATATTGGTTTCGCAAAATCCCTAGCCATTGTCAAGCCATGGTGCATGGCTAGTAACTCGGCCTCAAGCGCTGAGTGTGCAGAGAGCGGGAGCGCGAAGGCCACAAGTAACCTTCCCGAATGGTCCCAGATGAGGCCTCCTCCCCCGGCTTTCCCGGTTGCCTCGTCAAACGCACCATCCGTGTTAAGTTTCAGCCACGGTTGGTCCGGAGGTTTCCATTTGATCATCATGGCTAGTGGCTGCGGACTTCTCGGAGCGGCATGACTCGGGATGTTGACCCCAAGCCGAATGCCCTTCCAATGCTTCGGCTTGAGGTTGCCGTTCGACATGCTATTCCGGATGAAAGTAATTGTCTGCCATACCACATTGTTCGCCTTGAATTGGGCTTCTTGGTGTCTGCTTCTATTCCTTTCTGCCCAGATAAACCAAAGGATAAGGTAAGGCATGAGACGGCTAAGGTGTTTCCTACCTGGTTGCTGTAATCTTGTCCCCCATACTTCGAGCCTAGTTGGGATGGTATCGTTGATCCGAAGAGGTGGGGAGGGGCCTTCGAACCACCCATCAAATTCCCTCCACACCTTTGACGCACCCACTCCTTGGATGAAGAGGTGTTGTAGAGACTCAGTGTGTGGTCTATGAGGGCAGCATTGACACTTGGACGCCAGCTCGATCTTCCGCCATTGGAGCTTCGAGTCGACTAGAATACGGTTAGACAGGAGCCTCCAAATAAAGATGGCAATGGTTGTAGTGAGGCCTGCCTTCCAAATATCTTCAAGTCCTTGAATGATGGGCCTTGGCACCCGGAGTGCTTCCCAGGTCGAGGCTAGTGAAAACTCACCACGTCGGGATAGCGTCCATCTTGGAATATCCGGCTCCCCGGAGAGAATCGGGGTGTTGAGGATATCAGTCACAATCTTTTGTGGGAGGCCAGCCTGGTCATGGAGTAACTGCAATTTAGGTTCATCCCAAGCACCTCCCATGATAAACTCCGCGACGGGCGTACTAGGGCTGCCCCTATCGTCAATGTATAGCCCCCTAAGTGGCTCATTGCCCAACCAAATATCATCCCAGAAATAGATCCTTCCAGCCCCAACAATCCATCGAATGTGCGGGTGTGCCTGGGCCCAGGCTCTGGTCAGCCTCTTCCACGTTGGGCTACTCCTTCCCGAGGTTCTCGTGGTGAGAGGTGAGGATGTTGAACAATACTTACACATCATGTAGCGTGCCCATAGAGAGTTCTGCTCTCGGAATCGCCACCACAATTTAATGTTGAAGGCTCGCAGCACTTCCTTGAACTTACGAATTCCAAGCCCTCCTTCGTTGGTGGGGAAGCCCATTTGGTCCCAGCTTATCCAATGGGTTCGTTTTCTTTCATTTGTCGACCCCCAAAAGAACCTCGCCAGCTGTTGGTCAAGGAGCTTAAGGGCACCAGCTGTTGGCTCAATAGCTTGGAAAATGTGGATAGGGATTGCCTCCAGAGTGCTCTTAATGAGGGTTAGTCTCCCTCCAAAGGATAGGTGTTTATGAGCCCAACCCGAAATTCTTCTAGCAACCTTCTCCCGGATGAAAGAAAACATATCCGTGCGCTTGACTCCACGGTATATGGGGACTCCCAAGTAGAGGAAGGGGAACGTGCCCCGAGCAAAGCCTCCTTCGGATTGAATTGCATGTGCCCATTGCTCATGCACTTCGGCAATGTAGAAGTTACTTTTAGCTAGATTGATCAGTTGCCCGGAGACTCCCTCATACTCATTGAGGCATGCCCAAAGACGGCGTAGAGGGGTCTCACCCGCTTGTGTGAAGATAATGATATCATCGGCGTATGCTAAGTGGCTGATCTCCATGCATCTCCTCGAGGCTTTGAATGTCATCTCTCTTCGTCCGAGAATGAGCTTGTCGAGGGCTCTGGACAAGTAATCCGCCGCCATTACGAACAAGGCCGGTGAAATGGGGTCTCCTTGTCTAAGGCCTCGGGTGGATCTGAAGAAACCAGCAGGGGCACCATTAATAAGAACTGAGAACCAGCAGGAACCAACGCACCTCTCAATAAGGCTGATCCAGGCCTCCGGGAAGCCCATGCGACGGAGAACTTTGATAAGAAAGTCCCACTGGACCCTGTCATACGCCTTGGCCATATCAATGTTAATCGCCACGTTCGGGGCCGGGGAGCACCTAGCAATCTCATGGAACATCTCTTGGGCGAGGAGGACGTTGTCGTTCAGTAGCCGTCCCTTCACAAACCCAGATTGGTTGGGGGAAATGACCTGTGGCAAATAAGGTGCGAGTCTAGTCGTTAGTACTTTGGTGATGATCTTATTAAAGACATTACAGAGGCTAATAGGGCGATAGTCAGCCCATGTCTCGGGTGAAGCCTTCTTTGGGATGAGCACGATGTTTGTGGCCGTGACGCTTCAGGGAAGGTAAGCCCCATTGAAAAACTATGCAATCGCTTCTACGACATCCCGACCAACTATCGGCCAACACGCTTGATAGAACGTGGCTGAAAATCCGTCCGGCCTGGGTGCGCTATCCCCGGATATCTCAAAAAGTGCTCTCTTCACCTCATCCAGATCCGGGATCTTGTGAAGATTCGCGAGGTCATCCGAAGGGGGAATTTGGTGAATGAGGTTGAAGTCCGGCTCGTCAAGCACCGGGTTGTCCGGAGCCAGGAGACCCTGGAAGAACTCCACTGCCGACTTTCGGATCTCATCTTCATCTGTGATCTCTTGGCCATTTGCGGAGATGGAGTGGATTCTCAACCTGACCCTTTTCTGTTTCACCCAACTTTGGTAGAATATGGAGTTTCTATCTCCCTCCGCAAGCCACCTCAAGGCCGCCTTTTGTCGCCAGAAATCTTCCTCCATTTTGAGTAATAGGATGTATTCGGCAATGTTCTTGTTAATCTCGGTCCTATGTCGTGGCGTTGGGTCAGCTTCGAGGTTGGCTTGGGCCTTTGCTATCTCATCTTCCATCTTTGTAAGGTTCGCATGAATATTCCCAAAAGTTTCTTTATTCCAAGCCTTTAAAGCTTTCTTGCTTCGAGCCAGCTTGATTTGGAGGTTTAGGAGTCCGGTCGCCTCGGTTGGTTGTTCCCAACAATCTTGAACATTCTTCCTAAAGCCTTCATGTCGGAGCCACATATTTTGGAATCGGAAAGCGCTTCCCCCGGTGGGTGTTCTCGTCATCTTGCACAGTGCGAGGATCGGGCTGTGGTCCGAGGAGACTCTCGGCAAGTTGGTTATCCTTGAGGCCTCAAAGATCTGGTCCATGCCTCACTGACAAACACTCTGTCCAGCCTTTCGAAGAGCCCATTTATGGCCCACGTATACTCCACTCCATCATAGCCTGGGTCAAGAAGGCGGCAATCTTCAATGGTTTCCGCGAAATCAATCATCTCGCCCTGTCGGTTGGTATCACTCCCTACCCGATCAACATATGAGAGGATCGTATTGAAATCCCCTCCCATTAGCCAAGGCATTCCTTCCACTTGGCTCGAGATATCTCTTATTTTGTCCCAAAGTGGATATCTCTCCGATCTTGAACATTTTGCATACACGGCCGAGACGAAAATGGGACTAGCCATGCGGTGTGAGGTTAGCTTCCCATGTAGGATCTGGTCCCCATCCTCTTCAATATCAAAATGGGCTTGTTCTTCGGTGAAAATCCAAACCTTGCCGGTTGAGTTAACGCCTTTGAACTTTAGCCCGAACATCTTAGAGTATCGGTCCGGGTTGGGGGTTGTGAGTGGCTCCATTATTGCAAGAAACATAATAACATTGTAACATTTGATTAGTCTCTTTAAAATGTTTTGGGTTGACGCATTAGCGACTCCCCTAGCGTTCCAAAACATTAGATTGTATGACATATTAACAAGTAAGGTTCGTACCCGGAAGGTATGAAGGCCCTCCTTGAAACAAGACAATTTGGTGATCTTCCTCCCTAATGTGCTCCACGGCTTCAATTTGCAAAGGGATGTCCTCATCATGTTCGGGGGGCGGTTGGATATCCATGACCGCCACATCTTCCTCACCGCATCCCTCCACATCGTACTCTCCATTGGCCATGAGAGAGTAGTATTTATTTGTGCTCATGATATTTTCGGCCATCCCATCACCCTTCCATCCGCTCATGCTTGTGAAAGGCCGAAATCCCCCACTCGAGCCTCCACGTGAGCCCCCCCGGGACGTCGAAGGCGTTCGACGGTATGAGCCATCTCGATCCCATGTTCCCCCCTGAGCTCCTCTATCGAACTTAGGTCCTCGAGCATTTGTATGCTTGCGTACCACGCCCTTCATTTGGTCCTTAATATGACTTTGAGGATCCACTTCCAATTCCATATCACCCCCTTCTTGAGCATCACCCATAATGTCCGGGCCCTCCCACACTGGGTCGGTTCCTTTCTCCCCATCCATTTTTGCCCTTTGTATTGCCCCTTTCCCTTTATTTTTCTTTTGCCACTTCCATTCATTGTTGTCATTGGGTGTGGCACTTGAATTTGCGTGCTTGTCGGCCGAGCCATTCGCTCCTTGGGTGGCTTTTTGGGGGGTTGTATTGTAGTTTCTCTTGGCCGGTCTTTCGGTGTTGCCCACCGCATAGCACCCGCTACTTGAATGCCCGACGTGCTTACACTCCCGGCAATATGCAGGAATCTTATCCCATCGGACTTGTTGCACCGTTTCTCTCCCGCAAATGTCTAAAATTATTTCATTGGGGGCGGCTTTGTTATGTCAATCTCGACACAAACTCGCGCGAAAGAGAGCCTTGTTTTGTTGGCGGTGGCTCGGTCAACTTGAATCGGGTTCCCAAGTAATTTGCCAATTGCGAAGAGGGCTGAATGATCGAACAAATGGATTGGAAGTCCAATTAAGTTGCACCAAATGGCTGCTATTGGTGACTCACAATAGGCGTCAAAGTCCGGCGACCATTTGAAGACTCTCATCGGGTGGCGATCGATGAACCAAACCGGGGTACCCTTCGGCCCGCTTAGGAGCTTAGCGTAATCCTCCAATTCCTCGCATTGGATAAGAATGTGTTTGGCGTTAATGTATTTCCAAGTAAAACCACGATGAAATTTAATATTATCAAGGGCCTTTTGAATTTGAACGGCTGACGGGATGGAGTGTGAGAATTTACCTACAATCGCGTGCCCCACGTTCTCGGCAAGTTTCTGAATCTCCGACCCCGAAAAATATATGGCCGGTACTCCATTGGTACCAATGCAAATCCGATGTTTTGGATTTCATCGGGCACGAACACGTGCGGGCCATAGGCGTCGGGGTTCCCCTTGAGCATATCCGCCATTGAATGCCAGCTATTAGTTCGCTTCGGGTCCGCGTTCCCTCCTTCGGCGTTTGTATTTCCATTCGAGCTTGTTCCGGTTGCGTCCCCCTTATTTGCAAGGTGTCCGGCCATGGGAGTTGCTTTGTCTGCAATGAAGAGGTCGGCCATTGTGTTCGGCTTGGGGGGTGTTTGGTCCAAGGTAAACTTTGCGTAATGATTATTGATGGTGGTAGTTGTGCAAATGTTGCAAGTTCTAAAATGGTGGAAAAGTTGAGCTTAACAACGGAAAAACATCCTAATCAATACAAGCTACAATGGCTTAATGAATGTGGAGAAATTCGAGTGACTAAGCGAGTTCTAATTTCGTTTTCAATTGGCAATTATAAAGATGATGTTCTTTGTGATGTTGTGCCAATGCATGCAAGTCACATTCTTTTGGGGAGGCCATGGCAGTTTGATCGTAGGGTGATTTATGATGGATTTGACAACCACTACACCTTCAAGCACAACAACAAGTCTATTATGCTTGTCTCATTGACACCTCAATAAGTTCAAGAGGACCAACAGAAATTGTCACAAGCAAGGAGAGCTCGTGAGGTTGAGAGAAAAAAAGTGAGGGCATTGAAAAAGAGTCGAGTGAAAAAAAGAGTCGAGAGAAAAGTAAGAATGAGAGAAAAAAAGGTGAGGGCATTGAAAAAGAGTCAAGTGAAAATAGTCCGAATGAAAAAAAGAATTTTTATGTGGGAGCAAAAGAAATAAAGAGTGTAATAGTTGAAAAAGAGAGTGTTTTCATCTTAGTGTACAAACAGTCTTTGTTTACCACTAACGAATTAACCACTTCTTTGCCAAGTACTTTTGTGTCTCTTTTACAGGAATTCGAAGATATTTTTCCAGTGGAAGAATCAAGTGGATTACCTCCATTAAGAGGTATTGAACACCAAATTGACCTTGTTCCCGGGGCAGTTCTACCAAACCGACCAGCCTATAGAGCCAATCCCGAAGAGACCAACGAAATTCAAAGGCAAGTGCAAGAGTTGTTGGACAAAGGAAAAATCCGTGAGAGCATGAGCCCATGTGCTGTTCCGGTAATTGTTGTTTCTAAGAAAGATGGATCATGGAGGATGTGCATCGACTGCCGAGTAATCAACAAAATCACGGTAAAGTATCGCTATCCTATTCCTAGGCTAGATGATATGCTTGATGAATTGCATGGATCTGTTGTGTTTAGTAAGATCGATTTGAAAAGTGGTTATCATCAAATTCGAATCAGAGAAGGAGACGAATGAAAAACAGCCTTTAAAACAAAATTTGGTCTATATGAGTGGTTAGTAATGCCTTTTGGTTTAACTAATGCACCAAGTACTTTCATGAGATTGATGCACCATGTTTTTAGAAAATTCATTGGAAAATTTGTGGTTGTTTATTTTGATGATATTCTAGTCTATAGCAAAAATGTGGATGAACATCTTAACCATGTGCGTGCAGTTTTGGATACCTTACGAAAAGAATCATTGTACGCAAATCTCAAAAAGTGTTCTTTTTGCATGGATAAAGTTGTTTTTCTGGGTTTTGTTATAAGTGCTAATGGGAGTGAAATGGAAAAGGAGAAGGTGAAAGCTATTTTAGAATGGCCAATTCCTCAAAATGTAGCACAAGTTAGAAGTTTTCATGGTCTTGCAAGTTTTTATAGGAGGTTTATCAAGGATTTTAGTACAATTGCTGCACCTTTGAATGAAATTGTGAAAAAGGATGTTTGTTTTTATTGGGGAGAAAAACAAGAGCATGCTTTTAATCTCCTTAAAGAAAAACGTACAACTGCACCAATTTTTTCTTTGCCTAACTTTGATAACATGTTTGAGCTTGAATGTGATGCATCTGGAGTAGGCATAGGAACTGTTTTTGTTGCAGGATGGAAAGCCAATCACTTACTTTAGCGAAAAGTTGAAAGGAGCTCAATTGAACTATCCAACGTATAACAAGGAGTTATATGCTCTGGTTAGAGCTTTGGAAACATGGCAGCATTACTTGTGGCCTAGAGAGTTTGTAATTCATACGGATCATGAATCTCTCAAGTACTTGAAAGGTCAAGGTAAGCTTAGCAAGAGACATGTTAAGTGGGTGGAATTCATTGAATCATTTCCCTATGTAATCAAATACAAAAAGGGAAAAGAAAACATTGTGGCTGATGCATTGTCTCGGAGGTATATTTTGATCACTACTTTGAGTTCTAAGTTGCTTGGTTTTGAGTTGATTAAGGAAATGCATGATAATGACCCGGACTTTTCTTCTATCTATTTAGCTTGTGAGCATGCTGCATTTGACAAGTTCTATAGGCATGATGGCTATTTGTTTAGAGAAAATACACTGTGCATTCATAAAGGTTCTGTGTGTAAATTGCTTGTACGTGAAGCTCATGGTGGTGGTTTAATGGGGCATTCTGGAGTCCATAAGACAATGGATGTTTTGCATGAACATTTCTTTTGGCCTAAATGCGTGTGGATGTTGAAAGAATTTGTAAAAGATGCATAACTTGCATGCAAGCCAAGTCTAAATCACACCCACATGGTTTGTACAAACCGTTACCAATTCCTAGTGCACCTTGGGAGGATAATTCAAGGGACTTTGTCATTGGTTTGCCAAGAACAAACAGAGGTAGAGATTCAGTTTTTGTGGTTGTTGTTGATAGGTTTTTCAAAAATGGCACATTTTATTCCATGTCACAAAACTGATGATGCATCTCATATTGCTGATTTGTTATTTAAAGAAATTGTCCGTTTGCATGGTGTTCCTAGATCAATTGTGAGTGATCGAGATTCTAAATTTGTAAGTCATTTTTGGCGTGTGTTGTGGAATAAGTTGGGAACTAAACTCATGTTTTCTACTACTTGTCATCCACAAACTAATGGACAAACTGAAGTAAATAATAGGACTTTGTCTCAATTACTACCAACTTTAGTTAAAAAGAACTTGAAAAGTTGGGAGGAATGTTAACCTTTTGCTGAATTTCCTTATAATCGAAGTGTTCATTCTGCTACTAACTTTTCTCCATTTGAAGTTGTGTATGGTTTTAATCCATTGAGTCCACTAGTTTTGATTCCAATACCTATTGAAGAACGTGCAAGTCTTGATGGAAAAGCTAAGGCTGAAATGGTGAAAAGATTGCATGAAAGGGTAAGACTCAACATTGAAAAGAGGACAGAACAATATGCAAAGCAAGCCAACAAGGGTCGGAAACAAGTCATCTTTGAGCCGGGAGATTGGGTTTGGTTGCATATGAGAAAGGAGAGATTTCCTTCGAAAAGAAAGCCCAAGTTGCAGCTAAGAGGAGATTTCCAAGTGATTGCAAATCAATGATAATGCTTACAAACTAGACTTACCTGGTGAGTTTAATGTAAGTGCTACTTTCAATGTTTCTGATTTATCTCCTTTTGTTGGTGAATTAGATTCGAGGACGAATCCTCTTGAAGAAGAATGGACTGATGGCAGACAATTGCATTTTCAAGTTTATAATTAAAGTGAAAAGAGTCCGATCTTGATTCTAGAGTGAGAAGCTCCTCCTTCTCTCTTACAATCCCCCACCACTTAACCCACGACGAACGCTAGCGTCAGCCAACCCTCCCTCTTTCCACCCCCTACCCCCGCTCCTTGGCCTAGATATGCCGGACCCTCCTCCACCGGACCCCGATATTGGGGACGAGGAAGCTCGAACCATTGCGGACCACCTAATGGTCTTCCGGTCGCCCGATGAACCACCTCCCAAACCGACGACCAAAGCCACAAAGTTGAAGGCAGCGAAGAATAGATGCAAAACAAGGATGAACACGACAGGCCCGCTGTCAAAAGGGAATGGCCGGAAGCGCTTTGTCCCTTCTCCTCTCCAGGAAGACAAACAGCTCCGGAAAAAGCTCTCGTTCGGCAACGACTCCAGTCCCGGCTCCGAGTCACCACGGTGCAAAGCGGCCTTATTCTCGGAGAGCCCCGGCCATGACACGGAGAAGGATGGCCGTGAGAATGATGAAAATATCCTCGACTGCAAAGGAGAACGTAAAACGGAAAATCAGGCCCTAGAGGACAACGCCGTAGCGGAAGGGGCTTCGCCGGCCGGCCCTCACACCGGTGGCGACTTGATGACCGTTGGAGAAGGTACGACCAATGGATCCGTCGCAGTCCCCTCGGATCTTGATGAATCAAGTGAAGCCAAAAGTGCTTTGGAGTGTGCTAGAGTCAACTTACCCGAAATGGCTAAAGGACCAAACATGCTTTTTGAAAGTGCCTTTGTCCCCTACTCTTCCGGGCTGTCACATGATGCACTACACGCTTCCCTAATAATGCAGCCAAAAAGAGTTCAATCTTGCAAGTGGCCTCCTTGGACTCGGCGGAACGGTTGGACACATGGACGGCGCAGCCTCTCCTTGCCGGAAACCCACCGGAAGATGCCACCTCAATAATGAATCCATCCACAATGTTAGTAGCGGCACTCGAGACCCCCTCGGCCCTCCCGGTCGCCTCTAGTGGGCTCTCGTTGGAGGATTTCCCGCCCCTAGTTCCGAGACGTACTAGGAAGCTCCGAGGCGAATTTCGAGGCCGGCGCTCCACAGGCGGGCTCGGCCCCGGCCTTGCCGAGAGCCCAGCCGAAGGGACATAGCATCCGAGACACGTCGGCCCCCGGGGATCATCCGCGACATCTTCTAGTAATCAACCCCCGAAGGGTGCGTTGAAGGCGCCTTGTTACACCGACGAACCAATGGCTGAAGGTGACAAGAGTGGTGAAATGCATTGCGAGGGCACGGAAGGCCCCCAAGCCATGGCGATGGAGAAGCCTCACATGAACCCGATGAACAACAACAAGGTCCAAGGGAAGGAGGGGGTCGCGAAACACGAGAGCAAGCCGATCTCCATGGCCGACATGGTCCGAGGCGCACCTAACCCCGATGGCCCGCAAGCCTTCGACTCGGAGAACATCAAAAACATCGGATTTGCATCGATATCCAATGGAGTCCCTTCAATCTACTTCTCCGGGGCTGAAATTCAAAGGCTAGTGACAAACCTTGGGCACGCCATCGTAGGTAAATTTTCACACTCTATTCCGGCTTCGCACCAAATTCAATAGGCTCTCGAAAAAATTAAATTTCGTTGTGGCTTTACTTGGAAATACATTAATGCTAAACACATTCTTGTGCAATTCGAGGACATTGCAGATTATGCTCGGCTCTTAAGTGGCCCAAAAGGCACGCCGGTTTTGCTTATTGATCGTCACCCGATGAGAGTTTTCAAATGGTTGCCCGAATTTGATGCATATTGTGAATCACCCATTGCGGCAATTTGGTGCAACCTTATCGGTCTCCCCATACATCTCTTTGATCAATCAGCCCTTTTCGCCATAGGAAAGCTGCTTGGCACGCCAATTCAGATTGATCGAGCAACGGCCAACAAAACTCGCCTCTCCTTCGCTCTTTTTTTTTTTTTTTTTTTTTTTTTTTTTTTTTTTTTTTTTTTTTTAATCAAACACCTCTACGGTGGAGGGTTCGTGGGTCCCTCATCCCTATATTTCCACAAGAGATAATTACAAGGCGTGGCCACACCCAAAAGTGGTGTGCCGTAACAAAATCAAGAGTAGTATGCGGTCCGATCCCACAAGGTTCGGACCTCATCATACTCCTTTCCAAAAAACAATTAACCACAAAGCTAGTCACTATTGTCTCCCGTCGTCTCATGATCAACTTTGATGCCCGTCCCCGTCTAGGTTTCGGATGTGCGACACTCCCATCTCGTCCAATCTAACCAAGTCCAGTAGTTCTCTCGGTGCTGAGTTGTAGTGCATTCGTAGGCCACTGTCTTGGACTAGCCCCATTTTCGCAAGGAAGTCCGCCGCTTTGTTCCCCTCCCTGTGTATGAAGGTGGCTCGGAATTTGAGTTGGCGTTTGAGAATGGTTAGTTGCGCCACCGCTTGCCGAGCGAGTGCCGGCCCCCATCCCGTCCCATTGACCAATTTGATTGCTTGCTCTGCATCTGACTCAATCCAGATTGGTAGGCCGTATTCCTTGGCTATATTTAGCCCGTGGATCATGGCCAACAGCTCCGCTTCTAACGCCGAGTGGGCTTCAAGGGGTGTGCTGACGGCGACGAGCATCTTACCCGAGTGGTCTCGAATAATCCCGCCAGCCCCTGTACTGCCGTTCGCTTCATTATAGGAGCCATCCGTGTTGAGCTTTATCCACGGCTGATCCGGGGGGTTCCATTTGATTGCCATGGCTAGGGGTAGCGCCCTGATTGCCGCCGCTTGTTGAGGAATATTGATTCCAAGTTTAACTCCCTTCCAATGTTTCGGCTTCAAGCTTCCATTAGACATAGCATTCCGAATGAACATGTGGACCTGCCATACCACGTTTTGTGGTTTAAACTGTGTGCCTTGGTGGCGGCTCCTGTTTCTCTCCGACCAAATAAACCAAAGGATGAGGTATGGAGTGGCTCGGCTAAGATGTTTCTTGCTCGGCTGTTGGCACCTTCGCGCCCACACTTCGATTCTCGTGGGGATTGTGTCATTGATAAGGATGCGTGGGAACGGGCCTGTGAACCAGCCGTCGAACTCACTCCATACTCTGCGAGCTCCATATCCCTGGATGAAGAGGTGTTGGAGTGACTCAGTGTTCGGTCTGTGGGGGCAGCATTGGCACTTAGAAGCTAGCTCAATCTCCCGCCACTGAAGTTTCGTGTCAACCGGCACCCGATTGGAGAGAAGCCTCCAGATAAAGATGGCTATTGAGTTGGTGAGGCCTACCTTCCAAACGTCCCCCAAACCATGGATGATCGGGTTTCGTCCTCGAAATGTGTCCCATGTCGAAGCCACCGTGAATTCCCCATGCTTAGAGAGGTTCCACCTCGGGATATCCTGTTCGTCATGGAGGATCGGTGTATTAATGATGCCATCGATAACATGCTGAGGGAGGCCGGCCTGATTGTGAAGGAGTTGAAGCTTGGGCACATCCCAACCACCATTTGTAATGAACTCCGAGACCCGGGTGGTTGGTCTTCCCCTATCATCAAGGCTAAGTTCCCTCAGAGGGCTATTGCCAAGCCAAATGTCATCCCAGAAGTAGATGTCCCCTTGTCCCACTAGCCATCTCATGTGCGGTTGCGCGAGGGGCCATGCTCTTGAGAGCCTTCTCCACGTAGGGCTACTCCTGCTCGGCAATCTCAAGGTGAGCGGTGTGGAGTTGGAGCAATATTTTGCCATCATGTATCTTGCCCAAAGGGAGTTTTGCTCCCGAAATCGCCACCACAGTTTGATATTGAAAGCGTGGAGGACCTCCATAGTTTTTCGGATCCCAAGGCCTCCTTCATCAGTGGGCCGGCACATTTGTTCCCATCCAATCCAATGGGTCCGCTTCTTTTCATTCGTAGACCCCCAAAAGAATCGGGCCATTTGTTGATCAAGTTGCTTGAGGGTACCGGCCGTGGGCTCGACGGCTTGAAAGATGTGCAAGGGGATCGCTTCAAGAGTGCTCTTAATCAACGTAAGCCTTCCTCCAAAGGATAGGTGGCGGTGTGCCCATCCTGAGATCCTTCTTGCAATCTTTTCCCGTAGAAAGAGGAACATGTCCGTGCGCTTGACACCACGGTAGATAGGGACACCGAGATAGAGAAAAGGAAAGGCCCCTCTAGAGAAGCCTCCTTCCGCCTGGATCGAGTTTGCCCAGTGTTCATGGGCCTCGGCAATATAGAAATTACTCTTGGCGAGGCTGACTTGTTGGCCGGAGACTCTTTCATATTTTTCGAGACAGGCTCTTAGCCGGCGCATAGGATTTGCCGCCGCTTGAGTGAAGATGATAATGTCGTCCGCATAGGCTAGATGGCTGATCTCCATGCATCTCCGGGAGGCTTTGAACGTCATGTCCTTTTGGCCGAGGATGAGCTTATCTAATGCTCGGGACAGGTAGTCCGCCGCGATTACGAACAGAGCAGGGGAGATCGGGTCTCCTTGCCGAAGTCCTCGAGTTGATCTAAAGAAGCCCGAGGGTGCCCCGTTAACAAGGACCGAGAACCAGCAACACCCAATACACCTCTCCATAAGTGAAATCCATGAATCCGGGAAACCCATACAGCGTAAAACTTTGAAGAGGAATGGCCATTGGACCCTATCATAGGCTTTAGCCATGTCAATCTTTACTGCCACATTAGGCGCTGGGGAGCATCTAGCAAGCTCATGGAACATCTCTTGAGCCAGAAGTGCGTTGTCGTTAAGGAGCCGACCTTTGACAAAACCACTTTGGTTTGGGGAGATGACCTGTGGGAGGAAAGGAGAGAGTCGAGAGGTGAGTACCTTGGTAATGATCTTGTTTAAAACATTGCAGAGACTGATGGGTCGGTAGTCGGTCCATGATTCCGGCGAAGCCTTCTTTGGGATAAGGACAATGCTTGTGGCCGTGATGCTCCTCGGCAGGAAGGCCCCTCTGAAGAACTGTCTGATTGCGTCCACTACCTCCGGTCCCACAATAGGCCAGCAGGCTTGATAGAAGGTGGCCGAGAAGCCGTCGGGTCCGGGTGCACTATCTCCGGAAATGCAAAAGGTGGCACTCCTGACCTCGTCCGCACTTGGAGCATCTGCGATGTCAGCGAACTGCTCGGCTGAGTGGACCTGCTGGATTAGGTCGAGGTCTGGATCTTCAAGTGTCGGATTGTTGGGGGCAAGGAGTTGTTGGAAGAACTCCACTGCGGACTTTTTAATCTCGGCTTCCTCGGTGAGCTCCTGCCCATTGACACGTATTGAATGGATGCGGAGACGAACCCTCTTTTGTTTCACCCAGCTTTGGTAGAACCGGGTATTTTTGTCTCCCTCGGCAAGCCACCTCAGAGCTGCCTTCTGTCGCCAAAAATCTTCTTCCATTTTCAGCAAAAGGATGTACTCGGCAATGTGTTTGTTGATCGCTGTCCTGTGATCCGGGGTCGGCCTTGCTTCGAAACAAGATTGGGCCAAAGCAATTTCTTCCTCCTTTTCTTTTAGATTAGCATGAATGTTTCCAAAAACCTCTTTGTTCCACTCCTTAAGGGCCTTTTTAACTCTGGCCTGCTTGATTTGAATGTTTAGGATTCCACCCGCCCCCGTGGGCTCCTCCCATGCTTTTTGCACTACGGCCATGAATCCTTCATGACGGATCCACATGTTCTGGAACCTGAAAGCCTTGGCTCCAGCGGATGTGTTCATCTTCGTGCACCTGACAAGAATTGGTCCATGGTCCGAGGCAATCCGGGGGAGGTTCGTAACCCGAGTGGCCTCGAAGGTCTTAGTCCAATCCTCGCTGACAAACACTCTATCCAACCTTTCAAAAAGGCCATTCTTGGCCCAAGTGAATGCCGCTCCATCAAAACCAGGGTCAAGCAGCCTACAATCTTCCGTTGCCTCCGCAAAATCGACCATCTCGGCTTGCCGGTTGGTATCACTTCCAACTCTGTCTTGATGAGATAGCATGGTGTTGAAATCGCCACCGATGATCCAAGGTGTTCCCTCAAGAGGCCCGGCAATCTCTCTCATCTTGTCCCATAGGTGATGTCTTTCAGCCCTTGTACATTTGGCGTACACGGCTGAGATGGCCACCGGCCTAGCAAGGCGGTGGGATTTGAGGTACCCGTGGAGAATTTGTTCCGAGTCAACCTCAATATCAAAAGTGGACCCCTCTTCCGCAAACATCCAAATCTTCTCGTTCATGTTCGAACCAATGAAGGACAGCCCCAAGGCCTTAGAGAAACGGTCCGGGTCCGGTTGTGTGAGCGGTTCCATTATTGCAAGAAATAAAACATTATGACAACCAATTAGTCTTTTCAGAACGTTTTGAGTGGGCGCATTCGCGATCCCCCTCACGTTCCAAAACATGAGATTGTACGACATTATTAACAAGAAGGGTGCGTACCCAAAGAGGTTGAAGGCCCTCCTTGATAATCAGTACGGTGTTGCTCTTTGTTCGGAGCGACCTCCTCGGCGTCCTCGGCCGAACTGTTGCCTCCTAACTTCTCGGCCCCCACATGCAATTCCATAAGGTCTTCGTCCGCATCCCCACAATTCTCAACATCAAATTCTCCGTTCTCCATGAGAGTATAATATTGGTTAGTGCTCATGTGGTTCTTTGCCGAGAAGAACCCACGCCCCCTTGTCAAAGCATGGCGCGCGCCTCCTCTCGGATTCCCTCGCCGAACTGGTGAGACCGAGCTCCTCGCAATGGGGGAGCCCCACTCCACGTCCATGTTCCCACGTGGTGATGGTGGTTCGGTGGTGGGATGCAATGGATTCCCCCGGTTCGGTGGGGACTTCCCAATCTCGATCCCGGCAATAAGCCCGGCATTTTGAGTTCCGGAGCTCGGGCCGCTCCCCAAAGTAGAGTCACCCTTGGAGTTCGGTCCCTCCCAGGAAGTATCACCGGAGTCCTCCCCATTTGTTTTGTTATTGTTTGGTCGATCACCGGCCTTGCCTTGCTTCTTCCCCTGATGTTTCCATTCGTTGGAGCTGGAGGCATTCTTCCCCATATCTTGCTTCCCCTTCTCGGTCTGTCTCTCGGGTTGTGGCTGTTTTGGCGGGCCGTTGTGGTAGTTTCTCTTTGACGGCCGTTCCTTCTTGCCCGTCGCATAGCACACCTCACTTGCATGGCCGACATGTTTGCATTCTCGGCAATATGATGGTATCTTGTCCCATCGGACTCGCTTGCACCGTTTCTCGCCCACCAAGATCGAGGATTATCTCTTCGGTAGGTGGTTTTGTGATGTCTATCTCGACGCAGATTCGGGCAAATGAAAGCCGAGTCTTGTTTGCCGTGGCTCGATCAATTTGTATTGGATTGCCGAGAAGCTTGCCGATGGCGAATAAGGCGGATTGGTCGAAAAGGTGAATGGGGAGGCCAATTAGGTTGCACCAGATTGCCGCAATGGGGGACTCGCAGTAAGCATCAAAGTCCGGGGACCATTTGAAGACCCTCATCGGGTGTCGGTCAATGAGCCAAACGGGCGTACCCCTTGGGCCTCCAAGGATTCGGGCATAGTCCGCCAAGTCCTCGCATTGAATGAGAATATGTTTAGCATTAATGTACTTCCAACTAAATCCACACCGAAGTTTAATATTGTCGAGGGTCTTTTGGATTTGCAGTCCCGTAGGGATAGAGTGAGAAAACTTACCCACAATGGCGTGTCCCATGCTCTCAGCAAGCTTTTGAGTTTCCGCTCCGGAGAAGTAAATGGCCGGGATGCCGTCGGACACTGAAGCAAATCCAATGTTCTGGAGCTTATCCGGTTCAAAGGCTTGGGGGCCGGTAGGGTCAGTCGAGCCTTTGAGCATGTCCGCCATCGTTTTCGGCCGACCGGGGTGGTTTGCGGCGCCTTCACCCCGGCCTTGTAGAGTGTTACTCGCCGAGCCCGACGGGGTACCCCTAAGCAAGTCCGCCATCGATTTCGGCCACGGCGAGGGCCCCAGTGTAGCTTCTACCCCCCCAAGTTGATTAACTACATTCAGCCCTTGTGTTGCGGCATCCGTCGCGGACTTAGATGTGTTTCCATTTCTCTTCGGATTGTTGAGTTCGGCTTCTCCATTCTCGGTGTGGATCTTCTCGGCACCTACGTTGCCGTTGTGTGCCCTTCTCGGCTTTTCCATTCTCGGCTTTTCGGCTTTTTCTTTCTCGGTGTGGATCTTCTCGACTTTTTCCTTCTCGGTGAGGGTCTGTTCGGCATCATCCATAGGCGTATCGTTGGGTGTTGGTGTGTCTCTTGTCACTGCAACCATCTCGGCACTAGGCGTGGCCTTGTTCATCGTCTCGATAAAAGGCTTTTCTCGGTAGACGTTAGGGTTCGACTTCGGTCGCGGCTGGCCGAACTCCGCACTATGATGTTCCGAACTAGCCTCAAACGTAGCTCGGAGCTTGCTAGTTCGTCCTCGTTCGAGAGGGGGAAAGTCCTCAAGAGAGGGTCCATTTCCATCCCGAGGTGTGTGTGTGACACTTTGCATGCATCCCGAAGGGTTTAGGGGGAACTCCAGTGGATTGTGGCCGGCCGTAATGAGAGGTTGCGCAACCAATGTGTCTAGCATCTCCGCCGAGTCCAAGGCGGCTAAGTGGATGATTTCGGCCTTTGTTGGTTGCGTTGGGGCCTCCACGACAATCGTCTCACGTGAGCTCTTGGGACGGAAAGGAGTTAGCCCACTTTCGGAAGGAGGTTTTGGTCTCCAAGCCAATTCGGGAAAGTTGGGTTGCTGCAAAAAGGAGCTAGATTTTTGTTGTTTTGGGGGCTCAACGGATGCATTGGGGCCAGCATCACGTGGTGTTCCGAAGTGGCAAGGCGCCAAGGAACTTTCGGAAAGTGATTTTGTTGTTGTGCCCATTTCGGGCAAGTTGACTAGCGCGTCCACCCAGGCCTTTTGACCCATGCTAGAGCCATCTCTCTCCGAGCAGCCATCATGTGGGGGGTTGTGCTCTCCTCCGTCACCAGTCCCCGCGTTTGCGCCGGCCGCAAGGTCATCGGCCGGAGCGTTGTCAACAGTTCTGGCGCCGGCAAGTTCTTCATTAATCTTAGCTTCATCTTCACCGTTGAGATTAGGGGAGGGCTCCATCGACGTCGGGAAGATGGGGCCTTTGCATTTTGGGCTTCCGACCGGCGAGCTCCCTTCGGCCCCGAAATCAATCTTCTTCCTAAGTTGCTTGTCCTCCGGCATCGGTGAGGGTACGAACCTTTTCCGACCAGTGCCTTTGATGGGAGGGGCTGGTGTACTTTTCCGTGCCTTCACCTTCATTTTCAAAGTTTTCCTCGCCACTTTCCTGCAGGGAAAAATTATGGAGGGAGACTCCTCCGACGTGAAATTCATTGGCCGGTCCGAGAGAGGGTCCTCGGCCGGCCGGAGGACCATTAGCTGGTCCGAGATGGTGCGCGGTTCTTCTGACTCCGGGGGGGGATCCGGCAGGCGCTCCGGCATGATCGAGAGAATGAGTCGAGTCACCAGCCGCTCCGGAGCTTTGTTCGTGCCTTAGCCAAGGGAGTGGTTGGTTGGTGAGAATCCGAGGTCGGGAGGATGGTGGGTGGCTGGTGGAGCGGGGGCGTGAGGAGGACCGTCGACAGTGGTGAGCCGAGCAAGAATGGGGTGGGCGGCGATGTGGGCACTCAAAACGTGGTGGGGGATTCTAGAGAGAAGGGAGAGCGTCTCTCTCTAACTTACAATTCGGGCTCATTTTTTTCGCCTCTCCTTCGCTCGAATATGCATCGAAATCGACATTACACGGCCACCCCCCGAGGAGATCATCTTGGACATATGTGGACGGGAAGTGGTGCTGCAAGTAAAATGGGATAAAATTCCATCGTATTGCGGAGAATGTAAACACGTGGGGCATAGGAGTGAGGTATGTTATGCGGCAAAGCTGTCGGAGCGTCCACCAAAACGGAACTATAATGTAGCCCCACCTAAACAGCCACAACAAGGGGAACGAGGAACCAAGAGCACCACAGTGGAACCGAGACAAAATGAATCCAATACGAAATGGCAACAACAAGGGAATAACAAAGCCAAGGAAAGTCAGCCAAGTACGAGTTCGAAGGCTAGTGGAGGCAATGGTCCTGGAGGGCTAGGCCCGAACATCATGGGGGACATGCCGGGTGAACATGGCTCGGAGATGATTCCCTATCACAACAAAAAGGACAGGTACGGGCCCCAAATCCACAATCAACCGAGAGGCTCTCTCGGTAGAGCATCCTCACTAGAACGAGGGTGGGAAGGTGCCATGCTAGGGAAACTCAAGGATGGCCACGAAGGGACCTCCTTGGCTGGGGAACGAGGGAGATTGAGCGGGTCGTATCGACACTTTGATCTTGAGAAGGCCGAAGCAAAAAGAGAGGGAAAGTCTCATGAGTTCCAACCGGTACTACTCCCTCATGGCCGATGAAACTTTCGTTGACCACTATGATGGCGAACAAGAAGTTTGGGAAATGAACACGGCCCATTTTGAGGAGGTGGACGAGGCGAACCCCAATCTCATGGAAGCCGAACCATGCCAAAAAGGAAATGATCTACAAGTCATTGCATTCCAAGGCGGGCCTTCACACCCACTGGGTACGTCCCCCTCTTGTTAATCATGTCAATTAACTTCATGTTTTGGAACGTTAGGGGGATCGTGAATGCGTCAACCCAAAACGTCCTTAAAAGACTAATTGCATCTCACAAAATTAATTGTCTTGCAATCATGGAACCACTCACGGCTCAAAATCCGGTGAAGTTTTCTAAAGCTTTGGGGATGAATTTTAAGGCAGCAAACTCCAACGGGAAGATATGGTTTTTGTGGAGGAAGGGGCGGATTTTGAGGTGGTGGACGACTCGGACCAAATACTCCACGGGAAATACCTTTGCCCGCGGCTACCTTGTTCCATTATGGTGTCGGCCGTGTACACAAAGTGTACTAGGGGAGAACGAGTTGCGCTTTGGGACAAAATGAGAGAAATTTCAATAAACACCGAAGGGATGCCTTGGATCATTGGCGAGGATTTTAACACCATCCTCTCTACACGAGATAGGGCCGGAAGTGACACTAATCGACAAACGGAGATGATCGACTTCGCCGAAGCAATCGAGGACTGCAGACTACTTGACCCAGGCTATGACGGGTCGGACTTTACGTGGGCCAAGAATGGCTTCTTCGAAAGACTAGATCGGGTGTTGGTAAATGAACAGTGGGCCCGAATCTTTGAAGCAGTGAGGGCAACAAACCTTCCGCGGGTGGCCACGGATCATGGCCCGGTGCTGGTGCGGTGCAAGCTTCCGCTTTCAAAATATGTGGATCCGCCATGATGGCTTCAGTGATCTAGTTCGAGAAGATTGGGGCAAGCCGACGGAAGCACAAGGTCTTCTCAACCTCCAAATCAAACTTGCTTGAATCAAGAAAACCTTGAAGAAATGGAACAAGGAGGTCTTTGGGAATATCCACACTAATCTCAGGGACTTTGAAGAGAAAATTGTGAAGGCCCAAGCCGACTTTGAGGAGAGGCCTTCGCCAGAGAATAGGATGAGAATTAATAAACTCATTGCCGAGTACATTTGTCTCTTGAGAATGGAGGAAGATTTCTGGCTTCAAAAAGCTACTCTCCGATGGCTCACGGAAGGAGACAAAAATACGAGATTCTATCAAAGTTGGGTTAAGCATAAGAGAATCCGGATGCGTATTCACAAGATTAACACTGACGGGCGGGAACTCTCTGATGAAGCGGAGATTAGAGAGTCGGCGGTTCTTTTCTTCCAAAAACTCCTAGCACCCGACCCCTTGGCGCTAATGGAGCCGGATCTTAGCCTTATAGACCCACTCCCTCCCTCGGACGACATGGGCGCATTGGCCGAAGAGCCGGGTGAGGAGGAGATCAAAAGAGCCGTATTTGGCATCTCGGGAGACAGTGCCCCAGGCCCGGATGGTTTCACGGCCTCCTTCTTCCAAGCTTGTTGGGATATTATCGGATCGGATGTGGTTGCAGCAATTTGCCAATTCTTTCGAGGGGCCTTCCTCCCCCGAAGTGTCACGGCAACAAGTATAGTCCTCATCCCCAAAAAAGTATCGCCGGACTCGTGGGGTGACTACCGCCCCATTAGTCTATGCAACGTCATCAACAAGGTCATCACAAAAATTCACACGGCAAGGTTAGCTCCCCTTTTCCCACGCCTTATTTCTCCGAACCAAAGTGGCTTTGTGAAAGGCCGCCTCCTCAACGATAACATCTTGCTGGCCCAAGAAATGTTCCATGAGATCTCGAAGTGCAACCCAGCCCCGAACGTAGCGGTCAAGATTGACATGGCGAAGGCCTATGACCGTGTCCAGTCGCCATTCTTATTTAGCATACTTCGCCAAATGGGATTCCCAAACCCGTGGATCTTCATGATAGAAAGATGTGTCGGCTCATGTTGGTTTTCGGTGACAATCAATGGCATCCCTTCGGGGTTCTTCAAGTCAACCCGCGGCCTTCCTTAGACAAGGCAACCCCATTTCCCCGGCCTTATTTGTTATTGCGGCGGAATATCTCTCAAAGGCACTCGACAAGCTAATTTTGGGACAGAAGGAAATGACACCCGAAAGTGCTTGGAGATCAGCCATCTTGCCTACGCCGACGATATCATCATCTTTACCCAAGCGGCGACCACTCCCCTTAGGCGGCTCCGGTCATGCCTAGAAGATTATGAGAAGGTGTCAGGGCAACAAATCAATCTCTCAAAGAGCAACTTCTACATTGCCGATTATCATGAAGAGAGTGCTAATCTCATACAATCCGAGGGAGGTTTCTCACAAGGTACCTTTCCTTTCCTCTACCTAGGGGTTCCTATTTATCGTGGCATCAAACGAACAAATATGTTTATGTTCCTTCGAGAAAAGATAGCAGCACGAATC
Organism: Salvia splendens; assembly: GCF_004379255.2. Classification (NCBI taxonomy): domain Eukaryota; kingdom Viridiplantae; phylum Streptophyta; class Magnoliopsida; order Lamiales; family Lamiaceae; genus Salvia; species Salvia splendens. Next base: position 22,178,005 of record NC_056033.1, on the reverse strand, counting down.
TCCGGATGGGCTCACCGTCACCTATCCTTTGGAGGAAGGCTTACACTAATCAAGAGCACACTAGAGGCGGTACCTCTTCACATTTTTCCAGGCCATTGAGCCCACGGCCGGGGCGCTCAAACTTTTTGATCAACAATTGGCACGCTTCTTTTGGGGCTCGACCAATGAGAGAAAAAAGACACATTGGATTGGTTGGGATCAAATTTGTAGGCCGACTGCCGAGGGGGGACTAGGAATCTGCAAATTCAAAGAGGTCCTCCGAGCCTTCAACATCAAGCTATGGTGGCGCTTTCGTGAACAAAACACTCTATTGGCCAAGTATATGAAGGCCAAATATTGTTTCAAGACCTCTCCCCTGGCGTCGCGTCCAACTGGGAAAAACAGCTCGACGTGGAAGAGACTCCTGAGAGCGCGTGCCCAAGCCAATCCCTACATCAGATGGGTGGTTGGCCAAGGAGACATCTATTTCTGGGATGACATATGGCTCGGAGACACGACGCTTAGGGACCTATCCATCGATGACCGAGGAGCCCCGACTACCTTGGTGGTGGATTTCATAAGAGAAGGAGCAAGGGACGAGGCTAAGCTCCAGCTGCTCCAATACCAGGCTGGGATCTCACAGCAGGTGATCACACACATCCTAGACACGCCAATCGTATCGAGGGAACCGGATGTTCCGCGTTGGTCGCTATCCCAGCTCGGTGACTTTTCGGTGGCTTCAACTTGGGAAACGACCCGCGCAAGGAGGCCAAAAATCCAGGGGCTGGAGGACATTTGGATGGCTGGCCTTACCAACTCAATAGCAATTTTCAATTGGAGGCTGTTGTCGAACCGAATCCCGGTGGACTCTAAGCTACAATGGAGGAACATCGAAATGGCGTCAAAGTGTCAATGCTGCCCCCACAGTTTTTTTTTAACACACCCCAATGGGCGGAGGGTTGAGGCGACCCACACCTGTGCATTACCAAAACCATTGGTTACAAACAAACATACACCGAGTCGCCCAAAAGTGACGACTCGCCAAGGCATGACAAATTAGAGTACAACGAGGGCCTCCATAACAACTAGAGGTGGTCATCTATATACTCTCAAAATCCAATTACCATTTGATACAACCTTTGTATCCCCAACACTTCCGTCCATCACCTAGCTAAGGCCCGCAATAGGGATACCTCCGCTAGGTACATGCCATCCTGGATCAAGGTCCTCGATGTGGCCCTCTATCTCCCGGTTGGGGCGCCCACATGCGACACTCATGGAGCTAAAGCTCGCGTCATTCGCACCTGATGGGACACTCCCAAATGTCACCGTAGCAACATTCTCCTTCAAATGCCAATCATCAACGTGTGGAGCCTTGGTGTGCATATCGCCCTCATGCACTTTTCCTTTCCTCTTCTTTGACACCAATTGGAAGCCATCCTCATCCACACTTGGGTGACTCCTACTAGCCACTCTTGACTTCGACGATCCCGCACCCAATGTACCCTCGATGTACTCCGCGTGGTTGTTACAATCTTTGGGCTTCTCCAACTGCTGCCCCCACAGTCCACACACGGAGTCGCTCCAACACCTTTTTATTCAAGGGTGGGGAGCCTCTAGAGTCTGGGGCGAGTTTGATGAATGGTTCGAGGGTTCGGCTCCTTCCATACGAATTAATGACACCATTCCGGAGAGGCTAGAAGTCTGGTCACGGAGGACCCATCTCCAAGACACAAAACACCTCTGCAGGTCCATACCTTATCTCATCCTCTGGTTCATTTGCGCGGAGCGCAATAGGAGCCGTCATGAGCAGGTACAATTCAAACCTTTCAATGTTATTTGGCAAGTCCACATGTTCATCCGGAACAATATGATAAGTGGGGGAATCAAACCGAAACATTGGAAAGGCGTGTGACTAAAAATGGAAATACCAAGTCAAGCCGTCCCAAGGAGGCCGAGAGGGATCGCCATGCTGGTCAAATGGCACCCACCGGACTGCCCGTGGATAAAGCTCAACAGGGATGGAGCATATATCTAACCACGACACACAAAGGAGGAGGGGGAGGCATTGTCCGAGACCACTCCGGAAAAATGATTGTGGCCTTTGCAACACCTATTGATGCGCAATCGGCCCTTGAGGCCGAGCTCATGGCCTTCTACCACGGGCTAATTCTGGCCACGGATCTTAATCAGCCAATATGGATTGAGTCGGATGCCGAACAGGCAATCAAACTCTTCAATGGGATGGCATGGGGCCCGACGCACATTCACCGAGTCATGGCTTGCCTTCATTCCCTTAAGCAAAGACACCGTCCGCGCCACCTTCATTCACCGGGAGGGTAACAAATCAGCTGACTTGCTTGCCAAGATGGGACTTGAACACCACTCCTTCCGCCGGATATCCGCCCACAACGCTCCCCGCTTACTCCAAGCCATTGTCCGACTGGAGGAGAAGGGTACCCCCAACATTCAAGTTAGAGATGAAGACCGTTAGTAGTGTACGGCCCGCCGATCGTGAGCTTAGCGGACGCCGAAGAGTACGTAGGTGTCGAATCTGTTGATGGCTTGACCTCTCCCTACTCTTGTGGTGCAATTGCCTTAGGGATGTTGTACTTTGCATTTTGGTTTTGTTCACCTAGGCATTGATTGATCGTCCTTTTGTAATCCATGATTGTAACCTCTTTTGATATGAAATATAGGGATGAGGGACCCACGAACCCTCCACCGTGAAGGTGTTCAAAAAAAAAAAAAAAAGAATGGACTGATGGAGACACACCCAAGCTGATCTATACAAGGACAAGAAGATGGATCCATTGATCATTCAAAGTGGGCCAATTACAAGAGCTAGAGCTAAGAAGATAAAGGAGACCATGTTGCTTTTAGTTGCTGAAAAAAAAACCCAATTCCAAGACCATTCTACATTGGGCCAAGTGGTGAATATTATTCAAGTAAGTGGGCAGCCCAAGGCATGAAGTTTGGAGTCACTACATATCACATTTTGGAGGCCCAAATTGATGATACATGATGCATTTTCGTCCAAGTTGGAGTAGTCAAAATGAAGGGTCCTTTTTAGTTACATTTTATGTTAAATAAGTGACTTTAGATGTTTTTCACTTGTGAGTTGAATTCTCTTTGTAGAGTTTTTCACTTGTTTGGAACTTATCAAGATACTTTGAGCAAGTTCTTGTGGCGTTCAATCATACCGAGGTTCTTGGCTGATCATATAGCCAACGGGTCGAGTTACAAGCTCTGGAAGTGGATCAAACCAGATTATCAATCAAGGGAGTCCGCTGCCAAACCTTATACTGGGGTTCTTGGATCAATATATCCAACGGGTCCTTCGTCGTGTCCTAATCTATATCAATTGGATAGGGACTCTTGTAATCTCCGATTATAACCCTTTTGTGCGGCAATATAGGGATGAGGGACTCTTGTAATTTCTTGTAATCTATATCAAAATAATCCCTAATACTTGCATAACAAAATACATATAATAAATTAATCATACAAATATTATAATTTATTTAAACTTTCTAAGTACCTATCGTCCAAGAGAAACTATCAATATTCAAGGGTTGTCACTTAATGGGTGCCACCTGCATACATAAATGTGGATATGAACTACAAATCAAACTAAAATACATTTGGTAATTATATGTAAATAAATACTAATTTATAAATTATACCAAAAAACTTGGCCAAGCAATCATATGACCAACTGTTTGGGAAAGCTCTTGCAAGTTTTTTTTTTTTTTTTTATCACACCCCAATGGGCGGAGGGTTGAGGCGGACCCACACCAGTGCATTACCAAAACCATTGGTTTTTTTTTTTTTTTTAAAAAGCACCCCGAGGGTGGAGGGTTAAGGCGGACCCACACCTGTGCATTACCAACAGCAATTGCAGCCAAAACAAACAACCATTGAGCCGCCCAAAAGTGACGGCTCACCACGACCAATTAGAGTACAACGAGGGCCTCCCAATAAACTAGGGTGGTCATCTAAATACTCTTAGCATCCCTATTACAATTATAATGATGCAGCCATCGCATCGTCAAAAGCTTAAGTCCGTCACCTAGTTGAGGCCCGCGATAGGGGTGCCCCCACATGGGACAACCCCTCCCGGATCGAGGTCCTCGATGAAGCCCCTCCATTTCCCGGCTTAGGAACCCACATGATACACTCATTGAGCCAATGCCCGGCTCATTTGCACCCGAGTCGTCGGCCCTAAAAGTAACCGTTGCTACGTTCTCCTTAAGATACAACTTATCATTGTGGAGAGCTCTGATGTACCCATCACCCTCGTGGACCTTTCCTTTCTTCTTCCTAGACACCACTTGGAAACCATCGTCATCTACCTGGGCTTGCACCCTCGGTGTTGCTTTCAAGCTAGGAGCCGCTTCCGCACCGCTCGTCTCTTTGTGTGTCCCCGGCTCGGTCTCCCCCTTTGGCATAGACCCTTGGCCCGGCTCCGGGTTGTGGGTGCCATGCACGTTAGTTTTCAGCCTCCATTCCCGGCGGATGGGATTTGACGCAGAGTGGGGTCGGCGGGGTTGTGGTGGTCGGGTGGGATCCATGGTGGCCTGCTCCTTTCTCCTCCCTAGGATAAGGCATGTTTCCTTGACGTGCCCAACATGCTTACATTCCGCACAAAATAGGGGAATCCGATCCCATACCACCTTGTACCTAGTGTCTTTGCCTAGGATGTTGAGAATGATCTCCACCGGTGGAGGCGTCGAGATATCAATCTCAATACACATCCGGGCAAAGGTGAGTCGGGTTTGGTTGAAGGTCGCATGGTCCACTTGGATTGGCTTCCCCAACAACTTGCCAATCGCAATGAGGGCTACTTGGTCATAGAGATGGATCGGGAGTCCCACCACCTTACACCAAACGGCGGCAATAGGTGTCTCAAAAAATGTGTCGAACTCCGGAGTCCATTTGAACACCCGCATTGGGTGATGCTCGACAAACCAAACCGGCGCTCCATTGGGACCATTGAGCATCCGGCCGTAATCTCGTACATCACGGAATTGGATTAGGATGTGCTTGGCGTTAACGAACTTCCATTTGAATCCATCGACGAAGTTGATGTTGGAAAGGGATTTTTGGATTTGTTGTGGTGTTGGGAGGGTGTGGGAGAACTTTCCGATAATGGCGTGCCCTACCTTGTCCACCAAGCACTTTGTTTCCTCGTTTGAGAATGTAAGCGAAGGGATCCCTTCACACCATCCGAATGTCCCCATCTCCGTGTCGTGATCAGCATCAAGGTTCACCGCGTCGGATTTCGGTGGTCCTCCACTATCCAGCCCGGCACCCGTGTTCGCGGGCTTTTCATCTAGATCTGGCTCAACAGGTTGGGTCTCGGCTTGAGCGGCCTTGTCCGTGATGAATTCCAGCGAGTGACCCAACGTCGGCGGACTCCCAACGGGGGAGGCCACGTCGATGCCTACCTCAGACGCCGAGTGCTTGGGTAGGATTTCCGGCTGGTCCCTGTCCTGGTCCAGCATCTTGTCCGGCAGGTCCGACGGGTTATCCGGCGCCGACGGCTTCCCGTTGAGCCCGGCCTCACCCCCTCCATTGTGCTCGGCCTTGAAATTTGTACCATCACCAGATTTGAATTGCAAGAGGCTTTGACCCATAAGTGAGTCACATGTCTCACTAGCTAGTACATGCCTATCCTTTTCCGGAAATGGTGCAGCAAGAGTGGGTGGGTCAAAAAGCATGTTGGCACCATACCTTTCCGAGGATGTGTCCTCGTCCAAGACAGCTGCACTTGCAGCCGCCTCCACGCGCGTTGACCGGAGTACCCCTTGTGCAACGGCCTCATTCACCTCCGGTAATGCACCCTCCAGCCGAGTTCCGGTCACAACTTCCGGCTGGTGCCTGGCCGAGCCGTCCTTTTGTCCCATGGAGAAACGGAGCTCCCCCGCGAGTAATGGGAGAACTCCCGGCACCACCTCAAACGCTCCGGTGCTGGCTTCAAAAGGGCCAGGTCGTGCCTTTCTCTTCCATCGGCCCTTCTCTCTCTCCCCGGGCAGGGAGCTCCAACCGTCTTTTCCGGCAATGGCGCTACCTCCACCATTAGTTCCGGCAATAAGCTCATCGAACTCAAAGACAATCTTCTTCCTCACCCTTCCGGTCTCCGTCAATGGCACACAAGCGCTGCGTTTTGTATTACCACCGTTTTTAATGGGGTGGGGAGTGGCTGACTTTTTCATATTCCGTTTCGCATTAGTTGGTCGGAAAACCCATTTCGGCGAGGGAGAGGGACTCGTGCCCTTGACCTCCTTCCCCGGTGAGTCCCTTCCGGGCTGGACCATGACCGACGTTAGGCCGGCCGCATATCCACCTCACCCAAAGGTGAGGGAGACCGTCGGCGTTGGACGTGAGATGGTTGGGGAAAGACTTTCTAGAGAGATGTGGGAGCTTCTCTCACTACGTCAATTGTCCAATGTCCATCAGTTTGTTACCAAAACCATTGGTTACAAACAAACATACACCGAGTCGCCCAAAAGTGACGACTCGCCAAGGCATGACAAATTAGAGTACAACGAGGGCCTCCCTAACAACTAGAGGTGGTCATCTATATACTCTCAAAATCCAATTACCATTTGATACAACCTTTGTATCCCCATCACTTCTGTCCATCACCTAGCTAAGGCCCGCAATAGGGATACCTCCTCTAGGTACATGCCCTCCTGGATCAAGGTCCTCGACGTGGCCCTCTATCTCCCGGTTGGGGCGCCCACATGCGACACTCATGGAGCTAAAGCTTGCATCATTCGCACCCGATGGGACACTCCCAAATGTCACCGTAGCAACATTCTCCTTCAAATGCCAATCATCCACGTGTGGAGTCTTGGTGTGCATATCGCCCTCATGCACTTTTCCTTTCCTCCTCCTTGACACCAATTGGAAGCCATCCTCATCCACATTTGGGGGACTCCTACTAGCCACTCTTGACTTCGACGATCCCGCACCCAATGTACCCTCGATGTACTCCGCGTGATTGTTACAATCTTTGGACTTCTCCAACTGTCCAATGGACGATGGAGTGCCATTCGCCTTTAGGCGCCACTCACGGTGGATGATCTCGGCGGCATGGCTTAAAAGGTTCTCCTTGTATGATGCTCGGCGACCCTTGTCTCTACCCCGAGACTTCCTTCCCACTGCATGGCAATCCTCTTTCTCATGCCCAACATGTTTACAATTATCACAAAACAATGGAATACGGTCCCATGCCACTTTGTACCTCGAGTCTTTGGGTCCAGGCTTCTCGTCCTAGAGTGAGAAGGTCCTCCTTCTCTCTAAACACAACTCCCTATTGTCCCGCCTTGTAACACCGTTGCCAACCACCGCCGCCCTCTTCAACTCAAGGTCTTCACCCTCGCTTCCCTCCCCTCCACTCCGACCTCAACCCGGCCTTCTTTCAACCCTCACGACCCTAAACGGTGCCGGCCTCCGCCTTTGTGTCGGATCTTACACCGTCACCTCCGCTTCCCCCCGACCACGCTGGTGACTTGGCACACGCTCGGCCATGCCGGACCATCCGCCGGACACGTCGCCGGGGCCCGAAGAACCTCGCACCATCTCAGACCAGCGCATGGTCTTTCGGTCGGCCGAGGACCCCATCCCTAATCCTCCGAGCAAGAAGATGAAGCAAAAAGCCACAAAACTCAAAATGAGGAAAAGTACGTCGGCTCCTCCAACTAAAGGAAATGGTCGGAAAAGGTTTGTTCTTTCACCCCTTCCGGAGGACAAACAACCTTGGAAGAGGCTCGAGTTCGGGTCGGAATACTCGTCCCCACCCGGGAGCCCTAAGTGCAAAAGGACCATCTTTCCGGCGAGCCCGCCGAGTGATCAAGGGGACAACGGCCGGGGGGATGAAGTAGAAAGTGTTTCGGGCACCAAGGAATGCCAATTGGTCATTGCCAATGCGGTCCTATCGACCATGGCCTCCAAAAATCAAAATTCCGACCAGGTTGCCGGTGCGGCCGCCGGCGACGACCATGCCGTCGAAGAGGAGGACGTGACCCCTCCGGATCATGACAAACCTAAAGTACATGCGGCAGCAAAAGCAAAAGACTCATTGGAAGTAGTGGAAGTCAACTTACCCGAATTGGAAGTGGGAACAAAAACTCTTTTCGAAAGTGGCTTGGCACCTTGCTCACTTGGAATGTCACGTGATGTCCTAGCCGTTGGAGGGCTAATGCAGCCAAAAACTACCCATCTCCTACACCTCGCAGCCTTGGATTTGGCGGACAAGCTAGACACCATGACCGCCCAACCACTTCTCGACGCCGGCCAGCCGGAGGATGCGCACATGGCCGATGGGTCTCACTACTCTTCCCTTCCGGAGTCCGACCAAGCCTTGCTTGCACCTACGGGGCCTTTCATCCCCTCCTTTGAGGAGTTTCCCCCTCTAGAGAGAGGATGGACCTTAAAACTTCGAGACACGTTCGAGGCTGGCGCGGCAAAGTCGACGGCTTTTGTGGCTTGGTCGAGCCCGGAGCCGCCTGGCCTGGCACAGCGTGCGGAGGCGAATGTGAACCTGGCCGGAAGGGAAGCTCACAGGGGTGAGGCCACCAAGGTTGGGGCAGAGGGTCATACGGCCACCCCGACACCACCTACCAACCCGATGGTGGGCGAAGCTCCGACTAGTTCTGTCACGGCTATCCAGGACCAGCCGATGGCCATGAGTGACCTATCCCACTAGGCCGCGACACGAGGGCCGATGGTCGCTAGCCGAGAAGGGGGGGCCAAAGTTCCCTCGGGTACCTCTAGTAGGCCGAAATCGATGGCGGAGTTACTTAAGGGTTCTCCCGAACCCAATGGTCCTCAAGTCTTCGTGCCGGAACAGATCCAAAACATTGGTTTTGCCTCCATGTCCAATGGAGTTCCGGCCATCTACTTCTCCGGGACTGAAACACAAAAGCTTGCTGATAGCATGGGGCACGCCATCGTGGGTAAGTTTTCACATTCTATTCCTACGGGCCATCAAATTCAAAAAACTCTAGATAACATTAAATTCCGATGTGGCTTCAATTAGATATACATTAATGCTAAACATATCCTTATCCAATGCGAGGATTTGGCGGATTATGCCCGGCTTTTCGGAGGCCCAAAGGGAACACCCGTTTGGCTTATTGATCGCCACCCAATAAGGGTCTTCAAATGGTCCCCGGATTTCGATGCATATTGTGAGTCCCCGATATCAGCAATTTGGTGTAATTTAATCGGGCTCCCAATTCACTTGTTTGATCAATCCGCTTTTTTCTCCATCAGCAAGCTCCTCGGCAATCCAATCCAAGTTGATCGGGCCACGGCTACCAAGACGAGACTCTCCTTTGCCCGCATTTGTATTGAGATTGACATCACCAAACCGCCCCCTGAAGAGATAATCCGTGACTTGTGCGGCCGCGAGTTGGTGCAACAAGTCCGGTGGGATAAGATCCCATCCTATTGCCAAGAGTGTAAACATGTTGGCCATGCAAGTGATGTGTGCTATGCGATGGGCAAAAAGGAAAGGCCGCCGAAACGAAACTACAATATCAACCCGCCAAAGAAGGCAAACCCCGAAGGCCACGGTATGAAGGGCATGCAAGATGCGGTGAGGCACAATCCTAACTCCAATGAAGGGAACCGCCAAGGGAAGAATAAGGGCAGTGCCGGGAATCGTCCTAACAACAATTCAAATGGAGAGGAGGAAAGGGATACAACTTGGGATGCTCCGGACATTATGGCTGGAACCCAAGGAGGGAATGCTTCGCGCCCCGGAACATTCAAAGTGGGCCTCAAGCGCGGGGGAGGGGAAAAAGGGAACCCAACACCCCCGACCACCGAGCCACCTTCACCAATTCATGGAGATATGGATGCGAAATGGGAGTACACCAAGGCGAGCCGATCGGTGTCCCCGCCTACACGAGGGAGTGCGAGAGGGGGCGCACGCCATGCAATGACTAGGGGGCGTGGTTTCTTCTCAAGTAAGAATCACATGAGCACTAACCAATACTACTCCCTCATGGAGAATTGAGAATTTGATGTCGACAATTGTGGGGAAGCGGACGACTCGGCCATGGACATGCAAGTGGGGACCGAGAGGATTGGAGACGGCTCTCCACTTGACGATGCCGAGGAGCACGCAACGAACAAAGAGCAACATCTCATTGAATATCAAGGAGGGACTTCGTCTCCTTCGGGTACGCATCCTACTTGTTAATGATGTCTTACAATATCATGTTTTGGAACGTGAGGGGAATCGCAAATGCGTCAACCCAAAACGTTTTGATAAGGCTAATTAAGTCTCATAATGTTTTATTCCTTGCAATAATGGAACCACTCACAACACCGGATCCGGACCGGTTCTCCAAGGCCCTGGGGCTGTCCTACATTGGATCGAACATGACCGGAAAAATCTGGTTGTTTGCGGAAGAGGGATCCACTTTTGATATTGATTGTGATTCGGAACAAATCCTACATGGGCGTCTCAAGTCCCACCGCATTGCTAGGCCGCTGGCCATTTCGGCCGTGTATGCCAAATGCACAAGATCCGAAAGACACCTCCTGTGGGATAAGATGAGAGAGATTGCTGGGCCCCTCGAAGGATCACCATGGATTATCGGTGGCGACTTCAACACCATCCTATCACACCGAGATAGGGTTGGGAGCGACACCAACCGGCAAGCCGAGATGGTCGACTTCGCGGAGGCAATTGAAGACTGTAGGCTCCTTGATCCGGGGTTCGATGGGGCAGCATTCACATGGGCCAAAAACGACGTCTTTGAAAGATTGTATAGAGTGCTTGTTAGTGAGGGTTGGGCTAGGGCCTTCGAAGCTACTCGGGTTACGAACCTCCCTCGGGTTGCTTCGGACCACGGGCCGGTCCCTGTAAGATGTAAGACGCTGAACACTACCATCGGAGGCAAGGCATTCCGATTCCAGAACATGTGGATCCGACATGGGGGGTTCATGGCTGTAGTGCAAAATGCATGGGAGGAGAGTACGGGGGCGAGTGGACTCCTAAATATTCAAATCAAACATGCTAGAGTGAAAAGAGCCCTAAAGGCGTGGAACAAAGAAGTTTTTGGGAACATCCATGCCAACCTCAAGGAAAAGGAGGAAGGAATTGCCGTGGCCCAATCCATCTTCGAGGCAAGGCCAACACCAGAAAATAGGACAATGATCAATAAATACATTGCCGAGTACATCATGTTGCTGAAAATGGAAGAGGATTTTTGGCGGCAAAAGGCAGCCCTGAGATGGTAGCGGTAGATTTCTACCGACAACTTCTAGCGCCCAGCAACCCGGTTCTAGACGAGCCAGACCTTGACCTTATCCAGCGAGTACACTCAGCCGAGCACTTTGCGGACATCGCAAATGCGCCGGGTGCGGACGAGATCAGGAGCGCCGTTTTCAGCATTTTCGGAGATAGTGCCCCCGGACCCGATGGCTTCTCCGCCACTTTCTACCAAGCCTGTTGGACTATTGTGGGGCCGGAGGTGGTGGAAAGAATTGGCCAGTTCTTTAGAGGGGCTTTCCTGCCACGAAGTATTACGGCCACAAGCATTGTCCTCATCCCAAAGAAGGCGTCGCCTGAGTCATGGACCGACTACCGACCCATCAGCCTCTGCAACGTCTTTAACAAGATCATCACCAAGGTACTCACGACTCGACTCTCCCCTTTCCTTCCACAGGTCATCTCCCCAAACCAAAGTGGTTTCGTGAAAGGGCGGCTCCTCAATGATAACGCTCTGTTGGCCCAAGAGATGTTCCATGAACTTGCAAGATGCTCCCCAGTGCCTAATGTAGCGGTGAAGAGCGAAAGCCTATGATAGGATCCAATGGCCTTTCCTCTTCAAGGTGCTTCGGCGAATGGGATTCCCGGACACATGGATCTCACTCATGGAGAGGTGCATAGGCTCGTGTTGGTTCTCGATCCTTGTCAATGGGGTACCTTCAGGATTCTTCAGATCAACACGGGGACTCCGACAAGGTGATCCGATTTCCCCTGCGTTGTTTGTAATTGCCGCGGACTACCTGTCTCGAGCCTTGGATAAGCTTATACTTGGCCAAAGGGATATGGTGTTTAAGGCCTCCCGGAGATGCATTGAGGTCAGCCACCTAGCCTATGCGGATGATATTATAATATTCACACAAGCGGCGGCAACCCCCCTGCGCCAGCTCCGAGCCTGTCTCGAGAACTATGAAAATGTCTCCGGCCAACAAGTCAGCCTCACCAAGAGCAACTTCTATATCGCCGAAATCCATGACCATTGGGCACCCTCGATCCAAGCGGAAGGAGGCTTCACTAGGGGCACCTTTCCCTTCCTCTACCTCGGCGTCCCCATCTACTGTGGTGTAAAGCGCACGGACATGTTCCTCTTCCTACGTGAAAAGATTGCAAGAAGGATCTCGGGCTGGGCACACCGGCACTTATCTTTTGGAGGGAGGCTCACGCTGATTAAGAGCACCCTTGAAGCGATCCCCTTACACATCTTCCAAGCCATTGAGCCCACTGCCGGCACCCTAAAACAACTTGATCAACAAATGGCCCGATTCTTTTGGGGATCTACGAGTGAGAGAAAGCGAACCCATTGGATTGGATGGGATCAAATGTGTCGCCCTACCGAGGAAGGAGGTCTCGGGATTTGGAAAACTTTGGAGGTTTTACGTGCTTTCAACATAAAATTATGGTGGCGCTTCCGGGAACAAAACTCCCTTTGGGCAAAATACATGATGGCAAAATATTGCTCCATCTCCACACCACTTACCTTGAGAACGCCGAGCAGGAGTAGCCCTACATGGAGGAGGCTCTCTAGTGCTTGGACTCTCGCGCAACCGTACATGAGGTGGCTTGTGGGGCAAGGGAATATCTACTTCTGGGATGACATCTGGCTTGGCAACAGCCCACTCAGGGACCTCAGCCTTGATGATAGGGGAAGGCCAACCTCCCGGGTCTCGGAGTTCATTACAAATGGCACTTGGGATGAACCCAAGCTCCGACTCCTGCACGATCAAGCCGGCATCCCACAGCATATCTGAGCACGGGGAATTCACGGTAGCATCGACGTGGGACACACTCTCTGAGGGCGGAACCCGATCGTTCAAGGCCTGGTGATGTTTGGCAGGCGGGCCTCACTAAGTCAATAGCCATCTTCATCTGGAGGCTTCTTTCCAATCGGGTGCCAGTCGACACAAAACTTCAGTGGCGGAAGATTGAACTTGCCTCCAAGTGTCAATTTTGCCCTCTTCGACCGAATATTGAGTCCCTCCAACACCTCTTCATTCAGGGTTACGGAGCTCGCAGAGTATGGAATGAGTTTGATTCGTGGTTTGATGGGGCGACCCCCCGCCTCTCAATCAATGACACTAGGTCAACTACAGAGTATGGAATATTGAGCATTTCCATTGCAATCTTCTTCTTCTTTTCTTCCATCTTTGCTGTCGACTCCTTCATCGGCTCAACTACCTCCCGGAAACCGGATTTGACTGGTGGGTGATGGAGGTACACCCAAGCTGATCAACAAGGACAAGAAGATGGATCCATTAATCATTCAAAGTGGACCAATTACAAGAGCTAGAGCTAAGAAGATAAAGGAGTCCATGATGCTTTTAGTTGATGAAATAAAAGCCCAATTCCAAGACCATTCAACATTGGGCCAAATGGTGAATATTATTCAAGTTAGTGGGCAGCCCAATGCATGAAGTTTTGAGTCAATATATATCACATTTTGGAGGCCCAAATTGAAGATAAATGATGCATTTTCGTCCAAGTTGGAGCAGCAAAAATGAAGAGTCATTTTTAAGTTACTTTTTGAGTTAAATAAGTGACTTTAGATGTCCTAAAGTCACACCAATAGTTAGGAGTTACTTTTCACTTATTATGAGTCATTCTAAAGGTCTTAAGTTGTACTAATGATATGAGACTTTCAAGAGTCCATTCTAGCCTATAAATAGGCTTGTAAGCATGTCATTTGAGGACATCATTGATCAAATACGGGTCGAGGTTTTCCAAGCTCTGGAAGTGGATCAAACCAGATTATCAATCAAGGAAATCCGCTGCCAATCATTATACGTGGGGTTCTTGGATCAATATATCCAACGGGTCCTTCGTCGTATCCCAATCCATATCATTTGGTATCAGAGCCAACTGGTATTGATCTATCCATAGCTTTATCTTACATTGTTTATCTTTCATATCCTTGAAAAAAAAATCAAAAAAAAAAAAAATCAAAAAAAAAATCCGAAAAAAAAATCAGAAAAAAAATTCGAAAAAAAAAATCCAAAAAAAAAAATCCGAAAAAAAAAACCCCAATACATATTTCACCTCATATTTTCTTGACCATTTCCTTTCATCCTTCATTCAAGGGCTGAAGTTTGGTTGGTCGTTATTAGTTCTTGTTTTGTTTTTGATTTGTTTTTTTTACTTGTGTTATCTTTGCAAAAGAGAAAGAGTGGTAAAAGGCTTGAGTGGTGAGGTTATTTGAGGGGAGGTAAAAGCCAACGAGTGATATACACGAGTGTTTTGTGAGGTTTAATTTTGTGTGATACACGAGTGAACTGTGAGGATGGATTCTACTGACGATCATATTCCAGTTGATCCTACGTTGAAAGCCATGCAACAACAATTTGCAAGGTTTGCACGGATTCTGGAAAGTGTTTCAGGGCGGTTGGAGAGGCTAGAAGTTCAGGCAACAAATGAAAATAATAACGAGGAGGAAGAGATTGGAGGAGAAGATGATGCTTCATATAGGCATCGAAATGAGAGACGTGGAAACGGTAGAAGAGGGCGTACAAATGAAGTGGATGGTGATTTGAGAAGCATCAAACTGAAGATCCCAACATTCCAAGGAAGGAGTGACCCCGAAGCTTATTTGGAGTGGGAGAGAAAGGTGGATCTCATCTTTGAATGTCACAACTATTCCGAGGAGAAAAAGGTTAGACTTGCTGCTATTGAATTCACTGACTATGCTATAGTTTGGTGGGATCAATTGACAACCAGTACAAGGCGATACGGAGGAAGACCAGTTTCGACTTGGGAAGAAATGAAAAGCATAATGCGTAAGAGATTTGTACCTTCTCATTATTTTCGTGAATTGTATCAAAAATTACAATCTATGAAACAAGGTACTAAATCTGTTAATGAGTACTACAAAGACATGGAGATTGCCATGATTAGGGCAAATGTTGAAGAAGATAGAGAAGCAACTATGGCTCGATTCTTATGTGGGCTGAATAGGGAGATTGCAAACATTGTGGAGCTTCAACACTATGTGGAGTTGGAGGACATGGTTCATATGGCCATGAAGGTGGAGGGACAATTGAAGAAGAAGGGAACAATCCAAAAGAATTTTTCAACAAGTTCTCATTCTTCAAGGACAAAAGAGTGGACTTCAACCAAACCCAATTTTGGGGCAGGTTCTAAACCCCAAAATGAGGCGTCGACATCCAAGTCCAAAGAATTTGAGAAGGGTAACGGTATTTCTACTTCTACTTCTACTCGAAATAGAGATATCAAATGTTTTCGTTGTCAAGGTGTTGGACACATTGCATCTCAATGTCCAAACAAAAGGGTGATGATTTTGAAGCCAAATGGAGAGATAGAATCTGAAAGTGAACGTGAAGATGATGATGAGGAGGAGGAGGATAAACAATTGGAGGAGATTGAACCAGAACATGGAGAACTTTTTGGTTCGAAGGGCTCTAAACATGCAAAACAGAAACGATGATCAGCAAAGGGAGAACATCTTCCACACAAGGTGTTTGGTCCAAGGTAAACTTTGCATAATGATTATTGATGGTGGTAGTTGTGCAAACGTTGCAAGTTCTGAAATGGTGGAAAAGTTGAGCTTAACAACGGAAAAACATCCTAATCCGTACAAGCTACAATGGCTTAATGAATGTGGAGAAATTCGAGTGACTAAGCGAGTTCTAATTTCGTTTTCAATTGGCAATTATAAAGATGATGTTCTTTGTGATGTTGTGCCAATGCATGCAAGTCACATTCTTTTGGGGAGGCCATGGCAGTTTGATCGTAGGGTGATTTATGATGGATTTGACAACCACTACACCTTCAAGGACAACAACAAGTCTATTATGCTTGTCTCATTGACACCTCAATAAGTTCAAGAGGACCAACAGAAATTGTCACAAGCAAGGAGAGCTCGTGAGGTTGAGAGAAAAAAAGTGAGGGCATTGAAAAAGAGTCGAGTGAAAAAAAGAGTCGAGAGAAAAGTAAGAATGAGAGAAAAAAAGGTGAGGGCATTGAAAAAGAGTCAAGTGAAAATAGTCCGAATGAAAAAAAGAATTTTTATGTGGGAGCAAAAGAAATAAAGAGTGTAATAGTTGAAAAAGAGAGTGTTTTCATCTTAGTGTACAAACAGTCTTTGTTTACCACTAACGAATTAACCACTTCTTTGCCAAGTACTTTTGTGTCTCTTTTACAGGAATTCGAAGATATTTTTCCAGTGGAAGAATCAAGTGGATTACCTCCATTAAGAGGTATTGAACACCAAATTGACCTTGTTCCCGGGGCAGTTCTACCAAACCGACCAGCCTATAGAGCCAATCCCGAAGAGACCAACGAAATTCAAAGGCAAGTGCAAGAGTTGTTGGACAAAGGAAAAATCCGTGAGAGCATGAGCCCATGTGCTGTTCCGGTAATTGTTGTTTCTAAGAAAGATGGATCATGGAGGATGTGCATCGACTGCCGAGTAATCAACAAAATCACGGTAAAGTATCGCTATCCTATTCCTAGGCTAGATGATATGCTTGATGAATTGCATGGATCTGTTGTGTTTAGTAAGATCGATTTGAAAAGTGGTTATCATCAAATTCGAATCAGAGAAGGAGACGAATGAAAAACAGCCTTTAAAACAAAATTTGGTCTATATGAGTGGTTAGTAATGCCTTTTGGTTTAACTAATGCACCAAGTACTTTCATGAGATTGATGCACCATGTTTTTAGAAAATTCATTGGAAAATTTGTGGTTGTTTATTTTGATGATATTCTAGTCTATAGCAAAAATGTGGATGAACATCTTAACCATGTGCGTGCAGTTTTAGATACCTTACGAAAAGAATCATTGTACGCAAATCTCAAAAAGTGTTCTTTTTGCATGGATAAAGTTGTTTTTCTGGGTTTTGTTATAAGTGCTAATGGGAGTGAAATGGAAAAGGAGAAGGTGAAAGCTATTTTAGAATGGCCAATTCCTCAAAATGTAGCACAAGTTAGAAGTTTTCATGGTCTTGCAAGTTTTTATAGGAGGTTTATCAAGGATTTTAGTACAATTGCTGCACCTTTGAATGAAATTGTGAAAAAGGATGTTTGTTTTTATTGGGGAGAAAAACAAGAGCATGCTTTTAATCTCCTTAAAGAAAAACGTACAACTGCACCAATTTTTTCTTTGCCTAACTTTGATAACATGTTTGAGCTTGAATGTGATGCATCTGGAGTAGGCATAGGAACTGTTTTTGTTGCAGGATGGAAAGCCAATCACTTACTTTAGCGAAAAGTTGAAAGGAGCTCAATTGAACTATCCAACGTATAACAAGGAGTTATATGCTCTGGTTAGAGCTTTGGAAACATGGCAGCATTACTTGTGGCCTAGAGAGTTTGTAATTCATACGGATCATGAATCTCTCAAGTACTTGAAAGGTCAAGGTAAGCTTAGCAAGAGACATGTTAAGTGGGTGGAATTCATTGAATCATTTCCCTATGTAATCAAATACAAAAAGGGAAAAGAAAACATTGTGGCTGATGCATTGTCTCGGAGGTATATTTTGATCACTACTTTGAGTTCTAAGTTGCTTGGTTTTGAGTTGATTAAGGAAATGCATGATAATGACCCGGACTTTTCTTCTATCTATTTAGCTTGTGAGCATGCTGCATTTGACAAGTTCTATAGGCATGATGGCTATTTGTTTAGAGAAAATACACTGTGCATTCATAAAGGTTCTGTGTGTAAATTGCTTGTACGTGAAGCTCATGGTGGTGGTTTAATGGGGCATTCTGGAGTCCATAAGACAATGGATGTTTTGCATGAACATTTCTTTTGGCCTAAAATGCGTGTGGATGTTGAAAGAATTTGTAAAAGATGCATAACTTGCATGCAAGCCAAGTCTAAATCACACCCACATGGTTTGTACAAACCGTTACCAATTCCTAGTGCACCTTGGGAGGATAATTCAAGGGACTTTGTCATTGGTTTGCCAAGAACAAACAGAGGTAGAGATTCAGTTTTTGTGGTTGTTGTTGATAGGTTTTTCAAAAATGGCACATTTTATTCCATGTCACAAAACTGATGATGCATCTCATATTGCTGATTTGTTATTTAAAGAAATTGTCCGTTTGCATGGTGTTCCTAGATCAATTGTGAGTGATCGAGATTCTAAATTTGTAAGTCATTTTTGGCGTGTGTTGTGGAATAAGTTGGGAACTAAACTCATGTTTTCTACTACTTGTCATCCACAAACTAATGGACAAACTGAAGTAGATAATAGGACTTTGTCTCAATTACTACCAACTTTAGTTAAAAAGAACTTGAAAAGTTGGGAGGAATGTTAACCTTTTGCTGAATTTCCTTATAATCGAAGTGTTCATTCTGCTACTAACTTTTCTCCATTTGAAGTTGTGTATGGTTTTAATCCATTGAGTCCACTAGTTTTGATTCCAATACCTATTGAAGAACGTGCAAGTCTTGATGGAAAAGCTAAGGCTGAAATGGTGAAAAGATTGCATGAAAGGGTAAGACTCAACATTGAAAAGAGGACAGAACAATATGCAAAGCAAGCCAACAAGGGTCGGAAACAAGTCATCTTTGAGCCGGGAGATTGGGTTTGGTTGCATATGAGAAAGGAGAGATTTCCTTCGAAAAGAAAGCCCAAGTTGCAGCTAAGAGGAGATTTCCAAGTGATTGCAAATCAATGATAATGCTTACAAACTAGACTTACCTGGTGAGTTTAATGTAAGTGCTACTTTCAATGTTTCTGATTTATCTCCTTTTGTTGGTGAATTAGATTCGAGGACGAATCCTCTTGAAGAAGAATGGACTGATGGCAGACAATTGCATTTTCAAGTTTATAATTAAAGTGAAAAGAGTCCGATCTTGATTCTAGAGTGAGAAGCTCCTCCTTCTCTCTTACAATCCCCCACCACTTAACCCACGACGAACGCTAGCGTCAGCCAACCCTCCCTCTTTCCACCCCCTACCCCCGCTCCTTGGCCTAGATATGCCGGACCCTCCTCCACCGGACCCCGATATTGGGGACGAGGAAGCTCGAACCATTGCGGACCACCTAATGGTCTTCCGGTCGCCCGATGAACCACCTCCCAAACCGACGACCAAAGCCACAAAGTTGAAGGCAGCGAAGAATAGATGCAAAACAAGGATGAACACGACAGGCCCGCTGTCAAAAGGGAATGGCCGGAAGCGCTTTGTCCCTTCTCCTCTCCAGGAAGACAAACAGCTCCGGAAAAAGCTCTCGTTCGGCAACGACTCCAGTCCCGGCTCCGAGTCACCACGGTGCAAAGCGGCCTTATTCTCGGAGAGCCCCGGCCATGACACGGAGAAGGATGGCCGTGAGAATGATGAAAATATCCTCGACTGCAAAGGAGAACGTAAAACGGAAAATCAGGCCCTAGAGGACAACGCCGTAGCGGAAGGGGCTTCGCCGGCCGGCCCTCACACCGGTGGCGACTTGATGACCGTTGGAGAAGGTACGACCAATGGATCCGTCGCAGTCCCCTCGGATCTTGATGAATCAAGTGAAGCCAAAAGTGCTTTGGAGTGTGCTAGAGTCAACTTACCCGAAATGGCTAAAGGACCAAACATGCTTTTTGAAAGTGCCTTTGTCCCCTACTCTTCCGGGCTGTCACATGATGCACTACACGCTTCCCTAATAATGCAGCCAAAAAAGAGTTCAATCTTGCAAGTGGCCTCCTTGGACTCGGCGGAACGGTTGGACACATGGACGGCGCAGCCTCTCCTTGCCGGAAACCCACCGGAAGATGCCACCTCAATAATGAATCCATCCACAATGTTAGTAGCGGCACTCGAGACCCCCTCGGCCCTCCCGGTCGCCTCTAGTGGGCTCTCGTTGGAGGATTTCCCGCCCCTAGTTCCGAGACGTACTAGGAAGCTCCGAGCGAATTTCGAGGCCGGCGCTCCACAGGCGGGCTCGGCCCCGGCCTTGCCGAGAGCCCAGCCGAAGGGACATAGCATCCGAGACACGTCGGCCCCCGGGGATCATCCGCGACATCTTCTAGTAATCAACCCCCGAAGGGTGCGTTGAAGGCGCCTTGTTACACCGACGAACCAATGGCTGAAGGTGACAGGAGTGGTGAAATGCATTGCGAGGGCACGGAAGGCCCCCAAGCCATGGCGATGGAGAAGCCTCACATGAACCCGATGAACAACAACAAGGTCCAAGGGAAGGAGGGGGTCGCGAAACACGAGAGCAAGCCGATCTCCATGGCCGACATGGTCCGAGGCGCACCTAACCCCGATGGCCCGCAAGCCTTCGACTCGGAGAACATCAAAAACATCGGATTTGCATCGATATCCAATGGAGTCCCTTCAATCTACTTCTCCGGGGCTTAAATTCAAAGGCTAGTGACAAACCTTGGGCACGCCATCGTAGGTAAATTTTCACACTCTATTCCGGCTTCGCACCAAATTCAATAGGCTCTCGAAAAAATTAAATTTCGTTGTGGCTTTACTTGGAAATACATTAATGCTAAACACATTCTTGTGCAATTCGAGGACATTGCAGATTATGCTCGGCTCTTAAGTGGCCCAAAAGGCACGCCGGTTTTGCTTATTGATCGTCACCCGATGAGAGTTTTCAAATGGTTGCCCGAATTTGATGCATATTGTGAATCACCCATTGCGGCAATTTGGTGCAACCTTATCGGTCTCCCCATACATCTCTTTGATCAATCAGCCCTTTTCGCCATAGGAAAGCTGCTTGGCACGCCAATTCAGATTGATCGAGCAACGGCCAACAAAACTCGCCTCTCCTTCGCTCGAATATGCATCGAAATCGACATTACACGGCCACCCCCCGAGGAGATCATCTTGGACATATGTGGACGGGAAGTGGTGCTGCAAGTAAAATGGGATAAAATTCCATCGTATTGCGGAGAATGTAAACACGTGGGGCATAGGAGTGAGGTATGTTATGCGGCAAAGCTGTCGGAGCGTCCACCAAAACGGAACTATAATGTAGCCCCACCTAAACAGCCACAACAAGGGGAACGAGGAACCAAGAGCACCACAGTGGAACCGAGACAAAATGAATCCAATACGAAATGGCAACAACAAGGGAATAACAAAGCCAAGGAAAGTCAGCCAAGTACGAGTTCGAAGGCTAGTGGAGGCAATGGTCCTGGAGGGCTAGGCCCGAACATCATGGGGGACATGCCGGGTGAACATGGCTCGGAGATGATTCCCTATCACAACAAAAAGGACAGGTACGGGCCCCAAATCCACAATCAACCGAGAGGCTCTCTCGGTAGAGCATCCTCACTAGAACGAGGGTGGGAAGGTGCCATGCTAGGGAAACTCAAGGATGGCCACGAAGGGACCTCCTTGGCTGGGGAACGAGGGAGATTGAGCGGGTCGTATCGACACTTTGATCTTGAGAAGGCCGAAGCAAAAGAGAGGGAAAGTCTCATGAGTTCCAACCGGTACTACTCCCTCATGGCCGATGAAACTTTCGTTGACCACTATGATGGCGAACAAGAAGTTTGGGAAATGAACACGGCCCATTTTGAGGAGGTGGACGAGGCGAACCCCAATCTCATGGAAGCCGAACCATGCCAAAAAGGAAATGATCTACAAGTCATTGCATTCCAAGGCGGGCCTTCACACCCACTGGGTACGTCCCCCTCTTGTTAATCATGTCAATTAACTTCATGTTTTGGAACGTTAGGGGGATCGTGAATGCGTCAACCCAAAACGTCCTTAAAAGACTAATTGCATCTCACAAAATTAATTGTCTTGCAATCATGGAACCACTCACGGCTCAAAATCCGGTGAAGTTTTCTAAAGCTTTGGGGATGAATTTTAAGGCAGCAAACTCCAACGGGAAGATATGGTTTTTGTGGAGGAAGGGGCGGATTTTGAGGTGGTGGACGACTCGGACCAAATACTCCACGGGAAATACCTTTGCCCGCGGCTACCTTGTTCCATTATGGTGTCGGCCGTGTACACAAAGTGTACTAGGGGAGAACGAGTTGCGCTTTGGGACAAAATGAGAGAAATTTCAATAAACACCGAAGGGATGCCTTGGATCATTGGCGAGGATTTTAACACCATCCTCTCTACACGAGATAGGGCCGGAAGTGACACTAATCGACAAACGGAGATGATCGACTTCGCCGAAGCAATCGAGGACTGCAGACTACTTGACCCAGGCTATGACGGGTCGGACTTTACGTGGGCCAAGAATGGCTTCTTCGAAAGACTAGATCGGGTGTTGGTAAATGAACAGTGGGCCCGAATCTTTGAAGCAGTGAGGGCAACAAACCTTCCGCGGGTGGCCTCGGATCATGGCCCGGTGCTGGTGCGGTGCAAGCTTCCGCTTTCAAAATATGTGGATCCGCCATGATGGCTTCAGTGATCTAGTTCGAGAAGATTGGGGCAAGCCGACGGAAGCACAAGGTCTTCTCAACCTCCAAATCAAACTTGCTTGAATCAAGAAAACCTTGAAGAAATGGAACAAGGAGGTCTTTGGGAATATCCACACTAATCTCAGGGACTTTGAAGAGAAAATTGTGAAGGCCCAAGCCGACTTTGAGGAGAGGCCTTCGCCAGAGAATAGGATGAGAATTAATAAACTCTCTTGAGAATGGAGGAAGATTTCTGGCTTCAAAAAGCTACTCTCCGATGGCTCACGGAAGGAGACAAAAATACGAGATTCTATCAAAGTTGGGTTAAGCATAAGAGAATCCGGATGCGTATTCACAAGATTAACACTGACGGGCGGGAACTCTCTGATGAAGCGGAGATTAGAGAGTCGGCGGTTCTTTTCTTCCAAAAACTCCTAGCACCCGACCCCTTGGCGCTAATGGAGCCGGATCTTAGCCTTATAGACCCACTCCCTCCCTCGGACGACATGGGCGCATTGGCCGAAGAGCCGGGTGAGGAGGAGATCAAAAGAGCCGTATTTGGCATCTCGGGAGACAGTGCCCCAGGCCCGGATGGTTTCACGGCCTCCTTCTTCCAAGCTTGTTGGGATATTATCGGATCGGATGTGGTTGCAGCAATTTGCCAATTCTTTCGAGGGGCCTTCCTCCCCCGAAGTGTCACGGCAACAAGTATAGTCCTCATCCCCAAAAAAGTATCGCCGGACTCGTGGGGTGACTACCGCCCCATTAGTCTATGCAACGTCATCAACAAGGTCATCACAAAAATTCACACGGCAAGGTTAGCTCCCCTTTTCCCACGCCTTATTTCTCCGAACCAAAGTGGCTTTGTGAAAGGCCGCCTCCTCAACGATAACATCTTGCTGGCCCAAGAAATGTTCCATGAGATCTCGAAGTGCAACCCAGCCCCGAACGTAGCGGTCAAGATTGACATGGCGAAGGCCTATGACCGTGTCCAGTCGCCATTCTTATTTAGCATACTTCGCCAAATGGGATTCCCAAACCCGTGGATCTTCATGATAGAAAGATGTGTCGGCTCATGTTGGTTTTCGGTGACAATCAATGGCATCCCTTCGGGGTTCTTCAAGTCAACCCGCGGCCTTCCTTAGACAAGGCAACCCCATTTCCCCGGCCTTATTTGTTATTGCGGCGGAATATCTCTCAAAGGCACTCGACAAGCTAATTTTGGGACAGAAGGAAATGACACCCGAAAGTGCTTGGAGATCAGCCATCTTGCCTACGCCGACGATATCATCATCTTTACCCAAGCGGCGACCACTCCCCTTAGGCGGCTCCGGTCATGCCTAGAAGATTATGAGAAGGTGTCAGGGCAACAAATCAATCTCTCAAAGAGCAACTTCTACATTGCCGATTATCATGAAGAGAGTGCTAATCTCATACAATCCGAGGGAGGTTTCTCACAAGGTACCTTTCCTTTCCTCTACCTAGGGGTTCCTATTTATCGTGGCATCAAACGAACAAATATGTTTATGTTCCTTCGAGAAAAGATAGCAGCACGAATCTCCGGATGGGCTCACCGTCACCTATCCTTTGGAGGAAGGCTTACACTAATCAAGAGCACACTAGAGGCGGTACCTCTTCACATTTTTCCAGGCCATTGAGCCCACGGCCGGGGCGCTCAAACTTTTTGATCAACAATTGGCACGCTTCTTTTGGGGCTCGACCAATGAGAGAAAAAAGACACATTGGATTGGTTGGGATCAAATTTGTAGGCCGACTGCCGAGGGGGGACTAGGAATCTGCAAATTCAAAGAGGTCCTCCGAGCCTTCAACATCAAGCTATGGTGGCGCTTTCGTGAACAAAACACTCTATTGGCCAAGTATATGAAGGCCAAATATTGTTTCAAGACCTCTCCCCTGGCGTCGCGTCCAACTGGGAAAAACAGCTCGACGTGGAAGAGACTCCTGAGAGCGCGTGCCCAAGCCAATCCCTACATCAGATGGGTGGTTGGCCAAGGAGACATCTATTTCTGGGATGACATATGGCTCGGAGACACGACGCTTAGGGACCTATCCATCGATGACCGAGGAGCCCCGACTACCTTGGTGGTGGATTTCATAAGAGAAGGAGCAAGGGACGAGGCTAAGCTCCAGCTGCTCCAATACCAGGCTGGGATCTCACAGCAGGTGATCACACACATCCTAGACACGCCAATCGTATCGAGGGAACCGGATGTTCCGCGTTGGTCGCTATCCCAGCTCGGTGACTTTTCGGTGGCTTCAACTTGGGAAACGACCCGCGCAAGGAGGCCAAAAATCCAGGGGCTGGAGGACATTTGGATGGCTGGCCTTACCAACTCAATAGCAATTTTCAATTGGAGGCTGTTGTCGAACCGAATCCCGGTGGACTCTAAGCTACAATGGAGGAACATCGAAATGGCGTCAAAGTGTCAATGCTGCCCCCACAGTTTTTTTTTAACACACCCCAATGGGCGGAGGGTTGAGGCGACCCACACCTGTGCATTACCAAAACCATTGGTTACAAACAAACATACACCGAGTCGCCCAAAAGTGACGACTCGCCAAGGCATGACAAATTAGAGTACAACGAGGGCCTCCATAACAACTAGAGGTGGTCATCTATATACTCTCAAAATCCAATTACCATTTGATACAACCTTTGTATCCCCAACACTTCCGTCCATCACCTAGCTAAGGCCCGCAATAGGGATACCTCCGCTAGGTACATGCCATCCTGGATCAAGGTCCTCGATGTGGCCCTCTATCTCCCGGTTGGGGCGCCCACATGCGACACTCATGGAGCTAAAGCTCGCGTCATTCGCACCTGATGGGACACTCCCAAATGTCACCGTAGCAACATTCTCCTTCAAATGCCAATCATCAACGTGTGGAGCCTTGGTGTGCATATCGCCCTCATGCACTTTTCCTTTCCTCTTCTTTGACACCAATTGGAAGCCATCCTCATCCACACTTGGGTGACTCCTACTAGCCACTCTTGACTTCGACGATCCCGCACCCAATGTACCCTCGATGTACTCCGCGTGGTTGTTACAATCTTTGGGCTTCTCCAACTGCTGCCCCCACAGTCCACACACGGAGTCGCTCCAACACCTTTTTATTCAAGGGTGGGGAGCCTCTAGAGTCTGGGGCGAGTTTGATGAATGGTTCGAGGGTTCGGCTCCTTCCATACGAATTAATGACACCATTCCGGAGAGGCTAGAAGTCTGGTCACGGAGGACCCATCTCCAAGACACAAAACACCTCTGCAGGTCCATACCTTATCTCATCCTCTGGTTCATTTGCGCGGAGCGCAATAGGAGCCGTCATGAGCAGGTACAATTCAAACCTTTCAATGTTATTTGGCAAGTCCACATGTTCATCCGGAACAATATGATAAGTGGGGGAATCAAACCGAAACATTGGAAAGGCGTGTGACTAAAAATGGAAATACCAAGTCAAGCCGTCCCAAGGAGGCCGAGAGGGATCGCCATGCTGGTCAAATGGCACCCACCGGACTGCCCGTGGATAAAGCTCAACAGGGATGGAGCATATATCTAACCACGACACACAAAGGAGGAGGGGGAGGCATTGTCCGAGACCACTCCGGAAAAATGATTGTGGCCTTTGCAACACCTATTGATGCGCAATCGGCCCTTGAGGCCGAGCTCATGGCCTTCTACCACGGGCTAATTCTGGCCACGGATCTTAATCAGCCAATATGGATTGAGTCGGATGCCGAACAGGCAATCAAACTCTTCAATGGGATGGCATGGGGCCCGACGCACATTCACCGAGTCATGGCTTGCCTTCATTCCCTTAAGCAAAGACACCGTCCGCGCCACCTTCATTCACCGGGAGGGTAACAAATCAGCTGACTTGCTTGCCAAGATGGGACTTGAACACCACTCCTTCCGCCGGATATCCGCCCACAACGCTCCCCGCTTACTCCAAGCCATTGTCCGACTGGAGGAGAAGGGTACCCCCAACATTCAAGTTAGAGATGAAGACCGTTAGTAGTGTACGGCCCGCCGATCGTGAGCTTAGCGGACGCCGAAGAGTACGTAGGTGTCGAATCTGTTGATGGCTTGACCTCTCCCTACTCTTGTGGTGCAATTGCCTTAGGGATGTTGTACTTTGCATTTTGGTTTTGTTCACCTAGGCATTGATTGATCGTCCTTTTGTAATCCATGATTGTAACCTCTTTTGATATGAAATATAGGGATGAGGGACCCACGAACCCTCCACCGTGAAGGTGTTCAAAAAAAAAAAAAAAGAATGGACTGATGGAGACACACCCAAGCTGATCTATACAAGGACAAGAAGATGGATCCATTGATCATTCAAAGTGGGCCAATTACAAGAGCTAGAGCTAAGAAGATAAAGGAGACCATGTTGCTTTTAGTTGCTGAAAAAAAAACCCAATTCCAAGACCATTCTACATTGGGCCAAGTGGTGAATATTATTCAAGTAAGTGGGCAGCCCAAGGCATGAAGTTTGGAGTCACTACATATCACATTTTGGAGGCCCAAATTGATGATACATGATGCATTTTCGTCCAAGTTGGAGTAGTCAAAATGAAGGGTCTTTTTTAGTTACATTTTATGTTAAATAAGTGACTTTAGATGTTTTTCACTTGTGAGTTGAATTCTCTTTGTAGAGTTTTTCACTTGTTTGGAACTTATCAAGATACTTTGAGCAAGTTCTTGTGGCGTTCAATCATACCGAGGTTCTTGGCTGATCATATAGCCAACGGGTCGAGGTTTTACAAGCTCTGGAAGTGGATCAAACCAGATTATCAATCAAGGGAGTCCGCTGCCAAACCTTATACTGGGGTTCTTGGATCAATATATCCAACGGGTCCTTCGTCGTGTCCTAATCTATATCAATTGGATAGGGACTCTTGTAATCTCCGATTATAACCCTTTTGTGCGGCAATATAGGGATGAGGGACTCTTGTAATTTCTTGTAATCTATATCAAAATAATCCCTAATACTTGCATAACAAAATACATATAATAAATTAATCATACAAATATTATAATTTATTTAAACTTTCTAAGTACCTATCGTCCAAGAGAAACTATCAATATTCAAGGGTTGTCACTTAATGGGTGCCACCTGCATACATAAATGTGGATATGAACTACAAATCAAACTAAAATACATTTGGTAATTATATGTAAATAAATACTAATTTATAAATTATACCAAAAAACTTGGCCAAGCAATCATATGACCAACTGTTTGGGAAAGCTCTTGCAAGTTTTTTTTTTTTTTTTTATCACACCCCAATGGGCGGAGGGTTGAGGCGGACCCACACCTGTGCATTACCAAAACCATTGGTTTTTTTTTTTTTTTTAAAAAGCACCCCGAGGGTGGAGGGTTAAGGCGGACCCACACCTGTGCATTACCAACAGCAATTGCAGCCAAAACAAACAACCATTGAGCCGCCCAAAAGTGACGGCTCACCACGACCAATTAGAGTACAACGAGGGCCTCCCAATAAACTAGGGTGGTCATCTAAATACTCTTAGCATCCCTATTACAATTATAATGATGCAGCCATCGCATCGTCAAAAGCTTAAGTCCGTCACCTAGTTGAGGCCCGCGATAGGGGTGCCCCCACATGGGACAACCCCTCCCGGATCGAGGTCCTCGATGAAGCCCCTCCATTTCCCGGCTTAGGAACCCACATGATACACTCATTGAGCCAATGCCCGGCTCATTTGCACCCGAGTCGTCGGCCCTAAAAGTAACCGTTGCTACGTTCTCCTTAAGATGCAACTTATCATTGTGGAGAGCTCTGATGTACCCATCACCCTCGTGGACCTTTCCTTTCTTCTTCCTAGACACCACTTGGAAACCATCGTCATCTACCTGGGCTTGCACCCTCGGTGTTGCTTTCAAGCTAGGAGCCGCTTCCGCACCGCTCGTCTCTTTGTGTGTCCCCGGCTCGGTCTCCCCCTTTGGCATAGACCCTTGGCCCGGCTCCGGGTTGTGGGTGCCATGCACGTTAGTTTTCAGCCTCCATTCCCGGCGGATGGGATTTGACGCAGAGTGGGGTCGGCGGGGTTGTGGTGGTCGGGTGGGATCCATGGTGGCCTGCTCCTTTCTCCTCCCTAGGATAAGGCATGTTTCCTTGACGTGCCCAACATGCTTACATTCCGCACAAAATAGGGGAATCCGATCCCATACCACCTTGTACCTAGTGTCTTTGCCTAGGATGTTGAGAATGATCTCCACCGGTGGAGGCGTCGAGATATCAATCTCAATACACATCCGGGCAAAGGTGAGTCGGGTTTGGTTGAAGGTCGCATGGTCCACTTGGATTGGCTTCCCCAACAACTTGCCAATCGCAATGAGGGCTACTTGGTCATAGAGATGGATCGGGAGTCCCACCACCTTACACCAAACGGCGGCAATAGGTGTCTCAAAAAATGTGTCGAACTCCGGAGTCCATTTGAACACCCGCATTGGGTGATGCTCGACAAACCAAACCGGCGCTCCATTGGGACCATTGAGCATCCGGCCGTAATCTCGTACATCACGGAATTGGATTAGGATGTGCTTGGCGTTAACGAACTTCCATTTGAATCCATCGACGAAGTTGATGTTGGAAAGGGATTTTTGGATTTGTTGTGGTGTTGGGAGGGTGTGGGAGAACTTTCCGATAATGGCGTGCCCTACCTTGTCCACCAAGCACTTTGTTTCCTCGTTTGAGAATGTAAGCGAAGGGATCCCTTCACACCATCCGAATGTCCCCATCTCCGTGTCGTGATCAGCATCAAGGTTCACCGCGTCGGATTTCGGTGGTCCTCCACTATCCAGCCCGGCACCCGTGTTCGCGGGCTTTTCATCTAGATCTGGCTCAACAGGTTGGGTCTCGGCTTGAGCGGCCTTGTCCGTGATGAATTCCAGCGAGTGACCCAACGTCGGCGGACTCCCAACGGGGGAGGCCACGTCGATGCCTACCTCAGACGCCGAGTGCTTGGGTAGGATTTCCGGCTGGTCCCTGTCCTGGTCCAGCATCTTGTCCGGCAGGTCCGACGGGTTATCCGGCGCCGACGGCTTCCCGTTGAGCCCGGCCTCACCCCCTCCATTGTGCTCGGCCTTGAAATTTGTACCATCACCAGATTTGAATTGCAAGAGGCTTTGACCCATAAGTGAGTCACATGTCTCACTAGCTAGTACATGCCTATCCTTTTCCGGAAATGGTGCAGCAAGAGTGGGTGGGTCAAAAAGCATGTTGGCACCATACCTTTCCGAGGATGTATCCTCGTCCAAGACAGCTGCACTTGCAGCCGCCTCCACGCGCGTTGACCGGAGTACCCCTTGTGCAACGGCCTCATTCACCTCCGGTAATGCACCCTCCAGCCGAGTTCCGGTCACAACTTCCGGCTGGTGCCTGGCCGAGCCGTCCTTTTGTCCCATGGAGAAACGGAGCTCCCCCGCGAGTAATGGGAGAACTCCCGGCACCACCTCAAACGCTCCGGTGCTGGCTTCAAAAGGGCCAGGTCGTGCCTTTCTCTTCCATCGGCCCTTCTCTCTCTCCCCGGGCAGGGAGCTCCAACCGTCTTTTCCGGCAATGGCGCTACCTCCACCATTAGTTCCGGCAATAAGCTCATCGAACTCAAAGACAATCTTCTTCCTCACCCTTCCGGTCTCCGTCAATGGCACACAAGCGCTGCGTTTTGTATTACCACCGTTTTTAATGGGGTGGGGAGTGGCTGACTTTTTCATATTCCGTTTCGCATTAGTTGGTCGGAAAACCCATTTCGGCGAGGGAGAGGGACTCGTGCCCTTGACCTCCTTCCCCGGTGAGTCCCTTCCGGGCTGGACCATGACCGACGTTAGGCCGGCCGCATATCCACCTCACCCAAAGGTGAGGGAGACCGTCGGCGTTGGACGTGAGATGGTTGGGGAAAGACTTTCTAGAGAGATGTGGGAGCTTCTCTCACTACGTCAATTGTCCAATGTCCATCAGTTTGTTACCAAAACCATTGGTTACAAACAAACATACACCGAGTCGCCCAAAAGTGACGACTCGCCAAGGCATGACAAATTAGAGTACAACGAGGGCCTCCCTAACAACTAGAGGTGGTCATCTATATACTCTCAAAATCCAATTACCATTTGATACAACCTTTGTATCCCCATCACTTCTGTCCATCACCTAGCTAAGGCCCGCAATAGGGATACCTCCTCTAGGTACATGCCCTCCTGGATCAAGGTCCTCGACGTGGCCCTCTATCTCCCGGTTGGGGCGCCCACATGCGACACTCATGGAGCTAAAGCTTGCATCATTCGCACCCGATGGGACACTCCCAAATGTCACCGTAGCAACATTCTCCTTCAAATGCCAATCATCCACGTGTGGAGTCTTGGTGTGCATATCGCCCTCATGCACTTTTCCTTTCCTCCTCCTTGACACCAATTGGAAGCCATCCTCATCCACATTTGGGGGACTCCTACTAGCCACTCTTGACTTCGACGATCCCGCACCCAATGTACCCTCGATGTACTCCGCGTGATTGTTACAATCTTTGGACTTCTCCAACTGTCCAATGGACGATGGAGTGCCATTCGCCTTTAGGCGCCACTCACGGTGGATGATCTCGGCGGCATGGCTTAAAAGGTTCTCCTTGTATGATGCTCGGCGACCCTTGTCTCTACCCCGAGACTTCCTTCCCACTGCATGGCAATCCTCTTTCTCATGCCCAACATGTTTACAATTATCACAAAACAATGGAATACGGTCCCATGCCACTTTGTACCTCGAGTCTTTGGGTCCAGGCTTCTCGTCCTAGAGTGAGAAGGTCCTCCTTCTCTCTAAACACAACTCCCTATTGTCCCGCCTTGTAACACCGTTGCCAACCACCGCCGCCCTCTTCAACTCAAGGTCTTCACCCTCGCTTCCCTCCCCTCCACTCCGACCTCAACCCGGCCTTCTTTCAACCCTCACGACCCTAAACGGTGCCGGCCTCCGCCTTTGTGTCGGATCTTACACCGTCACCTCCGCTTCCCCCCGACCACGCTGGTGACTTGGCACACGCTCGGCCATGCCGGACCATCCGCCGGACACGTCGCCGGGGCCCGAAGAACCTCGCACCATCTCAGACCAGCGCATGGTCTTTCGGTCGGCCGAGGACCCCATCCCTAATCCTCCGAGCAAGAAGATGAAGCAAAAAGCCACAAAACTCAAAATGAGGAAAAGTACGTCGGCTCCTCCAACTAAAGGAAATGGTCGGAAAAGGTTTGTTCTTTCACCCCTTCCGGAGGACAAACAACCTTGGAAGAGGCTCGAGTTCGGGTCGGAATACTCGTCCCCACCCGGGAGCCCTAAGTGCAAAGGGACCATCTTTCCGGCGAGCCCGCCGAGTGATCAAGGGGACAACGGCCGGCGGGATGAAGTAGAAAGTGTTTCGGGCACCAAGGAATGCCAATTGGTCATTGCCAATGCGGTCCTATCGACCATGGCCTCCAAAAATCAAAATTCCGACCAGGTTGCCGGTGCGGCCGCCGGCGACGACCATGCCGTCGAAGAGGAGGACGTGACCCCTCCGGATCATGACAAACCTAAAGTACATGCGGCAGCAAAAGCAAAAGACTCATTGGAAGTAGTGGAAGTCAACTTACCCGAATTGGAAGTGGGAACAAAAACTCTTTTCGAAAGTGGCTTGGCACCTTGCTCACTTGGAATGTCACGTGATGTCCTAGCCGTTGGAGGGCTAATGCAGCCAAAAACTACCCATCTCCTACACCTCGCAGCCTTGGATTTGGCGGACAAGCTAGACACCATGACCGCCCAACCACTTCTCGACGCCGGCCAGCCGGAGGATGCGCACATGGCCGATGGGTCTCACTACTCTTCCCTTCCGGAGTCCGACCAAGCCTTGCTTGCACCTACGGGGCCTTTCATCCCCTCCTTTGAGGAGTTTCCCCCTCTAGAGAGAGGATGGACCTTAAAACTTCGAGACACGTTCGAGGCTGGCGCGGCAAAGTCGACGGCTTTTGTGGCTTGGTCGAGCCCGGAGCCGCCTGGCCTGGCACAGCGTGCGGAGGCGAATGTGAACCTGGCCGGAAGGGAAGCTCACAGGGGTGAGGCCACCAAGGTTGGGGCAGAGGGTCATACGGCCACCCCGACACCACCTACCAACCCGATGGTGGGCGAAGCTCCGACTAGTTCTGTCACGGCTATCCAGGACCAGCCGATGGCCATGAGTGACCTATCCCACTAGGCCGCGACACGAGGGCCGATGGTCGCTAGCCGAGAAGGGGGGGCCAAAGTTCCCTCGGGTACCTCTAGTAGGCCGAAATCGATGGCGGAGTTACTTAAGGGTTCTCCCGAACCCAATGGTCCTCAAGTCTTCGTGCCGGAACAGATCCAAAACATTGGTTTTGCCTCCATGTCCAATGGAGTTCCGGCCATCTACTTCTCCGGGACTGAAACACAAAAGCTTGCTGATAGCATGGGGCACGCCATCGTGGGTAAGTTTTCACATTCTATTCCTACGGGCCATCAAATTCAAAAAACTCTAGATAACATTAAATTCCGATGTGGCTTCAATTAGATATACATTAATGCTAAACATATCCTTATCCAATGCGAGGATTTGGCGGATTATGCCCGGCTTTTCGGAGGCCCAAAGGGAACACCCGTTTGGCTTATTGATCGCCACCCAATAAGGGTCTTCAAATGGTCCCCGGATTTCGATGCATATTGTGAGTCCCCGATATCAGCAATTTGGTGTAATTTAATCGGGCTCCCAATTCACTTGTTTGATCAATCCGCTTTTTTCTCCATCAGCAAGCTCCTCGGCAATCCAATCCAAGTTGATCGGGCCACGGCTACCAAGACGAGACTCTCCTTTGCCCGCATTTGTATTGAGATTGACATCACCAAACCGCCCCCTGAAGAGATAATCCGTGACTTGTGCGGCCGCGAGTTGGTGCAACAAGTCCGGTGGGATAAGATCCCATCCTATTGCCAAGAGTGTAAACATGTTGGCCATGCAAGTGATGTGTGCTATGCGATGGGCAAAAAGGAAAGGCCGCCGAAACGAAACTACAATATCAACCCGCCAAAGAAGGCAAACCCCGAAGGCCACGGTATGAAGGGCATGCAAGATGCGGTGAGGCACAATCCTAACTCCAATGAAGGGAACCGCCAAGGGAAGAATAAGGGCAGTGCCGGGAATCGTCCTAACAACAATTCAAATGGAGAGGAGGAAAGGGATACAACTTGGGATGCTCCGGACATTATGGCTGGAACCCAAGGAGGGAATGCTTCGCGCCCCGGAACATTCAAAGTGGGCCTCAAGCGCGGGGGAGGGGAAAAAGGGAACCCAACACCCCCGACCACCGAGCCACCTTCACCAATTCATGGAGATATGGATGCGAAATGGGAGTACACCAAGGCGAGCCGATCGGTGTCCCCGCCTACACAAGGGAGTGCGAGAGGGGGCGCACGCCATGCAATGACTAGGGGGCGTGGTTTCTTCTCAAGTAAGAATCACATGAGCACTAACCAATACTACTCCCTCATGGAGAATTGAGAATTTGATGTCGACAATTGTGGGGAAGCGGACGACTCGGCCATGGACATGCAAGTGGGGACCGAGAGGATTGGAGACGGCTCTCCACTTGACGATGCCGAGGAGCACGCAACGAACAAAGAGCAACATCTCATTGAATATCAAGGAGGGACTTCGTCTCCTTCGGGTACGCATCCTACTTGTTAATGATGTCTTACAATATCATGTTTTGGAACGTGAGGGGAATCGCAAATGCGTCAACCCAAAACGTTTTGATAAGGCTAATTAAGTCTCATAATGTTTTATTCCTTGCAATAATGGAACCACTCACAACACCGGATCCGGACCGGTTCTCCAAGGCCCTGGGGCTGTCCTACATTGGATCGAACATGACCGGAAAAATCTGGTTGTTTGCGGAAGAGGGATCCACTTTTGATATTGATTGTGATTCGGAACAAATCCTACATGGGCGTCTCAAGTCCCACCGCATTGCTAGGCCGCTGGCCATTTCGGCCGTGTATGCCAAATGCACAAGATCCGAAAGACACCTCCTGTGGGATAAGATGAGAGAGATTGCTGGGCCCCTCGAAGGATCACCATGGATTATCGGTGGCGACTTCAACACCATCCTATCACACCGAGATAGGGTTGGGAGCGACACCAACCGGCAAGCCGAGATGGTCGACTTCGCGGAGGCAATTGAAGACTGTAGGCTCCTTGATCCGGGGTTCGATGGGGCAGCATTCACATGGGCCAAAAACGACGTCTTTGAAAGATTGTATAGAGTGCTTGTTAGTGAGGGTTGGGCTAGGGCCTTCGAAGCTACTCGGGTTACGAACCTCCCTCGGGTTGCTTCGGACCACGGGCCGGTCCCTGTAAGATGTAAGACGCTGAACACTACCATCGGAGGCAAGGCATTCCGATTCCAGAACATGTGGATCCGACATGGGGGGTTCATGGCTGTAGTGCAAAATGCATGGGAGGAGAGTACGGGGGCGAGTGGACTCCTAAATATTCAAATCAAACATGCTAGAGTGAAAAGAGCCCTAAAGGCGTGGAACAAAGAAGTTTTTGGGAACATCCATGCCAACCTCAAGGAAAAGGAGGAAGGAATTGCCGTGGCCCAATCCATCTTCGAGGCAAGGCCAACACCAGAAAATAGGACAATGATCAATAAATACATTGCCGAGTACATCATGTTGCTGAAAATGGAAGAGGATTTTTGGCGGCAAAAGGCAGCCCTGAGATGGTAGCGGTAGATTTCTACCGACAACTTCTAGCGCCCAGCAACCCGGTTCTAGACGAGCCAGACCTTGACCTTATCCAGCGAGTACACTCAGCCGAGCACTTTGCGGACATCGCAAATGCGCCGGGTGCGGACGAGATCAGGAGCGCCGTTTTCAGCATTTTCGGAGATAGTGCCCCCGGACCCGATGGCTTCTCCGCCACTTTCTACCAAGCCTGTTGGACTATTGTGGGGCCGGAGGTGGTGGAAAGAATTGGCCAGTTCTTTAGAGGGGCTTTCCTGCCACGAAGTATTACGGCCACAAGCATTGTCCTCATCCCAAAGAAGGCGTCGCCTGAGTCATGGACCGACTACCGACCCATCAGCCTCTGCAACGTCTTTAACAAGATCATCACCAAGGTACTCACGACTCGACTCTCCCCTTTCCTTCCACAGGTCATCTCCCCAAACCAAAGTGGTTTCGTGAAAGGGCGGCTCCTCAATGATAACGCTCTGTTGGCCCAAGAGATGTTCCATGAACTTGCAAGATGCTCCCCAGTGCCTAATGTAGCGGTGAAGAGCGAAAGCCTATGATAGGATCCAATGGCCTTTCCTCTTCAAGGTGCTTCGGCGAATGGGATTCCCGGACACATGGATCTCACTCATGGAGAGGTGCATAGGCTCGTGTTGGTTCTCGATCCTTGTCAATGGGGTACCTTCAGGATTCTTCAGATCAACACGGGGACTCCGACAAGGTGATCCGATTTCCCCTGCGTTGTTTGTAATTGCCGCGGACTACCTGTCTCGAGCCTTGGATAAGCTTATACTTGGCCAAAGGGATATGGTGTTTAAGGCCTCCCGGAGATGCATTGAGGTCAGCCACCTAGCCTATGCGGATGATATTATAATATTCACACAAGCGGCGGCAACCCCCCTGCGCCAGCTCCGAGCCTGTCTCGAGAACTATGAAAATGTCTCCGGCCAACAAGTCAGCCTCACCAAGAGCAACTTCTATATCGCCGAAATCCATGACCATTGGGCACCCTCGATCCAAGCGGAAGGAGGCTTCACTAGGGGCACCTTTCCCTTCCTCTACCTCGGCGTCCCCATCTACTGTGGTGTAAAGCGCACGGACATGTTCCTCTTCCTACGTGAAAAGATTGCAAGAAGGATCTCGGGCTGGGCACACCGGCACTTATCTTTTGGAGGGAGGCTCACGCTGATTAAGAGCACCCTTGAAGCGATCCCCTTACACATCTTCCAAGCCATTGAGCCCACTGCCGGCACCCTAAAACAACTTGATCAACAAATGGCCCGATTCTTTTGGGGATCTACGAGTGAGAGAAAGCGAACCCATTGGATTGGATGGGATCAAATGTGTCGCCCTACCGAGGAAGGAGGTCTCGGGATTTGGAAAACTTTGGAGGTTTTACGTGCTTTCAACATAAAATTATGGTGGCGCTTCCGGGAACAAAACTCCCTTTGGGCAAAATACATGATGGCAAAATATTGCTCCATCTCCACACCACTTACCTTGAGAACGCCGAGCAGGAGTAGCCCTACATGGAGGAGGCTCTCTAGTGCTTGGACTCTCGCGCAACCGTACATGAGGTGGCTTGTAGGGCAAGGGAATATCTACTTCTGGGATGACATCTGGCTTGGCAACAGCCCACTCAGGGACCTCAGCCTTGATGATAGGGGAAGGCCAACCTCCCGGGTCTCGGAGTTCATTACAAATGGCACTTGGGATGAACCCAAGCTCCGACTCCTGCACGATCAAGCCGGCATCCCACAGCATATCTGAGCACGGGGAATTCACGGTAGCATCGACGTGGGACACACTCTCTGAGGGCGGAACCCGATCGTTCAAGGCCTGGTGATGTTTGGCAGGCGGGCCTCACTAAGTCAATAGCCATCTTCATCTGGAGGCTTCTTTCCAATCGGGTGCCAGTCGACACAAAACTTCAGTGGCGGAAGATTGAACTTGCCTCCAAGTGTCAATTTTGCCCTCTTCGACCGAATATTGAGTCCCTCCAACACCTCTTCATTCAGGGTTACGGAGCTCGCAGAGTATGGAATGAGTTTGATTCGTGGTTTGATGGGGCGACCCCCCGCCTCTCAATCAATGACACTAGGTCAACTACAGAGTATGGAATATTGAGCATTTCCATTGCAATCTTCTTCTTCTTTTCTTCCATCTTTGCTGTCGACTCCTTCATCGGCTCAACTACCTCCCGGAAACCGGATTTGACTGGTGGGTGATGGAGGTACACCCAAGCTGATCAACAAGGACAAGAAGATGGATCCATTAATCATTCAAAGTGGACCAATTACAAGAGCTAGAGCTAAGAAGATAAAGGAGTCCATGATGCTTTTAGTTGATGAAATAAAAGCCCAATTCCAAGACCATTCAACATTGGGCCAAATGGTGAATATTATTCAAGTTAGTGGGCAGCCCAATGCATGAAGTTTTGAGTCAATATATATCACATTTTGGAGGCCCAAATTGAAGATAAATGATGCATTTTCGTCCAAGTTGGAGCAGCAAAAATGAAGAGTCATTTTTAAGTTACTTTTTGAGTTAAATAAGTGACTTTAGATGTCCTAAAGTCACACCAATAGTTAGGAGTTACTTTTCACTTATTATGAGTCATTCTAAAGGTCTTAAGTTGTACTAATGATATGAGACTTTCAAGAGTCCATTCTAGCCTATAAATAGGCTTGTAAGCATGTCATTTGAGGACATCATTGATCAAATACGGGTCGAGGTTTTCCAAGCTCTGGAAGTGGATCAAACCAGATTATCAATCAAGGAAATCCGCTGCCAATCATTATACGTGGGGTTCTTGGATCAATATATCCAACGGGTCCTTCGTCGTATCCCAATCCATATCATTTGGTATCAGAGCCAACTGGTATTGATCTATCCATAGCTTTATCTTACATTGTTTATCTTTCATATCCTTGAAAAAAAAATCAAAAAAAAAAAAAATCAAAAAAAAAATCCGAAAAAAAAATCAGAAAAAAAATTCGAAAAAAAAAATCCAAAAAAAAAAATCCGAAAAAAAAAACCCCAATACATATTTCACCTCATATTTTCTTGACCATTTCCTTTCATCCTTCATTCAAGGGCTGAAGTTTGGTTGGTCGTTATTAGTTCTTGTTTTGTTTTTGATTTGTTTTTTTTACTTGTGTTATCTTTGCAAAAGAGAAAGAGTGGTAAAAGGCTTGAGTGGTGAGGTTATTTGAGGGGAGGTAAAAGCCAACGAGTGATATACACGAGTGTTTTGTGAGGTTTAATTTTGTGTGATACACGAGTGAACTGTGAGGATGGATTCTACTGACGATCATATTCCAGTTGATCCTACGTTGAAAGCCATGCAACAACAATTTGCAAGGTTTGCACGGATTCTGGAAAGTGTTTCAGGGCGGTTGGAGAGGCTAGAAGTTCAGGCAACAAATGAAAATAATAACGAGGAGGAAGAGATTGGAGGAGAAGATGATGCTTCATATAGGCATCGAAATGAGAGACGTGGAAACGGTAGAAGAGGGCGTACAAATGAAGTGGATGGTGATTTGAGAAGCATCAAACTGAAGATCCCAACATTCCAAGGAAGGAGTGACCCCGAAGCTTATTTGGAGTGGGAGAGAAAGGTGGATCTCATCTTTGAATGTCACAACTATTCCGAGGAGAAAAAGGTTAGACTTGCTGCTATTGAATTCACTGACTATGCTATAGTTTGGTGGGATCAATTGACAACCAGTACAAGGCGATACGGAGGAAGACCAGTTTCGACTTGGGAAGAAATGAAAAGCATAATGCGTAAGAGATTTGTACCTTCTCATTATTTTCGTGAATTGTATCAAAAATTACAATCTATGAAACAAGGTACTAAATCTGTTGATGAGTACTACAAAGACATGGAGATTGCCATGATTAGGGCAAATGTTGAAGAAGATAGAGAAGCAACTATGGCTCGATTCTTATGTGGGCTGAATAGGGAGATTGCAAACATTGTGGAGCTTCAACACTATGTGGAGTTGGAGGACATGGTTCATATGGCCATGAAGGTGGAGGGACAATTGAAGAAGAAGGGAACAATCCAAAAGAATTTTTCAACAAGTTCTCATTCTTCAAGGACAAAAGAGTGGACTTCAACCAAACCCAATTTTGGGGCAGGTTCTAAACCCCAAAATGAGGCGTCGACATCCAAGTCCAAAGAATTTGAGAAGGGTAACGGTATTTCTACTTCTACTTCTACTCGAAATAGAGATATCAAATGTTTTCGTTGTCAAGGTGTTGGACACATTGCATCTCAATGTCCAAACAAAAGGGTGATGATTTTGAAGCCAAATGGAGAGATAGAATCTGAAAGTGAACGTGAAGATGATGATGAGGAGGAGGAGGATAAACAATTGGAGGAGATTGAACCAGAACATGGAGAACTTTTTGGTTCGAAGGGCTCTAAACATGCAAAACAGAAACGATGATCAGCAAAGGGAGAACATCTTCCACACAAGGTGTTTGGTCCAAGGTAAACTTTGCATAATGATTATTGATGGTGGTAGTTGTGCAAACGTTGCAAGTTCTGAAATGGTGGAAAAGTTGAGCTTAACAACGGAAAAACATCCTAATCCGTACAAGCTACAATGGCTTAATGAATGTGGAGAAATTCGAGTGACTAAGCGAGTTCTAATTTCGTTTTCAATTGGCAATTATAAAGATGATGTTCTTTGCTATGTTGTGCCAATGCATGCTAGTCACATTCTTTTGGGGAGGCCATGGCAGTTTGATCGTAGAGTGACTTATGATGGATTTCACAACCACTACACCTTCAAGCACAACAACAAGTCTATTATGCTTGTGTCTTTAACACCTCAACAAGTTCAAGAGGACCAACAGAAATTGTCACAAGCAAGGAGAGCTCGTGAGGTTGAGAGGAAAAGAAGTGAGAGCATTGAAAAAGAGTCGAGTGAAAAAAAGAGTCGAGAGAAAAGTAAGAATGAGAGGAAAAAAGGTGAGGGCATTGAAAAAGAGTCAAGTGAAAAGAGTCCGAACGAAAAAAAGAACTTTTATGTGGGAGCAAGAGAAATAAAGAGTGCAATAGTTGAAAAAAAGATTGTTTTCATCTTAGTGTACAAACAGTCTTTGTTTACCACTAACGAATTAACCACTTCTTGGCCAAGTGCTTTTGTGTCTCTTTTACAGGAATTCGAAGATGTTTTTCCCGTGGAAGAATCAAGTGGATTACCGCCATTAAGAGGTATTGAACACCAAATTGACCTTATTCCCGGGGCAGTTCTACCAAATCGACTAGCCTATAGAGCCAATCCCGAAGAGACTAAGGAAATTCAAAGGCAAGTGCAAGAGTTGTTGGACAATGGAAAAATCCGTGAGAGCATGAGTCCATGTGCTGTTCCGGTAATTGTTGTTTCTAAGAAAGATGGATCATGGAGGATGTGCATCGACTGCCGAGCAATCAACAAAATCACGGTAAAGTATCGCTATCCTATTCCTAGGCTAGATGATATGCTTGATGAATTGCATGGTTCTGTTGTGTTTAGTAAGATCGATTTGAAAAGTGGTTATCATCAAATTCGAATTAGAGAAGGAGACGAATGGAAAACAGCCTTTAAAACAAAATTTGGTCTATATGAGTGGTTAGTAATGCCTTTTGGTTTAACTAATGCACCAAGTACTTTCATGAGGTTGATGCACCATGTTTTGAGAAAATTCATTGGAAAATTTGTGGTTGTTTATTTTGATGATATTCTTGTCTATAGCAAAAATGTGAATGAACATCTTAACCATGTGCGTGCAGTTTTGGATACCTTACGAAAAGAATCATTGTATGCAAATCTCAAAAAGTGTTCTTTTTGCATGGATAAAGTTGTTTTTCTGGGTTTTGTTATAAGTGCTAATGGGATTGAAATGGAAAAAGAGAAGGTGAAAGCTATTTTAGAATGGCCAATTCCTCAAAATGTAGCACAAGTTAGAAGTTTTCATGGTCTTGCTAGTTTTTATAGGAGGTTTGTCAAGGATTTTAGTACAATTGCTGCACCTTTGAATGAAATTGTGAAAAAGGATGTTTGTTTTTATTGGGGAGAAAAACAAGAACATGCTTTTAATCTCCTTAAAGAAAAACTTACAACTGCACCAATTCTTTCTTTGCCTAACTTTGATAACATGTTTGAGCTTGAATGTGATGCATCTGGGGTAGGCATAGGAGCTGTTTTGTTGCAGGATAGGAAGCCAATCGCGTA
This sequence comes from Salvia splendens, assembly GCF_004379255.2. Taxonomy (NCBI): domain Eukaryota; kingdom Viridiplantae; phylum Streptophyta; class Magnoliopsida; order Lamiales; family Lamiaceae; genus Salvia; species Salvia splendens. The sequence continues at coordinate 22,136,373 of NC_056033.1, read as the reverse complement.
CTTTAGCGAAAAGTTGAAAGGAGCTCAATTGAACTATCCAACGTATGACAAGGAGTTATATGCTTTGGTTAGAGCTTTGGAAACATGGTAGCATTACTTGTGGCCTAGAGAGTTTGTAATTCACACGGATCATGAATCTCTCAAGTACTTGAAAGGTCAAGGTAAGCTTAGCAAGAGACATGTTAAGTGGGTGGAATTCATTGAATCATTTCCCTATGTAATCAAATACAAAAAGGGAAAAGAAAATATTGTGGCTGATGCATTATCTCGGAGGTACATTTTGATCACTACTTTGAGTTCTAAGTTGCTTGGTTTTGAGTTGATTAAGGAAATGTATGATAATGACCCGGACTTTTCTTCTATCTATTTAGCTTGTGAGCATGCTGCATTTGACAAGTTCTATAGGCATGATGGCTATTTGTTTAGAGAAAACAAATTATGCATTCCTAAAGGTTCTATGCGTGAATTGCTTGTGCGTGAAGCTCATGGTGGTGGTTTAATGGGTCATTTTGGAGTCCATAAGACAATGAATGTTTTGCTTGAACATTTCTTTTGGCCTAAAATGCGTGTGGATGTTGAAAGAATTTGTAAAAGATGCATAACTTGCATGCAAGCCAAGTCTAAATCACACCCACATGTTTTGTACAAACCGTTACCAATTCCTAGTGCACCTTGGGAGGATATTTCAATGGACTTTGTTGTTGGTTTGCCAGGAACAAAAAGAGGTAGAGATTCAGTTTTTGTGGTTGTTGATAGGTTTTCAAAAATGGCACATTTTATTCCATGTCACAAAACTGATGATGCATCTCATATCGCTGATTTGTTCTTTAAAGAAATTGTCTGTTTGCATGGTGTTCCTAGATCAATTGTGAGTGATCGAGATGCTAAATTTGTGAGTCATTTTTGGCGAGTGTTGTGGAATAAGTTGGGAACTAAACTCTTGTTTTCTACTACTTGTCATCCACAAACTGATGGACAAACTGAAGTAGTTAATAGGACTTTGTCTCAATTACTACGAACTTTAGTTAAAAAGAACTTGAAAAGTTGGGAGGAATGCTTACCTTTTGCTGAGTTTGCTTATAATAGAAGTGTCCATTCTGCTACTAACTTTTCCCCATTTGAAGTTGTGTATGGTTTCAATCCATTGAGTCCACTAGATTTGATTCCAATACCTATTGAAGATCGTGCAAGTCTTGATGGAAAAGCTAAGGCTGAAATGGTGAAAAGATTGCATGAAAGGGTAAGACTCAACATTGAAAAGAGGACAGAACAATATGCAAAGCAAGCCAACAAGGGTCGGAAACAAGTCATCTTTGAGCCGGGAGATTGGGTTTGGTTGCATATGAGAAAGGAGAGATTTCCTTCGAAAAGAAAGTCCAAGTTGCAGCCAAGAGGAGATGGACCATTCCAAGTGATTGGAAAAGTCAATGATAATGCTTACAAACTTGACTTACCTGGTGAGTTTAATGTAAGTGCTACTTTCAATGTTTCTGATTTATCTCCTTATGTTGGTGAATTAGATTCGAGGACGAATCCTCTTGAAGAAGAAGGGAATGATGGAGGTACACCCAAGCTGATCAACAAGGACAAGAAGATGGATCCATTAATCATTCAAAGTGGACCAATTACAAGAGCTAGAGCTAAGAAGATAAAGGAGTCCATGATGCTTTTAGTTGATGAAATAAAAGCCCAATTCCAAGACCATTCAACATTGGGCCAAATGGTGAATATTATTCAAGTTAGTGGGCAGCCCAATGCATGAAGTTTTGAGTCAATATATATCACATTTTGGAGGCCCAAATTGAAGATAAATGATGCATTTTCGTCCAAGTTGGAGCAGCAAAAATGAAGAGTCATTTTTAAGTTACTTTTGAGTTAAATAAGTGACTTTAGATGTCCTAAAGTCACACCAATAGTTAGGAGTTACTTTTCACTTATTATGAGTCATTCTAAAGGTCTTAAGTTGTACTAATGATATGAGACTTTCAAGAGTCCATTCTAGCCTATAAATAGGCTTGTAAGCATGTCATTTGAGGACATCATTGATCAAATACGAAAATAGAGTTTTTCTTGTGAGTTGAATTCTCTTTGTAGAGTTTTTCACTTGTTTGGAACTTATCAAGATACTTTGAGCAAGTTCTTGTGGCGTTCAACCATACCGAGGTTCTTGGCTGATTACATAGCCAACGGGTCGAGGTTTTCCAAGCTCTGGAAGTGGATCAAACCAGATTATCAATCAAGGAAATCCGCTGCCAATCATTATACGTGGGGTTCTTGGATCAATATATCCAACGGGTCCTTCGTCGTATCCCAATCCATATCATTTGGTATCAGAGCCAACTGGTATTGATCCATCTTTGCTGTCGACTCCTTCATCGGCTCAACTACCTCCCGGAAACCGGATTTGACTGGTGGGTCCACTAGGTCATCGTCCGAGATTCCGGCAGCAAAATACTGTTCATGGTCGGGAAGGAGTAAGTGACCCGTAGCTGCTTCGAAGGGGCCCGGCCTCGCCATTTGAGCAAACGTTCTGATCGTATACCCATCGGAAGGTTGCTCTCCTTCCGGCGACGCCGTCTCCTCATCATTTTTCCCGGCGAGTAGCTCCTCGGCCATTTCGAAGATCATTTTTTTCTTGATTCGACTAACCCCCGAAATAGTCTCAAGGCCTGTGCGTTTCAGCTCACGCCGGCCTCTCTCAGGGAAAGGAGTCCCGGCCCTCTTCGTCTTTGGCCGTGGGATGAAAGGGAGACTCCGTTCCGGCGAGCGGGGTGATTGGATCGTGTGAGATGAAACCGTAGCAGCCTCAACCGCCGGTTCTCCGCCGGCCTTCACCATAGTCGTGGCTGAAGATTACATTTCACCTCCCTCAAAGGGGAGGGAGGGAGAGTGGACGAAATCTAGAGAGAAGGGAGAGCTTCTCTCTCTTGATTGCTAAGGTGCTAAAATTCCGGGAAAGCTCTTGCAAGTTGTCGTAAGGCCTGATCAATTGCTCCTTAGGTTCAACCACGACTTTAACATTTATTTCACACCAATTCAATCCCAACATTTGTCCGCCAACTTTTGTACTTGGATCTATGCTATGAATACATCCTTTAGCAACGATTTTTTTTGTGAAAATGCTTCTCAGAGACACTTATATACCCACCTCCAAAAAATAAAAACAGATCAATCACCATTTTACTAAATAAATATATTTTTAAATGGTATGAAAATAAAAGCAAAGCTACCTGATCAATATGAGTTGTCGTAGCATTTACTGAGGGAGGTTCAGAGACTATTAAGAATTCGTATTGCACGTTCAAAATATATGAAACAGGAGCGCTTGTACCAAATACAGATGACAGAAAATATAGAAATTTTAGTTCGACTACAGATACAAGCAGGGCTGCTGATACAAATCATTAACGAAAAAATAATACGATCGAATTGAATACATCACAAAGCCAAAGAAGTCTTTCCCCAACGCCCGTCCTGCCAATGGAGGTAGAGCACGCAGTGGAATCTGCTTTGGTTCTCACGGTTGAAATGGAGTGAGGTCGATTTCATACTGTTTCTTCCCCTTGCTAACCCGAGCAATTGCAATGAGCTCTTCCAAGAGTTCTTCCAGATGACGTAGAGGCCACTGTGTTGGACCATCAACTGGTGCCTTTAGAGGTTCATCATGCACCTCCATAAAGATTCTGTCAACCCCAACATCAACTGCAGTTCGGGCAATGCAGGGTATCAGTTCACGTCGACCACCACTGGCAACACCACCACCTTCAAGCTTTCTACCAGCCGGTTGTTGAAGAGAGTGTGTTATATCACCAACAACAGGACAATTGGCCTCCCTCAACCACTCAAAATTGCGTGGATCAACAATCAGGTCATGGTAACCAAACATAGTGCCTCTCTCACAAACCATAACATTTTCATTTCAAGCCAATCTTATCTTTTCAACAGAATTTTCCATGACTGAAGGCGCACAGAATTGGACTTTCTTAATATTGATAATTTTCCCAGTCTTTGCAGCAGCTACAAGCAGATCTGTCTGTCGGCACAAAAAAGCAGGAATCTGAATTATGTCTGCAACCTTGCCAACAGCTTCACACTGTATTGTTTCGTGCACATTAGTAACTATTGGAATGTCATAAGTTGTTTTCACCTTCTCAAGGATCTTCAATCCTTCTTTTTTTTTAAATACCTTCACGGTGGAGGGTTCGTGGGTCCCTCATCCCTATATTTCATATCAAAAGGGTACAATCAGAGAGTTACAAAGGGACCGATCACACTATGTCTAGGAAAACAAAAATAAGAAGGGGACATGCCCATAAAGGCTCCATACCTGCATACTCTACAGCGTCTCTTAGATCCGGCTCGGAGGAGGCTCCCATGGCCCTTGTACTACTCTCGGATTTCATCTTTCACCCGGATGTTGGGTATTCCCATCTCGTCCATTCGGGCAATGGCTTTAATCATTCTTGGAGTTGTTTCTGCGGTCATGCGACAGAAGGTGGAATGTTCGAGCCCCATCTTGGCAAGGTAATTGGCTGCTTTGTTTCCTTCCCTATGGATAAAGGTAATTCGGAAGTTATGTTGGCGCTTGAGGATGGCAAGGCGCGCCATGACTTGGCGAACGTGAGCTGGTCCCCATGTTTTACTGTTGACGAGTTTGGTCGCTTGCTCCGTGTCCGAGAGTTCGGCTTCCAAAGCTGATTGTATTGCCCAGAGTTCGGCTTCCAAAGCTGATTGTATTTCGAGGGGGGTCGAGAAGGCTGCAAGGATCTTTCCCCCTCCGTCTCGTACGAGTCCACCCCTCCTGCCTTGTTCGTTGCATTCATGTAGGCACCATCTGTGTTGACCTTGATCCACGATTGCTCCAGGGGGTGCCACTTGATTGCCATGACGAGCGGTCTTGGCCTTCTACTCTCGATGTGGCTCCGGGGGGTGCAACTTGATTGCATGCCTCTCCAATACTTCGGCTTGATCATTCCATTCGCCATGCCATTCCAGATGATCATTTGGACTTGCCACACCACGTTGAACGGTTTGAATTGTACCTGCTCATGTCGACTTCTGTTGCGCTCCGCCCAAATGAACCAAAGGATAAGATATGGCAAGGAGCGGCTCAGGTGCCTCTTGGCTTGTTGTTTTTTTTTTAAAATTTTAAACACCCAATGGGAGGAGGGTTAAGGCGAACCCACACCTGTGCATTACAAAAACCAATTGATGCAACCAAACATATACCGAGTCGCCCAAAAGTGACGACTCGCCAAGTCATGACAAATTAGAGTACAACGAGGGCCTCCCTAACAACTAGGATGGTCATCTATATACTCTCAAAATCCTATTACAATTTGATGCAACCTTTGCATCCCCAAAACCTTTGTCCATCACCTAGTTAAGGTCAGCAATAGGGATGCCTCCGCAAGGGACAGACCCTCCTGGATCCAAGTCCTCGATGAGGCCCTCTATTTCTCGGTTGGGGGGCCCACATGCGGCATTCATGGAGCTAAAACTCGAGTCAATTGTACCCGATTTAACACTCCCAAACGTCAACATAGCAACATTCTCCTTCAAATGCCAATCATCAACGTATGGAGCCTTGGTGTGCATAAATCCCTCATGTACCTTTCCCTTCCTCTTCCTCGACACCAATTGTAAGCCATCCTCATCCACACTTGGTTGCCTCCTACTAGCCACTCTTGGCTTTGACTGTCCCGCACTCGAAGAACCCTTGGTGTTCTCCACGTGGTTGTTACAATCTTTAACCGTCTCCAAATGTCCAGGGGTCGATGCAGTGCCAGACCAAGCCTCCGCCATTGGGCGCCACTCACGTCGGATGGTCTTTGAGGTATGGCTCGCATGGTTCTCCTTGGATGTTGCTCAGTGATCCTTGTCTCTACCCCGAGCCTTCCTTCCCGCTGCATGGCAATCCTCTTCCTCATGCCCAACATGTTTGCAATTAGCGCAAAACAATGGAATACGGTCCCATGCCACTTTGTACCTTGAATCTTTGCCTCGGATATTAAGGATGATCTCTTCCGTCGGGGAAGTAGAGATGTCAATCTCTACACAAATCCTCGCGAATGAGAGCCGGCTTTGATGGATTGTGGCATGGTCGGCTTGTAGTGGCTTGCCTAGAAGTTTACCGATTGCCATGAGAGCCGATTCCTCAAAGATATGCGCTGGGATTCCCATGATGTTACACCAAACGGCAACAACCGGCGACTCGAAGAATGTATCAAAGTACAGCGCCCACTTGAACACCCTCATTGGGTGGATATCGACATACCAATTGGGGTTCCCATTGGGGCCATTTAAGACCTTAGCGTAGTCGGCCATCGCTTGGAATTGAATTAAATTGTGCTTAGCGTTCAAGTATTTCCCCAAACCTCCAAGGCTCCTTTGAATTTGGGAGGAAGATGGGAGCGAGTGTGAGAACTTTCCAACGACGGCTAGCCCTAACTTCTCCGAGAGGACATCCGTGTCTGAATCGGAGAAGGTACGGGATGGTGTGCCTTCCAAGCATCCAACCTTCCACACGGCCTTAATCTTGGTGTCATCCAAGGGGATTGGCTCGGCCTTAAGGGGCTTGTACGAGGCTGATTCTCCTTCCCCGCTCCCCGACCCCCCTTCGTGGTGGAGAAGTTTCGCCACCTTCCAAGCTCCCACCGGCGGCCACATGTTTTCCGGCGAGAGTTTTCCGACGGCTGAGCGGCGGGAGGCCGGTCCCCCTCGTTTTCACCATGGCCGATTGCTAAGGGAGGAGAGGGTGTGTGGCACATGGAGTAGAATTTGAATTCAAATTGCCACTTACCAAAAGAGAGCCAACACTTCCTTCCCCATGCAAAGCAAGCTTTGTCTTTTCCCTAATTTGTGAGTAACATGCATCCAACTCCTCACATGTCACCCCCACACCAAGACAAGGAATCACATGGACCCTTGTACCTTCCACGTGCTGATGGTTGACCAGCACCCTCCCCTTTGGTGTTACATCATCGTTCCGGCTGGCCGGCGCTGGCGAAGTTCCGGCTACCCCCTCATAATCGGGTTCCTCCAAATCACCCGTTGACGCGCTTCCCTCCTTAGCCATTTGAGCTAATGCGTTCAGTATCTCCCCAACACAAGCATGTTCCAATTCAAAAATCATCCTCTTCTTAGCCCTACTCACCTCCGAGCCCGTTTCAAGGCCGGCACGCTTGAGGGCTTGCCGTGATTTCACCGGATATGGGGTTCCTATCCTCTTTGTTTTTGGCCGGTCCAACGTTGAGAAGGTCCATTCCGGCGTAGAGAGGATGCGCAACGCATGGATAACGCCCGTGGCCTCCTACTCCGGCACCTTGCCACCGGCCTTCACCATTGAGGCGGGTGCGAGGGCATATCACCACCGACCGAGCAAAGTGAGCCTTGGCCGAGAGACCACGCACGTTCCCTCGGGTGACCCGTCGGCGGGGAGGCCGGCTAGATTACCGTCGGCGTTGGAAAATCTAGAGAGAGAAGTTAGAGAAGGGAGAGGCCAACCGCTAACCAAAAGGCATTCAATTCTTTCCGGGATAGTGTCATTGATTCGGAGTGGTGGTGAGGCTCCCTCGAACCATCCATCGAACTCCCTCCAAATACTTGCCGCTCCTCGCCTTGGATGAAAAGGTGCTGGAGGGATTCAATATTTGGGCTATTGAGGCAGCATTGGCATTTGGATGCCAACTCAATCTTTTGCCATTGGAGTTTTGTCTCTACCGGGATCCGATTTGAGAGCAACCGCCAATTAAAGATCGCAATGGAGTTAGTGAGGCCGGCTTTCTAGATATCCTCAAGCCCTAGGATGGTCGGCCTGTGTGAGCGAAGAGTGTCCCACTTAGTCTCCAAAGAGAAGTCTCCACGCCGGGTGAGGGTCCATCTCGGAATGTCATGCTCCTCTTCAAGAATCGGCGTGTCAATGATCTTGCTAATAATGTGTTGGGAGATGCCGGATTGGTATTGGAGCAGTTGTAGTTTAGGTACATCCCAAGCGCCTCCACGGATGAAGTTCGAGACCTTGGTGAGTGGAGCACCCCTATCGTCAATGCTTAGATCCCTAATGGCGACATCTTCAAGCCAAATATCATCCCAAAAGTAGATCTCTCTGTGACCCACCACCCATCTAATGAATGTTTGCGCTTGGTCTCGCGCCCTCAATAATCTTTTCCATATTGGGCTATTCCTCCCAGATGGCTTAGCTGTGAGGGGGGACACGTTGGAACAGTATTTTGCCATCATGAACCTAGCCCAAAGGGAGCTATGTTCGCGAAATCTCCACCACGACTTGATGTTAAAAGCCTGGATCACTTCCTTGAATCTACGGATACCAAGGCCCCCTTCTGCCGTTGGGAGACAGATTTGGTCCCAGCGAATCCAGTGTGTCCTTTTCTTTTCCATTGTTGCACCCAAAAGAACCGAGCCAGCTGCTGGTCCAATTGGTTAAGGGCACCGGCAGTTGGTTCAATAGCTTGGAAGATATGAATTGGGACCGCCTCAAGGGTACTTTTAATGAGAGTAAGCCTTCTTCCAAAGGAGAGATGCCGATGTGCCCATCCTAAGATTCTTCCTGCAACTTTTTCTCGAAGAAACATGAACATATCTGTGCGTTTAACTCCACGGTAGATGGGGACCCCCAAATAAAGGAACGGGAAATTACCTCAGGAGAAGCCGCCTTCGGTTTGGATAAGGCTTGCGCTCCCTTCATGAGCTTCATCAATGTAAAAGTTGCTCTTAGACAAGTTGATTTGCTGGCCCGAGATCATCGCATACTCATCAAGGCAAGCTCTGAGCTGCCGGAGGGGATTTGTTACCGCAAGTGTAAAAATGATGATATCATCGACATAGGCTAGGTGGTTGACCCCATACATCGTCTAGTGGCCTTGTATGCCATTTCTTTTCTCCCTAAGATTAACTTATCGAGGGCCCTTGAAAGATAGTTCGCGGCGAGAGCAAACAAGGCCAGGGAGATGGGATCACCCTGCCTAAGTCCTCGTGTCGATTTAAAGAATACGGATGGGGCGCCATTTATAAGGACCAAAAACCAGAACCATCCCACGCATCTCTCGTTCATCGAAACCCAAGCCTCCGGGAAGCCCATTCGACGTAGGGCTCTCAACAGGAAGGGCCATTGGACATGATCATAGGGCCTTGGCCATGTCGATCTTGATCTCCACATTTGGAGCCGGGGAGCTTCGCGAGAGTTCATGGAACATTTCCTGGGCTAGTAAGACATTATCATTCAATAACCGCCCCTTCACAAAGCCACTCTGATTTGGGGAGATCACCTTCGGGAGGATTGGAGTGAGCCTTCTGGTCAGGATTTTCGTAATAAACTTAAAGTGTGGAACAAGGAGGTGTTTGGGAACGTTCACATTAACCTCAGAAATCTTGAAGAAAGCATTGTCGTGGCTCAAGCAGATTTTGAAGAGGATCCAACGCCGGGGAATAGAACAGAGATCAACAAGCTTATCACTAACTACATCCTATCCCTTAAGATGGAGGAAGATTTTTGGCATCAGAAAGCGACCTTGAGATGGCTTGCGGAAGGAGATAACAACACCAGGTTCTACCAAAGCTGGGTCAAGCAAAAGAGGACCAGGTTAAGAATTCATAGGATTGAAGAGAATGGGCAAGAGCTAACGGACGAAACGGAGATTAGAAACTCGGCGGTCAACTTTTTCAAAGGTCTCCTTGGGCCCGATTGCCCGGAACTTGCCAACCCGGACCTTGACCTCCTGCACCACCTGCCTCCCTCGGAGCAATTGGAGGATCTCCCTAAGGCTCCAGGATCAGAAGAAATTAAAAGAGCCGTTTTTTATATTTCCGGAAACAGCGCGCCAGGGCTGGATGGCTTCACGGCTACCTTTTTCCAAGCATGCTGGGATACCGTGGGGTCGGATGTGGAGGTGGCAATTGTACAATTCTTCCTCGGGGCATTCCTCCCCCGAAGCATCACGGCCACAAGTGTCGTACTCATCCCCAAAAAATCAGCACCTACGACGTGGGGGGACTACCGGCCCATCAGCCTTTGCAACGTCATTAATAAGGTGATCACAAAAATTATTGCTAAAAGGCTAACGCCGTTTCTGCCGCAGGTTGTGTCCCCGAACCAAAGTGGATTCGTGGAAGGGAGACTCCTCAACGACAATGTGCTCCTTGCTCAGGAAATGTTCTATGAGCTAGCCAGATGCACTCCAGCCCCAAATGTTGCGATTAAAATTTATATGGCCAAGGCCTACGACCGGGTGCAATGGCCTTTCCTACTTAAGGTCATTAGAAGGATGGGATTCCCAAATGCTTGGGTTTCAATGGTTGAGAGATGCATTAGCACATGTTGGTTCTCGGTAACAAGTCAATGGTGCCCCGGCGGGCTTTTTCAAATCCTCTCGGGGATTGCGTCAAGGAGACCCCATCTTCCCAGCTCGTTTGTGATTGCTGCGGACTATCTCTCGAGAGCCCTTGATAAACTAATACTGGGGCAGAATGAAATGACTTTTCAGGCTACTCGTCGATGTATGGAGATCAGCCACCTCGCATATGCCGATGACATCATCATTTTCACGCAAGCGGCTGTGAATCCCCGGAGGAAGCTTAGAGCCTGCCTCGATAACTATGCGGATGTGTCGGGGCAGCAAATCAATCTGGTCAAGAGCAATTTTTACATCGATGAAAAACATTTTTTTTTTTTTTTTTTTTTTTTTTTTTTTTTTACATCGATGAAAAACATGAAAGATGTGCGAATGCAATACAAGTGAAGGAGGCTTATCCCGAGGTACCTTCCCTTTCCTCTACTTGGGAGTTCCTCTCTATCGTGGTGTGAACGTACAGATATGTTTATGTTCCTACGGGAAAAGATTTCCGCTAGGGTCTCGGAGTGGGCCCACAGACACCTATCATTCGGGGGCCGTCTTACGCTCATTAAAAGCACTCCCGGGTCTGTGCCGATCCACATCTTTCAGGCCATCGAACCAACGGCCGTTGCCCTTAAGCTACTTTTTTTTATATAAAAACACCCTTAGGGGTGGAGGGTTGAGGCGGACCCACACCTGTGCATTACCAGTAACCAATTGCAACAACATTGATGGAGACACAACCAAGCTGATCTACAAGGACAAGAAGATGGATCCATTGATCATTCCAAGTGGGCCAATTACAAGAGCTAGAGCTAAGAAGATAATGGAGTCCATGTTGCTTTTAGTTGTTGAAATAAAAGCCCAGTTACAAGACCATTCTACATTGGGCCAAGTGGTGAATATTATTCAAGTTTGTGGGCAGCCCAAGACTTGAAGTGTGGAGTCACTACATATCAACATTTTGGAGGCCCAAATTGATGATACATGATGCATTTTCGTCCAAGTTGGGGCAGCCAAAATGAAGAGTCTATTTTAGTTACATTTTATGTTAAATAAGTGACTTTAGATATCCTAGAGTTATACCACAGGTTTAGGAGTTACTTTTCTTTTATTATGAGTCATTTTTAAGTGTCTTAAGTTGTACTAATGATGTGAGACTTTCAAGAGTCCATTCTAGCCTATAAATAAGCTTGTAAGCATGTCATTTGAAGACACCGTTGATCAAATACGAAATAGACTTTGTCTTGTGAGTTGAATTCTCTTTGTAGAGGTTTTCACTTGTTTGGAACTTATCAAGATACTTTGAGCAAGTTCTTGTGGCGTTCAACCATATCGAGGTTCTTGGCTGATCATATAGCCATTGGGTCGAGGTTTTCTAAGCTCTAGAAGTGGATCAAACCAGATTATCAATCAAGGGAGGCCGCTGCCAAACCTTATACGTTGGGTTCTTGGATCAATATATCCAACGGGTCCTTCGTCGTATCTCAATCCTTATCATTTGGTATCACGAGCCAACTGGTATTGATCTATCCTTAGCCTTATCTTACATTGTTTATCTTTCATATCCTTGAAAAAAAAACTGAAAAAACTAGAAAAAAAACTGAAAAATAAGAAAAAAAACGAAATACATATTTCACCTCATATTTTCTTGACCATTTCCTTTCATCTTTCATTCAAGGGCTGAAGTTTGGTTGGTCGTTATTAGATCTTGTTTGTTCTTGATTTGTTTTTTACTTGTGTTATCTTTGCAAAAGAGACGGAGTGGTAAAAGGCTTGAGTGGTGAGATTATTTGAGGGGAGGTAAAAGCCAACGAGTGATATACACGTGTGTTTTGTGAGGTTTATTTTTGTGTGATAATGCTTCGAAATGAGAGGCATGGAAACGGTAGAAGAGGGCGTACAAATGAAGTTGATGGTGATTTGAGAAGTATCAAACTGAAGATCCCAACATTCCAAGGAAGGAGTGACCCTGAAGCTTAATTGGAGTTGGAGAGAAGGTGGATCTCATCTTTGAATGTCACAACTCTTCCGAGGAGAAAAAGGTTAGGCTTGCTGCTATTGAATTCACTGACTATGCTATAGTTTGGTGGGATCAATTGAACACTAGTACAAGGCGATATGGAGGAAGACCAATTTCGACGTGGGAAGAAATGAAAGGCATAATGCGTAAGAGATTTGTACCTACTCATTATTTTCGTGAATTGTATCAAAAATTACAATCTATGAAACAAGGTACTAAATCTGTTGATGAGTACTACAAAGAGATGGAGATTGCTATGATTAGGGCAAATGTTGAAGAAGATAGAGAAGCAACCATGGCTCGATTCTTATGTTGGCTGAATAGGGAGATTGCAAATATTGTGGAGCTTCAACACTATGTGGAGTTGGAGGACATGGTTCATATGGCCATGAAGGTGGAGGGACAATTGAAGAAGAAGGGAACAATCCAAAAGAATTTTTCAACAAGTTCTCATTTGTCAAGGACAAAAGAGTGGACTTCATCCAAATGCAATTTTGGGGCAGCTTCTAAACCCCAAAATGAAGCGTTGACATCCAAGTCCAAAGAATTTGAGAAGGGTAAAGGTATTTTTCTACTTCTACTCGAAATAGAGATATCAAATGTTTTCGTTGTCAAGGTGTTGGACACATTGCATCTCAATGTCCAAACAAAAGGGTGATGATTTTGAAGCCAAATGGAGAGATAGAATCTGAAAGTGAACGTGAAGATGATGATGAGGAGGAGGAGGATAAACAATTGGAGGAGATTGGACCAGAACATGGAGAACTTTTGGTGGTTCGAAGGGCTCTAAACATGCAAAACAGAAACGATGATCAACAAAGGGAGAACATCTTCCACACAAGGTGTTTGGTCCAAGGTAAACTTTGCATAATGATTATTGATGGTGGTAGTTGTGCAAATGTTGCAAGTTCTGAAATGGTGGAAAAGTTGAGCTTAACAATGGAAAAACATCCTAATCCATACAAGCTACAATGGCTTAATGAATGTGGAGAAATTCGAGTGACTAAGCGAGTTCTAATTTCGTTTTCAATTGGCAATTATAAAGATGATGTTCTTTGTGATGTTGTGCCAATGCATGCAAGTCACATTCTTTTGGGGAGGCCATGGCAGTTTGATCGTAGGGTGATTTATGATGGATTTGACAACCACTAACCTTCAAGCACAACAACAAGTCTATTATGCTTGTCTCATTGACACCTCAACAAGTTCAAGAGGACCAACAGAAATTGTCACAAGCAAGGAGAGCTCGTGAGGTTGAGAGAAAAAAAAGTGAGGGCATTGAAAAAGAGTCGAGTGAAAAAAAGAGTCGAGAGAAAAGTAAGGATGAGAGAAAAAAAGGTGAGGGCATTGAAAAAGAGACAAGTGAAAAGAGTCCGAATGAAAAAAAGAATTTTTATGTGGGAGCAAAAGAAATAAAGAGTGCAATAGTTCAAAAAGAGAGTGTTTTCATCTTAGTGTACAAACAGTCTTTGTTTACCACTAACGAATTAACCACTTCTTTGCCAAGTACTTTTGTGTCTCTTTTACAGGAATTCGAAGATATTTTTCCAGCGGAAGAATCAAGTGGAATCACCTCCATTAAGAGGTATTGAACACCAAATTGACCTTGTTCCCGGGGCAGTTCTACCAAACCGACCAGCCTATAGAGCCAATCCCGAAGAGACTAAGGAAATTCAAAGGCAAGTGCAAGAGTTGTTGGACAAAGGAAAAATCCGTGAGAGCATGAGTCCATGTTCTGTTCCGGTTATTGTTGTTTCTAAGAAAGATGGATCATGGAGGATGTGCATCGACTGCCGAGCAATCATCAAAATCACGGTAAAGTATCGCTATCCTATTCCTAGGCTAGATGATATGCTTGATGAATTACATGGATCTGTTGTGTTTAGTAAGATCGATTTGAAAAGTGGTTATCATCAAATTCGAATTAGAGAAGGAGACGAATGGAAAACAACCTTTAAAACAAAATTTGGTCTATATGAGTGGTTAGTAATGCCTTTTGGTTTAACTAATGCACCAAGTACTTTCATGAGATTGATGCACCATGTTTTGAGAAAATTCATTGGAAAATTTGTGGTTGTTTATTTTGATGATATTCTTGTCTATAGCAAAAATGTGGATGAACATCTTAACCATGTGTGCATGCGTGCAGTTTTGGATACCTTACGAAAAGAATCATTGTACGCAAATCTCAAAAAGTGTTCTTTTTGCATGGATAAAATTGTTTTTCTGAGTTTTGTTATACGTGCTAATGGGATTGAAATGGGTTTTAGTACAATTGCTGCACCTTTGAATGAGATTGTGAAAAAGGATGTTTGTTTTAATTGGGGAGAAAAACAAGAGCATGCTTTTAATCTCCTTAAAGAAAAACTTACAACTGCACCAATTCTTTCTTTGCCTAACTTTGATAACATGTTCGAGCTTGAATGTGATGCATCTGGAGTAGGCATAGGAGCTGTTTTGTTGCAGGATGGAAAGCCAATCGCTTACTTTAGTGAAAAGTTGAAAGGAGCTCAATTGAACTATCCAACATATGACAAGGAGTTATATGCTTTGGTTAGAGCTTTGGAAACATGGCAGCATTACTTGTGGCCTAGAGAGTTTATAATTCATACGGATCATGAATCTCTCAAGTACTTGAAAGGTCAAGGTAAGCTTAGCAAGAGACATGTTAAGTGGGTGGAATTCATTGAATCATTTCCCTATGTAATCAAATACAAAAAGGGAAAAGAAAACATTGTGGCTGATGCATTGTCTCGGCGGTACATTTTGATCTCACTACTTTGAGTTCTAAGTTGCTTGGTTTTGAGTTGATTAAGGAAATGTATGATAATGACCCGGACTTTTCTTCTATCTATTTAGCTTGTGAGCATGCTGCATTTGACAAGTTCTATAGGCATGATGGCTATTAGTTTAGAGAAAATAAACTGTGCATTCCTAAAGGTTCTATGCGTGAATTTCTTGTGCGTGAAGCTCATGGTGGTGGTTTAATGGGGCATTTTGGAGTCCATAAGACAATGGATGTCTTGCATGAACATTTCTTTTGGCCTAAAATGCGTGTGGATGTTGAAAGAATTTGTAAAAGATGCATAACTTTTTTTTTTTTTTTTTTTTTTTTTTTTTTTTTTTATCAAACACCTCTACGGTGGAGGGTTCGTGGGTCCCTCATCCCTATATTTCCAAAGGCGGTAATTACAAGGCGTGGCCACACCCAAAAGTGGTGTGCCGTAACAAATCAAGAGTAGTATGCGGTCCAATCCCACAAGGTTCGGACCTCATCATACTCTTTTCCAAAAAACAATTAACCAAAAAGCTAGTCACTATTGTCTCCCATCGTCTCATTATCAACTTTAATGCCCGTTCCCGTCAAGGTATCGGATGTGCGACACTCCCATCTCGTCCAATCTAACCAAGTCCAACAGTTCTCTCGGTGCTGAGTTGTAGTGCATTCGTAGACCACTGTCTTGGACTAGCCCCATTTTCGCAAGGAAATCCGCCGCTTTGTTCCCCTCCCTGTGTATGAAGGTGGCTCGGAATTTGAGTTGGCGTTTATGAAGGGTTAGTTGCGCCACCGCTTGCCGGGCGAGTGCCGGGCCCCATCCTGTCCCATTGACCAATTTGATTGCTTGCTCTGCATCGGACTCAATCCAGATTGGTAGGGCGAGTTCTTTGGCTATATTTAGCCCGTGGAGCATGGCCAACAGCTCCGCCTCTAACGCCGAGTGTGCTTCTAGGGGTGTGCTGAAGGCGACGAGCATCTTACCCAAGTGGTCTCGAATAATCCCTCCAGCCCCTGTTCTACCGTTCGCTTCATTGTAGGAGCCATCGGTGTTGAGCTTTATCCACGGCTGGTCCGGGGGGTTCCATTTGATTGCCATGGCTAGGGGTAGCGCCCTGATTGCCGCCGCTTGAGGAATGTTGATTCCAAGTTTAACTCCCTTCCAATGTTTCGGCTTCAAGCTTCCATTGGACATAGCATTCCGAATGAACATGTGGACCTGCCATACCACGTTTTGTGGTTTAAACTGTGTGCCTTGGTGGCGACTCCTGTTTCTCTCCGACCAGATAAACCACAGAATGAGGTATGGAGTGGCTCGGCTAAGATGTTTCTTGTTCGGCTGTTGGTACCTTCGCGCCCACACTTCGATTCTCGTAGGGATTGTATCATTGATATGGATGCGGGGGAACGGGCCTGTGAACCAACCGTCAAACTCACTCCATACTCTGCGAGCTCCATGTCCCTGGATGAAGAGGTGTTGGAGGGACTCGGTATTCGGTCGGTGGGGGCAGCATTGGCACTTAGAGGCTAGCTCAATCTCCCGCCACTGAAGCTTCGTGTCAACCGGCACCCGATTGGAGAGAAGCCTCCAGATAAAGATGGCTATTGAGTTGGTGAGGCCTGCCTTCCAAACGTCCCCCAAACCTTGGATGATCGGGTTTCGCCCTCGAAGTGTGTCCCATGTCGAAGCCACCGTGAATTCCCCATGTTTAGAGAGGTTCCACCTCAGGTTATCCTGTTCATCATGGAGGATCGGTGTATTAATGATGCCATCGATAACATGCTGAGGGAGGCCGGCCTGATTGTGAAGAAGCTGAAGCTTGGGCACATCCCAACCCCCATTAGTAATGAACTCCGAAACCCGGGTGGTTGGTCTTCCCCTATCATCAAGACTAAATTCCCTCAGAGGGCTATTGCCAAGCCAAATGTCATCCCAGAAGTAGATGTCCCCTTGTCCCACTAGCCATCTCATGTGCGGTTGTGCGAGGGGCCATGCTCTTGAGAGCCTTCTCCACGTAGGGCTACTCCTGCTCGGCAGTCTCAAGGTGAGCGGTGTGGAGTTGGTGCAATATTTTGCCATCATGTATCTTGCCCAAAGGGAGTTTTGCTCCCGAAAGCGCCACCAAAGTTTGATATTGAAGGCGCGGAGGACCTCCATAGTTTTCCGGATCCCAAGGCCTCCTTCATCAGTGGGCCGACACATTTGTTCCCAACCAATCCAATGGGTCCGCTTCTTCTCATTCGTAGACCCCCAAAAGAATCGGGCCATTTGTTGATCAAGTTGCTTAAGGGTACCGGCCGTGGGCTCGACGGCTTGGAAGATGTGTAAGGGGATCGCTTCAAGGGTGCTCTTAATCAACGTAAGCCTTCCTCCAAAGGATAGGTGACGGTGTGCCCATCCTGAGATCCTTCTTGCAATCTTTTCTCGTAGAAAGAGGAACATGTCCGTGCGTTTGACACCACGATAGATAGGTACTCCGAGGTAGAGGAAAGGGAAAACCCCTCTAGTGAAGCCCCCTTCCGCCTGGATCGAGTTTGCCCAATGCTCATGGGCCTCGGCAATATAGAAATTACTCTTAGCAAGGCTGACTTGTTGGCCGGAGACTCTTTCATACTTTTCAAGACAAGCTCTTAGCCGGCGCATAGGATTTGCCGCCGCTTGGGTGAAGATGATAATGTCGTCCACATAGGCTAGATGGCTGATCTCCATGCATCTCCGGGAGGCTTTGTACGTCATGTCCTTTTGGCCGAGGATGAGCTTATCTAATGCTCGGGACAGGTATTCCGCAGCGATCACGAACAGAGCGGGGGAGATCGGATCTCCTTGCCGAAGTCCACGAGTTGATCTAAAGAAGCCCGCGGGTGCCCCGTTAACAAGGACCGAGAACCAGCAATACCCAATACACCTCTCCATAAGTGAAATCCATGAATCCGGGAATCCCATACGGCGTAAAACTTTGAAGAGGAAGGGCCATTGGACCCTATCATAGGCTTTAGCCATGTCAATCTTTACTGCCACATTAGGCGCTGGGGAGCATCTAGCAAGCTCATGGAACATTTCTTGAGCCAGAAGTGCGTTGTCGTTAAGGAGCCGACCTTTGACAAAACCACTTTGGTTTGGGGAGATGACCTGTGGGAGGAAAGGAGAGAGTCGAGAGGTGAGTACCTTGGTAATGATCTTGTTTAAAACATTGCAGAGACTGATGGGTCGGTAGTCGGTCCATGACTCCGGCGATGCCTTCTTTGGGATAAGGACAATGCTTGTGGCCGTGATGCTCCTTGGCAGGAAGGCCCCTCTGAAGAACTGTCTGATTGCTTCCACTACCTCCGGCCCCACAATGGACCAGCAGGCTTGATAGAAGGTGGCCGAGAAGCCATCAGGTCCGGGTGCACTATCTCCGGAAATGCAAAAGGTGGCACTCCTGACCTCGTCCGCACTTGGAGCATCTGCGATGTCAACGAACTGCTCGGCTGAGTGGACCTGCTGGATTAGGTCGAGGTCTGGGTCTTCAAGTGTCGGATTGTTGGGGGCAAGGAGTTGTTGGAAGAACTCCACTGCGGACTTTTTAATCTCGGCTTCCTCGGTGAGCTCCTGCCCATTGACACGGATTGAATGGATGCGGAGACGGACCCTCTTTTGTTTCACCCAGCTTTGATAGAACCGGGTATTTTTGTCTCCCTCGGCAAGCCACCTCAAAGCTGCCTTCTGTCGCCAAAAATCTTCTTCCATTCTCAGCAAAAGGATGTACTCGGCAATGTGTTTGTTGATCGCTGTCCTGTGCTCCGGAGTCGGCCTTGCCTCGAAACTAGATTGGGCCAGAGCAATTTCTTCCTCCTTTTCCTTTAGATTAGCATGGATGTTCCCAAAGACCTCTTTGTTCCACTCCTTAAGGGCCTTTTTAACTCTGGCCTGCTTGATTTGAATGTTTAGGATTCCACCCGCCCCCGTGGGTTCCTCCCATGCTTTTTGCACTACGGCCATGAATCCTTCATGTCGGATCCACATGTTCTGGAACCTGAATGCCTTGGCTCCAGCGGATGTGTTCATCTTCGTGCACCTGACAAGAATTGGTCCATGGTCCGAGGCAACCCGGGGGAGGTTCGTAACACGAGTAGCCTCGAAGGTCTTAGTCCAATCCTCACTGACAAGCACTCTATCCAACCTTTCAAAGAGGCCATTCTTGGCCCAAGTGAATGCCGCTCCATCGAAACCAGGATCAAGCAGCCTACAGTCTTCCGTTGCCTCCGCAAAATCAACCATCTCGGCTTGCCGGTTAGTATCACTTCCGACTCTGTCTTGGTGTGATAGAATGGTGTTGAAATCGCCACCGATGATCCAAGGTGTTCCCTCGAGAGGCCCGGCAATCTCTCTCATCTTGTCCCATAATTGATGTCGTTCAGCCCTTGTACATTTGGCGTACACGGCTGAAATGGCCACCGGCCTAGCAAGGCGGTGGGACTTGAGGTAACCGTGAAGGATTTGTTCCGAGTCATTCTCAATATCAAAAGTGGACCCCTCTTCCGCGAACATCCAAATCTTCCCGTTCGTGTTCGAACCAATGAAGGGCAGCCCCAAGGCCTTAGAGAATCGGTCCGGGTCCGGGTGTGTGAGCGGTTCCATTATTGCAAGAAATAAAACATTATGACAATCAATAAGTCTTTTTAGAACGTTTTGAGTGGGCGCATTCGCAATCCCCCTCACGTTCCAAAACATGAAATTGTACGACATCATTAACAGGAAGGGTGCGTACCCAAAGAGGCTGAAGGCCCTCCTTGGTAGTCAGTGCGGTGTTGCTCTTTGTTCGGGGCGACCTCCTCGGCATCGTCGGCCGAACTGTTGCCTCCTAACCTCTCGACCACCTCCCTGTGCAACTCCATGGGGTCTTCGTCCGCATCCCCACAATTCTCAACATCAAATTCTCCGTTCGCCATGAGAGAGTAATATTGGTTAGTACTCATGTGGTTCTTTGCCGAGAAGAACCCACGCCCCCTTGTCAAGGCATGGCGCGCGCCTCCTCTCGGATTCCCTCGACGAGCTGGTGAGACCGAGCGCCTCGCATTAGGGGAGCCCCACTCCACGTCCATGTTCCCACGTGGTGATGGTGGTTCGGAGGTGGGATGCAATGGGTTCCCCCGGTTCGGTGGGGACTTCCCAACCTCGGTCCCGGCCTTGAGCCCGACATTTTGAGTTCCGGAGCTCGGTCCGCTCCCCAAAGCAGAGTCCGGCATTTTAGAGTCCGGTCTTGAGCCCGGCATTTTCGAGTTCGGTCCCTCCCAGGAAGTACCACCGATATCCTCCCCATTTGTTTTGTTATTGTTTGGTCGATCATCGGCCTTGCCTTGCTTTTTCCCATAACGTTTCCATTCATTGGAGCTGGGGGCATTCTTCCCCGTATCTTGCTTCCCCTTCTCGGTTTGTCTCTCGGGTTGTGACTGTTTAGGCGGGCCGTTGTGGTAGTTTCTCTTTGGCGGCCGTTCCTTCTTGCCCGTCGCATAGCACACCGCACTTGCATGGCCGACGTGTTTACATTCTTGACAATATGATGGTATCTTGTCCCATCGGACCCGCTGCACTGTTTCTCGCCCACCAAGGTCAAGGATTATCTCTTCGGTAGGCGGTTTTGTGATGTCTATCTCGACGCAAATTCGGGCAAATGAAAGCCGAGTCTTGTTTGCCGTGGCTCGATCAATCTGTATTGGAGTGCCGAGAAGCTTGCCGATGGCGAATAAGGCGGATTGGTCGAAAAGATGGATGGGGAGGCCAATTAGGTTGCACCAAATTGCCGCAATGGGGGACTCGCAGTATGCATCAAAGTCCGGGGACCATTTGAAGACCCTCATCGGGTGACGGTCAATGAGCCATACGGGCGTACCCCTTGGGCCTCCAAGGATTCGGGCATAGTCCGCCAAGTCCTCGCATTGAATGAGAATATGTTTAGCATTAATGTACTTCCAACTGAATCCACACCGGAGTTTAATATTATCGAGAGTCTTTTGGATTTGCAGTCCGGTAGGGATAGAGTGAGAGAACTTACCCACAATGGCGTGTCCCATGCTCTCAGCAAGCTTTTGAGTTTCCGCTCCGGAGAAGTAGATGGCCGGGATGCCGTCGGACACTGAAGCAAATCCAATGTTCTGAAGCTTATCCGGCTCAAAGGCTTGAGGGCCGTTAGGGTCAGTCGAGCCTTTAAGCATGTCCGCCATCGATTTCGGCCGGCCGGGGTGGCTTGAGGTGCCATCACCCTAAAAGATGCATAACTTGCATGCAAGCCAAGTCTAAATCACACCCACATGGTTTGTACAAACCGTTACCAATTCCTAGTGCACCTTGGGAGGATATTTCAATGGACTTTGTCGTTGGTTTGCCAAGAACAAAAAGAGGTAGAGAATCAGTTTTTGTGGTTGTTGATAGGTTTCCAAAAATGGCACATTTTATTCCATGTCACAAAACTGATGATGCATCTCATATTGCTAATTTGTTCTTTAAAGAAATTGTCCGTTTGCATGGTGTTCCTAGATCAATTGTGAGTGATCGAGATGCTAAATTTGTGAGTCATTTTTGGCGTGTGTTGTGGAATAAGTTGGGAACTAAACTCTTGTTTTCTACTACTTGTCATCCACAAACAGATGGACAAACTGAAGTAGTTAATAGGACTTTGTCTCAATTACTACGAACTTTAGTTAAAAAGAACTTGAAAAGTTGGGAGAAATGCTTACATTTTGCTGAATTTGCTTATAATCGAAGTGTTCATTCTTTTTTTTTTTTTTTATTTTAAACACCACGAGGGTGGAGGGTTAAGGCAGACCCACACCTGTGCATTGCCAAGACCATTGCAACGAACAAACAAAACATCGAGCCGCCCAAAAGTGACGACTCGCAAAGACCTATTAGAGTACAACGAGGGCCTCCCTATCAGCTAGAGTGGTCATCTAAATACTCTATTTGAAGTGTTCATTCTGCTACTAACTTTTCTCCATTTGAAGTTGTGTATGGTTTTAATCCATTGAGTCCACTAGATTTGATTCCAATACCTATTGAAGAACGTGCAAGTCTTGATGGAAAAGCTATGGCTGAAATGGTGAAAAGATTGCATGAAAGGGTAAGACTCAACATTGAAAAGAGGACAGAACAATATGCAAAGCAAGCCAACAAGGGTCGGAAACAAGTCATCTTTGAGCTGGGAGATTGGGTTTGGTTGCATATGAGAAAGGAGAGATTTCCTTCGAAAAGAAAGTCCAAGTTGCAGCCAAGAGGAGATGGACCATTCCAAGTGATTGCAAAAGTCAATGATAATGCTTACAAGCTAGACTTACCTGGTGAGTTTAATGTAAGTACTACTTTCAATGTTTCTGATTTATCTCCTTATGTTGGTGAATTAGATACGAGGATGAATCCTCTTGAAGAAGAAGGGAATGATGGAGACACAACCAAGCTGATCTACAAGGACAAGAAGATTGATCCATTGATCATTCCAAGTGGGCCAATTACAAGAGCTAGAGCTAAGAAGATAAAGGAGTCCATGTTGCTTTTAGTTGTTGAAATAAAAGCCCAATTACAAGACCATTCTACATTGGGCCAAGTGGTGAATATTATTCAAGTTTGTGGGCAGCCCAAGACTTGAAGTGTGGAGTCACTACATATCACATTTTGGAGGCCCAAATTGATGATACATGATGCATTTTCGTCCAAGTTGAAGCAGCCAAAATGAAGGGTCTATTTTAGTTACATTTTATGTTAAATAAGTGACTTTAGATATCCTAGAGTTACACCAAAGGTTTAGGAGTTACTTTTCTTTTATTATGAGTCATTTTTAAGTGTCTTAAGTTGTACTAATGATGTGAGACTTTCAAGAGTCCATTCTAGCCTATAAATAAGCTTGTAAGCATGTCATTTGAAGACACCGTCGATCAAATACGAAATAGACTTTGTCTTGTGAGTTGAATTCTCTTTGTAGAGGTTTTCACTTTGTTGGAACTTATCAAGATACTTTTTTTTTTTTTTTTTTTTTTTTTTTTTTTTTTTTTTTTAATCAAACACCTCTACGGTGGAGGGTTCGTGGGTCCCTCATCCCTATATTTCCACAAGAGATAATTACAAGGCGTGGCCACACCCAAAAGTGGTGTGCCGTAACAAAATCAAGAGTAGTATGCGGTCCGATCCCACAAGGTTCGGACCTCATCATACTCCTTTCCAAAAAACAATTAACCACAAAGCTAGTCACTATTGTCTCCCGTCGTCTCATGATCAACTTTGATGCCCGTCCCCGTCTAGGTTTCGGATGTGCGACACTCCCATCTCGTCCAATCTAACCAAGTCCAATAGTTCTCTCGGTGCTGAGTTGTAGTGCATTCGTAGGCCACTGTCTTGGACTAGCCCCATTTTCGCAAGGAAGTCCGCCGCTTTGTTCCCCTCCCTGTGTATGAAGGTGGCTCGGAATTTGAGTTGGCGTTTGAGAATGGTTAGTTGCGCCACCGCTTGCCGAGCGAGTGCCGGCCCCCATCCCGTCCCATTGACCAATTTGATTGCTTGCTCTGCATCTGACTCAATCCAGATTGGTAGGCCGTATTCCTTGGCTATATTTAGCCCGTGGATCATGGCCAACAGCTCCGCTTCTAACGCCGAGTGGGCTTCAAGGGGTGTGCTGACGGCGACGAGCATCTTACCCGAGTGGTCTCGAATAATCCCGCCAGCCCCTGTACTGCCGTTCGCTTCATTATAGGAGCCATCCGTGTTGAGCTTTATCCACGGCTGATCCGGGGGGTTCCATTTGATTGCCATGGCTAGGGGTAGCGCCCTGATTACCGCCGCTTGTTGAGGAATATTGATTCCAAGTTTAACTCCCTTCCAATGTTTCGGCTTCAAGCTTCCATTAGACATAGCATTCCGAATGAACATGTGGACCTGCCATACCACGTTTTGTGGTTTAAACTGTGTGCCTTGGTGGCGGCTCCTGTTTCTCTCCGACCAAATAAACCAAAGGATGAGGTATGGAGTGGCTCGGCTAAGATGTTTCTTGTTCGGCTGTTGGCACCTTCGCGCCCACACTTCGATTCTCGTAGGGATTGTGTCATTGATATGGATGCGTGGGAACGGGCCTGTGAACCAGCCGTCGAACTCACTCCATACTCTGCGAGCTCCATATCCCTGGATGAAGAGGTGTTGGAGTGACTCAGTGTTCGGTCTGTGGGGGCAGCATTGGCACTTAGAAGCTAGCTCAATCTCCCGCCACTGAAGTTTCGTGTCAACCGGCACCCGATTGGAGAGAAGCCTCCAGATAAAGATGGCTATTGAGTTGGTGAGGCCTACCTTCCAAACGTCCCCCAAACCATGGATGATCGGGTTTCGTCCTCGAAGTGTGTCCCATGTCGAAGCCACCGTGAATTCCCCATGCTTAGAGAGGTTCCACCTCGGGATATCCTGTTCGTCATGGAGGATCGGTGTATTAATGATGCCATCGATAACATGCTGAGGGAGGCCGGCCTGATTGTGAAGGAGTTGAAGCTTGGGCACATCCCAACCACCATTTGTAATGAACTCCGAGACCCGGGTGGTTGGTCTTCCCCTATCATCAAGGCTAAGTTCCCTCAGAGGGCTATTGCCAAGCCAAATGTCATCCCAGAAGTAGATGTCCCCTTGTCCCACTAGCCATCTCATGTGCGGTTTGCGCGAGGGGCCATGCTCTTGAGAGCCTTCTCCACGTAGGGCTACTCCTGCTCGGCAATCTCAAGGTGAGCGGTGTGGAGTTGGAGCAATATTTTGCCATCATGTATCTTGCCCAAAGGGAGTTTTGCTCCCGAAATCGCCACCACAGTTTGATATTGAAAGCGTGGAGGACCTCCATAGTTTTTCGGATCCCAAGGCCTCCTTCATCAGTGGGCCGGCACATTTGTTCCCATCCAATCCAATGGGTCCGCTTCTTTTCATTCGTAGACCCCCAAAAGAATCGGGCCATTTGTTGATCAAGTTGCTTGAGGGTACCGGCCGTGGGCTCGACGGCTTGAAAGATGTGCAAGGGGATCGCTTCAAGAGTGCTCTTAATCAACGTAAGCCTTCCTCCAAAGGATAGGTGGCGGTGTGCCCATCCTGAGATCCTTCTTGCAATCTTTTCCCGTAGAAAGAGGAACATGTCCGTGCGCTTGACACCACGGTAGATAGGGACACCGAGATAGAGAAAAGGAAAGGCCCCTCTCGAGAAGCCTCCTTCCGCCTGGATCGAGTTTGCCCAGTGTTCATGGGCCTCGGCAATATAGAAATTACTCTTGGCGAGGCTGACTTGTTGGCCGGAGACTCTTTCATATTTTTCGAGACAGGCTCTTAGCCGGCGCATAGGATTTGCCGCCGCTTGAGTGAAGATGATAATGTCGTCCGCATAGGCTAGATGGCTGATCTCCATGCATCTCCGGGAGGCTTTGAACGTCATGTCCTTTTGGCCGAGGATGAGCTTATCTAATGCTCGGGACAGGTAGTCCGCCGCGATTACGAACAGAGCAGGGGAGATCGGGTCTCCTTGCCGAAGTCCTCGAGTTGATCTAAAGAAGCCCGAGGGTGCCCCGTTAACAAGGACCGAGAACCAGCAACACCCAATACACCTCTCCATAAGTGAAATCCATGAATCCGGGAAACCCATACAGCGTAAAACTTTGAAGAGGAATGGCCATTGGACCCTATCATAGGCTTTAGCCATGTCAATCTTTACTGCCACATTAGGCGCTGGGGAGCATCTAGCAAGCTCATGGAACATCTCTTGAGCCAGAAGTGCGTTGTCATTAAGGAGCCGACCTTTGACAAATCCACTTTGGTTTGGGGAGATGACCTGTGGGAGGAAAGGAGAGAGTCGAGAGGTGAGTACCTTGGTAATGATCTTGTTTAAAACATTGCAGAGACTGATGGGTCGGTAGTCGGTCCATGATTCCGGCGAAGCCTTCTTTGGGATAAGGACAATGCTTGTGGCCGTGATGCTCCTCGGCAGGAAGGCCCCTCTGAAGAACTGTCTGATTGCGTCCACTACCTCCGGTCCCACAATAGGCCAGCAGGCTTGATAGAAGGTGGCCGAGAAGCCGTCGGGTCCGGGTGCACTATCTCCGGAAATGCAAAAGGTGGCACTCCTGACCTCGTCCGCACTTGGAGCATCTGCGATGTCAGCGAACTGCTCGGCTGAGTGGACCTGCTGGATTAGGTCGAGGTCTGGATCTTCAAGTGTCGGATTGTTGGGGGCAAGGAGTTGTTGGAAGAACTCCACTGCGGACTTTTTAATCTCGGCTTCCTCGGTGAGCTCCTGCCCATTGACACGTATTGAATGGATGCGGAGACGAACCCTCTTTTGTTTCACCCAGCTTTGGTAGAACCGGGTATTTTTGTCTCCCTCGGCAAGCCACCTCAGAGCTGCCTTCTGTCGCCAAAAATCTTCTTCCATTTTCAGCAAAAGGATGTACTCGGCAATGTGTTTGTTGATCGCTGTCCTGTGATCCGGGGTCGGCCTTGCTTCGAAACAAGATTGGGCCAAAGCAATTTCTTCCTCCTTTTCTTTTAGATTAGCATGAATGTTTCCAAAAACCTCTTTGTTCCACTCCTTAAGGGCCTTTTTAACTCTGGCCTGCTTGATTTGAATGTTTAGGATTCCACCCGCCCCCGTGGGCTCCTCCCATGCTTTTTGCACTACGGCCATGAATCCTTCATGACGGATCCACATGTTCTGGAACCTGAAAGCCTTGGCTCCAGCGGATGTGTTCATCTTCGTGCACCTGACAAGAATTGGTCCATGGTCCGAGGCAATCCGGGGGAGGTTCGTAACCCGAGTAGCCTCGAAGGTCTTAGTCCAATCCTCGCTGACAAACACTCTATCCAACCTTTCAAAAAGGCCATTCTTGGCCCAAGTGAATGCCGCTCCATCAAAACCAGGGTCAAGCAGCCTACAATCTTCCGTTGCCTCCGCAAAATCGACCATCTCGGCTTGCCGGTTGGTATCACTTCCAACTCTGTCTTGATGAGATAGCATGGTGTTGAAATCGCCACCGATGATCCAAGGTGTTCCCTCAAGAGGCCCGGCAATCTCTCTCATCTTGTCCCATAGGTGATGTCTTTCAGCCCTTGTACATTTGGCGTACACGGCTGAGATGGCCACCGGCCTAGCAAGGCGGTGGGATTTGAGGTACCCGTGGAGAATTTGTTCCGAGTCAACCTCAATATCAAAAGTGGACCCCTCTTCCGCAAACATCCAAATCTTCTCGTTCATGTTCGAACCAATGAAGGACAGCCCCAAGGCCTTAGAGAAACGGTCCGGGTCCGGTTGTGTGAGCGGTTCCATTATTGCAAGAAATAAAACATTATGACAACCAATTAGTCTTTTCAGAACGTTTTGAGTGGGCGCATTCGCGATCCCCCTCACGTTCCAAAACATGAGATTGTACGACATTATTAACAAGAAGGGTGCGTACCCAAAGAGGTTGAAGGCCCTCCTTGATAATCAGTACGGTGTTGCTCTTTGTTCGGAGCGACCTCCTCGGCGTCCTCGGCCGAACTGTTGCCTCCTAACTTCTCGGCCCCCACATGCAATTCCATAAGGTCTTCGTCCGCATCCCCACAATTCTCAACATCAAATTCTCCGTTCTCCATGAGAGTATAATATTGGTTAGTGCTCATGTGGTTCTTTGCCGAGAAGAACCCACGCCCCCTTGTCAAAGCATGGCGCGCGCCTCCTCTCGGATTCCCTCGCCGAACTGGTGAGACCAAGCTCCTCGCAATGGGGGAGCCCCACTCCACGTCCATGTTCCCACGTGGTGTTGGTGGTTCGGTGGTGGGATGCAATGGATTCCCCCGGTTCGGTGGGGACTTCCCAATCTCGATCCCGGCAATAAGCCCGGCATTTTGAGTTCCGGAGCTCGGTCCGCTCCCCAAAGTAGAGTCACCCTTGGAGTTCGGTCCCTCCCAGGAAGTATCACCGGAGTCCTCCCCATTTGTTTTGTTATTGTTTGGTCGATCACCGGCCTTGCCTTGCTTCTTCCCCTGATGTTTCCATTCGTTGGAGCTGGAGGCATTCTTCCCCATATCTTGCTTCCCCTTCTCGGTCTGTCTCTCGGGTTGTGGCTGTTTTGGCGGGCCGTTGTGGTAGTTTCTCTTTGGCGGCCGTTCCTTCTTGCCCGTCGCATAGCACACCTCACTTGCATGGCCGACATGTTTGCATTCTCGGCAATATGATGGTATCTTGTCCCATCGGACTCGCTGCACCGTTTCTCGCCCACCAAGATCGAGGATTATCTCTTCGGTAGGTGGTTTTGTGATGTCTATCTCGACGCAGATTCGGGCAAATGAAAGCCGAGTCTTGTTTGCCGTGGCTCGATCAATTTGTATTGGATTGCCGAGAAGCTTGCCGATGGCGAATAAGGCGGATTGGTCGAAAAGGTGAATGGGGAGGCCAATTAGGTTGCACCAGATTGCCGCAATGGGGGACTCGCAGTAAGCATCAAAGTCCGGGGACCATTTGAAGACCCTCATCGGGTGTCGGTCAATGAGCCAAACGGGCGTACCCCTTGGGCCTCCAAGGATTCGGGCATAGTCCGCCAAGTCCTCGCATTGAATGAGAATATGTTTAGCATTAATGTACTTCCAACTAAATCCACACCGAAGTTTAATATTGTCGAGGGTCTTTTGGATTTGCAGTCCCGTAGGGATAGAGTGAGAAAACTTACCCACAATGGCGTGTCCCATGCTCTCAGCAAGCTTTTGAGTTTCCGCTCCGGAGAAGTAAATGGCCGGGATGCCGTCGGACACTGAAGCAAATCCAATGTTCTGGAGCTTATCCGGTTCAAAGGCTTGGGGGCCGGTAGGGTCAGTCGAGCCTTTGAGCATGTCCGCCATCGTTTTCGGCCGACCGGGGTGGTTTGCGGCGCCTTCACCCCGGCCTTGTAGAGTGTTACTCGCCGAGCCCGACGGGGTACCCCTAAGCAAGTCCGCCATCGATTTCGGCCACGGCGAGGGCCCCAGTGTAGCTTCTACCCCCCCAAGTTGATTAACTACATTCAGCCCTTGTGTTGCGGCATCCGTCGCGGACTTAGATGTGTTTCCATTTCTCTTCGGATTGTTGAGTTCGGCTTCTCCATTCTCGGTGTGGATCTTCTCGGCACCTACGTTGCCGTTGTGTGCCCTTCTCGGCTTTTCCATTCTCGGCTTTTCGGCTTTTTCTTTCTCGGTGTGGATCTTCTCGACTTTTTCCTTCTCGGTGAGGGTCTGTTCGGCATCATCCATAGGCGTATCGTTGGGTGTTGGTGTGTCTCTTGTCACTGCAACCATCTCGGCACTAGGCGTGGCCTTGTTCATCGTCTCGATAAAAGGCTTTTCTCGGTAGACGTTAGGGTTCGACTTCGGTCGCGGCTGGCCGAACTCCGCACTATGATGTTCCGAACTAGCCTCAAACGTAGCTCGGAGCTTGCTAGTTCGTCCTCGTTCGAGAGGGGGAAAGTCCTCAAGAGAGGGTCCATTTCCATCCCGAGGTGTGTGTGTGACACTTTGCATGCATCCCGAAGGGTTTAGGGGGAACTCCAGTGGATTGTGGCCGGCCGTAATGAGAGGTTGCGCAACCAATGTGTCTAGCATCTCCGCCGAGTCCAAGGCGGCTAAGTGGATGATTTCGGCCTTTGTTGGTTGCGTTGGGGCCTCCACGACAATCGTCTCACGTGAGCTCTTGGGACGGAAAGGAGTTAGCCCACTTTCGGAAGGAGGTTTTGGTCTCCAAGCCAATTCGGGAAAGTTGGGTTGCTGCAAAAAGGAGCTAGATTTTTGTTGTTTTGGGGGCTCAACGGATGCATTGGGGCCAGCATCACGTGGTGTTCCGAAGTGGCAAGGCGCCAAGGAACTTTCGGAAAGTGATTTTGTTGTTGTGCCCATTTCGGGCAAGTTGACTAGCGCGTCCACCCAGGCCTTTTGACCCATGCTAGAGCCATCTCTCTCCGAGCAGCCATTATGTGGGGGGTTGTGCTCTCCTCCGTCACCAGTCCCCGCGTTTGCGCCGGCCGCAAGGTCATCGGCCGGAGCGTTGTCAACAGTTCTGGCGCCGGCAAGTTCTTCATTAATCTTAGCTTCATCTTCACCGTTGAGATTAGGGGAGGGCTCCATCGACGTCGGGAAGATGGGGCCTTTGCATTTTGGGCTTCCGACCGGCGAGCTCCCTTCGGCCCCGAAATCAATCTTCTTCCTAAGTTGCTTGTCCTCCGGCATCGGTGAGGGTACGAACCTTTTCCGACCAGTGCCTTTGATGGGAGGGGCTGGTGTACTTTTCCGTGCCTTCACCTTCATTTTCAAAGTTTTCCTCGCCACTTTCCTGCAGGGAAAAATTATGGAGGGAGACTCCTCCGACGTGAAATTCATTGGCTGGTCCGAGAGAGGGTCCTCGGCCGGCCGGAGGACCATTAGCTGGTCCGAGATGGTGCGCGGTTCTTCTGACTCCGGGGGGGGATCCGGCAGGCGCTCCGGCATGATCGAGAGAATGAGTCGAGTCACCAGCCGCTCCGGAGCTTTGTTCGTGCCTTAGCCAAGGGAGTGGTTGGTTGGTGAGAATCCGAGGTCGGGAGGATGGTGGGTGGCTGGTGGAGCGGGGGCGTGAGGAGGACCGTCGACAGTGGTGAGCCGAGCAAGAATGGGGTGGGCGGCGATGTGGGAACTCAAAACGTGGTGGGGGATTCTAGAGAGAAGGGAGAGCGTCTCTCTCTAACTTACAATTCTTTTTCATTCAGCTACTCGGCTAAGAATCACATGAGCACCAACCAATACCATTCACTCATGGCGAATGGAGAGTTTGATATTGAAAATTGTGGAGATGCGGATGACATGGCTATGGACATGCAAGAGGGGGACGAGAGGGTTTGTGGCAATCTTCCTCCGGGCAATGCCGAGGGATACGCAAAGAACAAAGCGCAACAAATCTTTGAATATCAAGGAGGGACTAACTTATCAAGATACTTTGAGCAAGTTCTTGTGGCGTTCAACCGTACCGAGGTTCTTGGCTGATCATATAGCCATTGGGTCAAGGTTTTCTAAGCTCTGGAAGTGGATCAAACCAGATTATCAATCAAGGGAGTCCGCTGGCAAACCTTATACGTTGTGTTCTTGGATCAATATATCCAACGGGTCCTTCGTCGTATCCCACCCCATCTTCCTAGCTCGTTTCTGATTGTTGCGGACTATCTCTCGAGAGCCCTTGATAAACTAATACTGGGGCAGAAGGAAATGACTTTTCAGGCTACTCGTCGATGTATGGAGATCAGCCACCTCGCGTATGCCGATGACGACATCATTTTCACGCAAGCGGCTGCGAATCCCCTGAGGAGGCTTAGAGCCTGCCTCGATAACTACGCGGATGTGTCGGGGCAGCAAATCAATCTGGCCAAGAGCAATTTTTACATCTATGAAAAACATGAAAGATGTGCGAATGCAATACAAGTGAAGGAGGCTTCTCCCGAGGTACCTTCCCTTTCCTCTACTTGGGAGTTCCTCTCTATCGTGGTTTGAAACGTACAGATATATTTATGTTCCTACAGGAAAAGATTTCCGCTAGGGTCTCGGGGTGGGCCCACAGACACCTATCATTCGGGGGGCGTCTTACGCTCATTAAAAGCACTCTTGGGTCTGTGCCGATCCACATCTTTCAGGCCATCGAACCAACGGCCGGTGCCCTTAAGCTACTTTTTTTTGTATAAAAACACCCTTAGGAGTGGAGGGTTGAGGCGGACCCACACGTGTGCATTACCAGTAACCAATTGCAACAACATACAAACACCGAGTGGCCCAAAAGTGACAACTCGCCATGACAATTAGAGTACAACGAGGGCCTCCCTAGCAACTAGAATGGTCATCTATATACTCTCAAAAACCCTATTACAATTATGATGCAGCTTGTGCATCACCTAAAACCTTAGTACATCTCCTAATTAAGGCCCGCGATAGGGACACCTCCGCAAGGGACGCACATGCTACGCTTATTGAGCCAGTGCCCGGCCCGTTCACGCCCGATTTACCAGTCCCAAATGTCACCGTAGCAACATTCTCCTTCAAATGCCATGAGTCAATGTGTTGAGCTTTGATGTACACATCGCCCTCATGTACCTTGCCTTTCCTCTTTCTCGACACCAATTGGAACCCATCATCATCCACACTTGGTTGACTCCTGCTAGCCTCTCTTGTCTTCGGCGGTTCTGCATCCGTTGATCCCTCCATGTTCTTCGTTTGGTTGGTACATTCTTTAGCCTTGTTCGAATACCCACTAGTTGATGAGGTGCCGGCCCAAGTATCCGCCTTTGGGCGCCACTCTTGGCGGGTGATCTTGGAGACATGGCTCGAGCAATATGCCTTGGTTGGTACTCGGCGATCCCTGCCTTCACCCCGATTCTTCCTTCCCGAAGCATGACAATCTTCTTTCACGTGCCCAACATGTTTACAATTTGCACAAAAAAAGGAATACGGGCCCATGCCACCTTGTACCTTGAATCATTACCTCGGATATTGAGGATGATTTCTTCCGGTGGGGGGATCGAAATGTCAATCTCGACACAAACCCTAGCAAAGGAGAGCCGGCTCTGATGGATAGTGGCATGATCGGCTTGTAGTGGCTTGCCTAAGAGTTTACCGATTGCCATAATGGCCGATTCCTCAAAGAGATGCGCCGGGATGCCCATGATGTTGCACCAAACGGCAACAATCGGCGACTCGAAGAATGTATCAAAGTCCGGCGCCCATTTGAACACCCTCATCGGGTGAGCATCAACGTACCAATTCGGGCTCCCATTAGGGCCATTTAACACCTTAGCATAGTCGGCCATCTCTTGGAATTGTATTAAAATATGCTTGGCATTCAAGTATTTCCAAGTAAATGAACCAACTAACCCCAAGCCTCCTAGACTTTTTTGTATTTGGTAAGTAGATGGGAGCGAATGGGAGAATTTTCCAACGACGGCTAGCCCTAGCTTCTCCGAGAGGTAATCCGTTTCTAAGTCGGAAAAGGAAATGGATGGTGTACCTTCTAAACAGCCGGCTATCCCCAAGGCTTTGATCTTGGTGGCATCCAACGAGATTGGCTTGGCTTTGTAGGAAAACACATGTGATAATTTCAAAAGGCTAGGCCTTTGGCTTTTCACATGGTGTAACCTTTATGAGGTGCCCTAATTACAAGACCTTTCACTTGTGTTTCCTAGCCTATAAATAGACTTGTTTTGAGGAGAAGAAGATACAACAAAAACAAATCTTCTCTCTACATCACTTAAGCATTCTAGTGGGCATTCTAGGAGCATTGTCTAGCTCGGTTCTCGCCTCCAATTCAAGTTCGCCGGAGCCTACGAGTTTGAGGTGCTTCAAACTCGTAGAGCACTAGCCGGGGCGTATTTCGTCTTGCGGAGAGAGGGATACCTCGACTCGACTTGAAGAATACTATAGTTTGCATCTCTTTACTTTCGTTGTAATTTATTTATTATATTTACCTTCCAGTTTTGTTCTTTTGTAATAGCAAGAGTTTTCCCGTGTAAAGGCTACAATATTTCCAACATTCGCAAGACGAAATATTGTACTCTTGTTGAATTCATGTCGACCGATGCCGGAGGAAACATGAAATTCAATGCTGGAATAAAGCAACGAACGGTCGCAATGTCGATGCGCTATGGAGGAGTGGTTAATTCCTTGAGATCTATTCTCTTGAGAATGATGTTTATCGTTTGTCATTTGACAAGCAAGACCAATTTAGATTTGGTAGTAGTAATTGGGATGCATGGGTTGATGAATATACCAATGCACATTTGGTTCAATATAATTGTGTACTTATTGTTGGAAACAATACTGTACAAATTATTTGAACGTGTTGTTATAAACAACAAAGATCACGAGGTGATCGCAGTGGTCTCCGACGTGGACCATGGTAATAATCCAAATGAATGTTTTGTTGATACGGGTGCCACATGTCATGTGTGCTCCGAGAGAAGCGTTTTTTCTACCTACAAATCTGTTGGAGGTAGAAAAGTACGTATGGGAAACCAAGCCTCTTCCGAGGTGGTTGGTGTGGGTAATGTGTTCCTAAAATTAGGATCCGGAAAGGTTCTTACCCTCAAGGATGTGCTGCATGTCCCAGACATCCGAAATAATTTGGTGTCAGGCTCACTTCTAGTAAATCATGGATTTTCACTAGAATTTGAGTGTGAAAATGTTATATTGACCATGTATGAAAAGTTCATAGGTGAAGGTCACCTAGTGAATGGGCTTTTTGAGCTGAATGTTACGGTCATTCACCGTGGAAAAGGATTAAGAAATAAGGAAGATGACACATCCTCTTTTTTTGCTTGAGTGCTCTGATTTATGGCATAAAAGATTGTGGGACATGTAAATCTAAATGCTATAAAAAGACTAAAAGTAGATAAGTTTAACTCACAAGAAAAATGTGAAGTCTGTGTTGAAGCAAAAATGACCAAGCTACCGTTTCGCTCGGTAGAACGGAGCACAAAACCTCTAGAGTTAATCCATACAGACGTATGTGATTTAAAATTTGTGCAA
Source organism: Salvia splendens (assembly GCF_004379255.2). Lineage (NCBI taxonomy): Eukaryota > Viridiplantae > Streptophyta > Magnoliopsida > Lamiales > Lamiaceae > Salvia > Salvia splendens. The sequence continues at coordinate 22,101,700 of NC_056033.1, read as the reverse complement.
ACTAGAGGTGGTAAAAAGTACTTCATCACATTTATAGATGATTGCACAAGGTATTGTTACATTTACTTATTAAGAAGTAAAGATGAGGCAATTGAAGTGTTTAAAGACTTCAAAAATGAAGCCGAAAATCAACTTAATTGTCGAATTAAGTGTGTTCGAAGTGATAGAGGCGGTGAGTATGTAGCCCCGTTTGCAGAATTATGTCATGCAAGTGGTATAATTCACCAAACAACGGCTCCATATTCTCCCCAGTCAAATGGAGTTGCTGAACGCAAAAATCAAACACTAAAAGAGATGATGAATGCCTTGTTGATTAATTCAGGATTACTCCAGAACATGTGGGGGGAGGCTGTGTTAACAGCGAATCATATCCTGAATAAAATTCCACGAAAAAATAGGGATGTGACTCCTTATGAGTTGTGGAAAGGGAAGAAACCTTCATATTCATACCTCAAAGTGTGGGGGTGTTTAGCGAAGGTAGAAGTGCCACCTCCGAAACAAGTTGCAATAGGCCCTAAAACAGTCGATTGCATCTTTATTGGCCATGCACTTAATAGTAGTGCCTATCGTTTCCTAGTCCATAGGTCAGCTGTGCCTGGCGTGGCTGAAGGAACAACGATTGAGTCAAGGAATGCTATATTCTTTGAGAATGTATACCCTTGCAAGAGGCAAGAGGATCGTTCTAGTGAAAGAATGATGGATGAATCCACTAGTTCTAATCCTCCAAAAAGGACGAGGTCAAGTCCTGAGGATGTTGAACCAAGACGTGGTAAAAGAGTTAAAGTTGCTAAAACATTTGGTCCTGACTTCATAACTTTTATGTTGGATGACGAACCAAAGTCATTGGCGGAAGCTCTGTCTGGCCCAGACGCGGCGTGGTGGCAAGAAGCTATCAACAGTGAAATTGAATCCATCATGAGAAATAACACTTGGGTGTTAGTAGACTTGCCTGAAGGCTGTAAGCCTTTAGGGTGCAAGTGGATTCTGAAAAGGAAATATAAGCCCGATGGTACTATAGATAAGTACAAAGCTCGCCTAGTTGTCCAAGGCTTTAAGCAGAAAGAAGGGCATGACTTTTTTGATACCTATTCGCCTGTTACGAGAATCACTTCCATTCGGGTGCTTCTTGCGATTGCTGCTTTGCACAATCTTGAGATTCACCAAATGGATGTGAAAACTGCGTTTCTGAATGGTGATCTGGAAGAAGAAATATGTATGGAACAACCCGAAGGGTTTGTTGTGCCTGGGCAAGAGCGTAAAGTATGCAAACTGGTAAAGTCATTATATTTTTTTTTTTTTTTTTTTTTTTTTTTTTTTAACATCAAACACCGTCATGGTGGAGGGTTCGTGGGTCCCTCATCCCTATATTTCAACAAGGCAATTAAACAGAACTTGGCCACACCCGAAAGTGGTGTGCCACCAACATTACAAGAGTAGTATGCGGTCCGATCCAACATGGTTCGGACCCCATCATACTCCCTCAAACACCACGAGCAGTTACACAGAGCTACAGAGTAGGGAAACAGAGCAAGAAGCAAGTGAAAACAATTCTAGTCCCCGTCCCTTCCTAGGGTACGAACATGTGAAAGACCCATTTGATCCATGCGGACGAGGTCCGCAAGCTCTCTCGGCACCGAGTCTTGTTGCATTTGTTGGCCTCTATCTCTCCCTAGTCCCATTCTCGCAAGGAAATCCGCCGCCTTGTTTCCCTCCCGGTGAATGAAGGTGGCACGGAATTTAAGTTGACGCTTAAGAAGGATCAGATGCGCCATGGCTTCCCGGGCTAGCGCCGGTCCCCATCCTGCCCCATTAATCAATTTGATAGCTTGTTCGGCGTCTGATTCGATCCAAATAGGGAGGCCAAATTCCTTGGCGATGTTCAGCCCGTGGATCATTGCCAACAATTCCGCCTCCAGAGCCGATTGTGCTTCAAAAGGTATGCAAAAGGCCACAAGCATTTTACCCGAGAAATCGCGAATGACTCCTCCCCCTCCTGCTTTGTTGATCGCTTCATTGAAGGAACCATCCGTATTCACTTTAATCCAAGGGGGGTCCGGTGGCTCCCATTTGATCGCCATGGCGAGAGGCAACGCCCGAATGGCTTCCGCTTGTTGAGGGATGTTAATTCCAAGTTTAACTCCTCGCCAGTGCTTCGGCTTCAGGCACCCGTTTGCCATAGAATTCCGGATGTACATGTGGACCTGCCATATTACATTGTGGGGTTTAAATCTTGTATCTTGGTGTCGGCTCCTATTCCTCTCCGACCAGATGAACCATAGGATGAGGTAGGGCATGGCTCGGCTAAGGTGCTTCCTATTCGGCTGATTGCATCTTTGCATCCAAACTTCAATTCTCGTTGGGATTGTGTCATTGATTGAGAGGCGGGGGGATGTACCTTCAAACCATTCATCAAATTCTCTCCATACTCTACGGGCTCCGAATCCCTGAATGAAGAGGTGCTGGAGGGACTCAATGTTCGGTCGAATTGGGCAGCATTGGCACTTAGAGGCTAGCTCAATCTCCCGCCATTGAAGTTTTGTGTCAACCGGCACCCGATTGGAGAGTAGCCTCCAGATAAAGATGGCTATTGAGTTGGTGAGTCCCGCCTTCCAAACATCCCCCAAACCTTGGATGATCGGGTTTCGCCCTCGGAGTGTGTCCCATGTCGAAGCCACCGTGAATTCCCCATGCTTAGAGAGGTTCCACCTGAGGATATCCTGTTCGTCATGGAGGATCGGTGTATTAATGATGCCATCGATAACATGCTGAGGAAGGCCGGCCTGATTGTGAAGGAGTTGGAGCTTGGGCACATCCCAAGCACCATTTGTAATGAACTCTGAAACCCGGGTGGTTGGTCTTCCCCTATCATCAAGGCTAATTTCCCTCAGAGGACTATTACCAAACCAAATGTCATCCCAGAAGTAGATGTCCCCTTGTCCCACTAGCCATCTCATGTGCGGTTGCGCGAGGGGCCAGGCTCTTGAGAGCCTTCTCCACGTAGGGCTACTCCTGCTCGGCAGTCTCAAGGTGAGCGGTGTGGAGTTGGTGCAATATTTTGCCATCATGTATCTTGCCCAAAGGGAGTTTTGCTCCCGAAAGCGCCACCAAAGTTTGATATTGAAGGCGCGGAGGACCTCCTTAGTTTTTCGGATCCCAAGGCCTCCTTCTTCAGTAGGGCGGCACATTTGTTCCCATCCAATCCAATGGGTCCGCTTCTTCTCATTCGTAGACCCCCAAAAGAATCAGGCCATTTGTTGATCAAGTTGCTTTAGGGTACCGGTCGTGGGCTCGACGGCTTGGAAGATGTGCAAGGGGATCGCTTCAAGAGTGCTCTTAATCAACGTGAGCCTTCCTCCAAAAGAGAGGTGACGGTGTGCCCATCCTGAAATCCTTCTTGCAATCTTTTCCCGTAGGAAGAGGAACATGTCCGTGCGCTTGACACCACGGTAGATAGGGACACCGAGGTAGAGAAAAGGGAAGGCCCCTCTAGAGAAGCCTCCTTCCGCCTGGACCAAGTTTGCCCAATGCTCATGGTTTTCGGCGATATAGAAATTACTCTTGGCAAGGCTGACTTGTTGGCCGGAGACTCTTTCATACTTCTCGAGACAAGCTCTTAGCCGGCGCATAGGAATTGCCGCCGCTTGAGTGAAGATAATTATGTCGTCCGCATAGGCTAGATGGCTGATCTCCATGCATCTCCGGGAGGCTTTGAACGTCATGTCCTTTTGGCCAAGGATGAGCTTATCTAAGGCTCGGGACAGGTATTCCGCAGCGATCACGAACAGAGCAGGGGAGATCGGGTCTCCTTGTCGAAGTCCTCGAGTTGATCTAAAGAAGCCCGAGGGTGCCCCGTTAACAAGAACCGAGAACCAGCAATAACCAATACACCTCTCCATAAGTGAAATCCATGAATCCGGGAATCCCATACGGCGTAAAACTTTGAAGAGGAAGGGCCATTGGACCCTATCATAGGCTTTAGCCATGTCAATCTTAACAGCCACATTAGGCGCTGGAGAGCATCTAGCAAGCTCATGGAACATTTCTTGAGCCAGTAGTGCGTTGTCGTTAAGGAGCCGGCCTTTGACAAACCCACTTTGGTTTGGGGAGATGACCTGTGGAAGGAAGGGGGAGAGTCGAGTGGTGAGTACCTTGGTAATGATCTTGTTTAAAACATTGCAAAGACTAATGGGTCGGTAGTCGGTCCATGACTCTGGCGAGGCCTTCTTTGGGATAAGGACAATGCTTGTGGCCGTGATGCTCCTTGGCAGGAAGGCCCCTCTGAAGAACTGTCTGATTGCTTCCACTACCTCCGGCCCCACAATGTGCCAGCAGGCTTGATAGAAAGTGGCCGAGAAGCCGTCGGGTCCGGGTGCACTATCTCCGGAAATGCAAAAGGTGGCACTCTTGACCTCATCCGCACTTGGGGCGTATGCGATGCCAACGAACTGCTCGGCTGAGTGGACCTGCTGGATTAGGTCGAGGTCTGGATCTTCAAGTGTCGGATTGTTGGGGGCAAGGAGTTGTTGGTAAAACTCCACTGCGGACTTTTTAATCTCGGCTTCCTCGGTGAGCTCCTGCCCATTGGCACTAATTGAGTGGATGCGGAGACGGACCCTCTTTTGTTTCACCCAGCTTTGATAGAACCGGGTATTTTTATCTCCCTCGGCAAGCCACCTCAAGGCTGCCTTCTGTCGCCAAAAATCTTCTTCCATTCTCAACAAAAGGATGTACTCGGCAATGTGTTTGTTGATTGTTGTCCTGTGATTCGGTGTCGGCCTTGCCTCGAAACTAGCTTGAGCCACAGCAATTTCTTCCTCCTTTTCCTTTAGGTTAGCATGGATGTTCCCAAAAACCTCTTTGTTCCACTCCTTAAGAGCCTTTTTAACTCTGGCCTGCTTGATTTGAATGTTTAGGAGTCCACCCGCCCCCGTGGGCTCCTCCCATGTTTTTTGCACTACGGCCATGAATCCTTCATGCCGGATCCACATGTTCTGGAACCTGAATGCCTTGGCTCCAGCGGATGTGTTCAGCTTCGTGCACCTTGCAAGAACTGGACCATGGTCCGAGGCAACCCGGGGGAGATTCGTTACCCGGGTAGCCTCGAAGGTCTTAGTCCATTCCTCACTGACAAGCACTCTATCCAACCTTTCAAAAAGGCCATTCTTGGCCCATGTGAATGCCGCTCCATCAAATCCAGGATCAAGCAGCCTACAGTCTTCCGTTGCCTCCGCAAAATCAACCATCTCGGCTTGCCGGTTGGTATCACTTCCGACTCTGTCTTGGTGTGATAGGATGGTGTTGAAATCACCACCGATGATCCAAGGTGTTCCCTCGAGAGGCCCGGCGATCTCCCTCATCTTGTCCCATAAGTGATGTCTTTCGACCCTTGTGCATTTGGCGTACACGGCTGAAATGGCCACCGGTCTAGCAAGGCGGTGGGACTTGAGGCGGCCGTGAAGAATTTGTTCCGAGTCATCCTCAATATCAAAGGTGGACCCCTCTTCCGCAAACAACCAAATCTTCCCGTTCGTGTTCGAACCAATGTAGGGTAGCCCCAAGGCTTTGGAGAATCGGTCCGGGTCCGGGGGAGTGAGCGGTTCCATTATTGCAAGAAATAAAACATTATGACAACTAATAAGTCTTTTTAAAACGTTTTGAGTGGGCGCGTTCGCGATCCCCCTCACGTTCCAAAACATGAAATTGTAAGACATCATTGACAAGAAGGGTGCGTACCCAAAGAGGATGAAGGCCCTCCTTGATAGTCAATGCGGTGTTGCTCTTTGTTCGGGGCGGCCTCCTCGGCGTCGTCGGCCGGAATGTTGCCTCCAAACCTCTCGTCCCCCCCGTACAACTCCATGGGGTCTTCGTCCACATCCCCACAATTCTCAACATCAAATTCTCCATTCGCCATGAGAGAGTAATATTGGTTAGTACTCATGTGGTTCTTTGCCGAAAAGAACCCACGCCCCCTTGTCATAGCATGGCGCGCGCCTCCTCTCGGATTCCTTCGATAATCTGGTGAAACCGAGCGCCTCGCATTGGGGGAGCCCCACTCCACTTCCATGTTCCCACGTGGTGTTGGTGGTTCGGTGGTGGGGTGCGAAAGGTTCCCCCCATTCGGCGGAGACTTCCCAACCTCGGGCTTGAGCCCCGCATTTTGGGTTCCGGAGCTCGATCTGCTCCCCAAAGTAGAGTCACCCATAATGTCCGGTCCCTCCCAAGAAATACCACCGGTATCCTCCCCATTTGTTTTGTTATTGTTTGGTCGATCACCGGCCTTGCCTTGTTTCTTCCCATGACGTTTCCATTCATTGGAGTTGGGGACATTCTTCCCCGTATCTTGTTTCCCCTTCTCGGTTTGTCTCTCGGGTTGTGGCTGTTTTGGCGGGCCGTTGTGGTAATTTCTCTTCGGCGGCCGTTCCTTCTTGCCCGTCGCATAGCACACCTCACTTGTATGGCCAACGTGTTTGCATTCTTGGCAATATGATGGTATTTTGTCCCATCGGACTCGCTGCACCGTTTCTCGCCCACCAAGGTCAAGGATTATCTCTTCGGGAGGCGGTTTTGTGATGTCTATCTCGACGCAAATTCGGGCAAATGAAAGCCGAGTCTTGTTTGCCGTGGCTCGATCAATTTGTATTGGAGTGCCGAGAAGCTTGCCGATGGCGAATAAGGCAGATTGGTCGAAAAGATGAATGGGGAGGCCAATTAGGTTGCACCAAATTGCCGCAATGGGGGACTCGCAATATGCATCAAAGTCCGGGGACCATTTGAAGACCCTCATCGGGTGTCGGTCAATGAGCCATACGGGCGTACCCTTTGGGCCTCCAAGGATTCGGGCATAGTCCGCCAAGTCCTCGCATTGAATGAGAATGTGTTTAGCATTAATGTACTTCCAACTAAATCCACACCGAAGTTTAATATTATTAAGGGTCTTTTGGATTTGAAGTCCCGTGGGGATAGAGTGAGAGAACTTACCCACAATGGCGTGGCCCATGCGCTCAGCTAGCTTTTGAGTTTCCGCTCCGGAGAAGTAAATGGCCGGGATGCCGTCGGACACAGAGGCAAATCCAATATTTTGGAGCTTATCCGGTTCAAAGGCTTGAGGGCCGATAGGGTCAGTCGAGCTTTTAAGCATGTCCGCCAGAGTTTTCGGCCGGTCGGGGTGGCTTGAGGCGCCTTCGCCCCCGCCTTGTAGAGTGTTACTCGCCGAGCCCAAAGGTGTACCCTTAAACAAGTCCGCCATCGATTTCGGCCACGACGAGGCCCCCGGGGTATCATCTACCCCCCCATGTTGATTAACTTCATTCAGCCCTTGTTTTGCGGCATCCGCCGTGGACAAAGGTGTGGCCTTGTTGTGCTCGGCTTTTCCACTTCTCTTCGGGTTGTTGTGCTCGGCTTTTCCATTCTCGGTTAGGGTCTTCTCGGCACCTACGTTGCCGTTGTGTGCCCTTCTCGGCTTTTCCATTCTCGGCTTTTCGGCTTTTCCCTTCTCGGTGTGGATCTTCTCGGCCTTTTCATTCTCGGTGTGGATCTTCTCGGCCTTTTCATTCTCGGTGTGGATCTTCTCGGCCTTTTCATTCTCGGTGTGGATCTTCTCGGCCTTTTCATTCTCGGTGTGGATCTTCTCGGCCTTTTCATTCTCGGTGTGGATCTTCTCGGCCTTTTCATTCTCGGTGTGGGTCTTCTCGGCATCATCCATAGGCGTATCGTTGGGTGTTGGTGTTTCCCTTGTCACTACAACCATCTCGGCACTAGGCGTGGCCTTGTTCGTCGTCTCGGTAACAAGCTTTTCTCGGTTGGCGTTAGGGTTCGACTTAGGCCGCGGCTGGCCGAGCTCCGCACAAAAATGTTTCGAGCTGGCCTCAAACGAAGCTCGGATCTTGCTAGTTCGTCCTCGTTCGAGAGGAGGGAAGTCCTCAAGAGAAGGTCCACTCCCATCCCAAGGAGTGTGTGTGATACTTTGCATGTATCCCGAAGAGTTTTGGGGGAACTCCGGAGGTTTGTAACTGGCCGCCGGTAGGTTTCCGGTACGAAGAGGCTGCGCCGCCGCTGCGTCCAGCATTTCCACCGAGTCCAACGCTGCAAGGTGTAGGATCTCATCTAGTTTTGGGTTCCTTGGTGGAGATCCAAACGATGCAGCTCGTGCCATACAAGAGGGGAAAGGGGAGAAGGCACTTTCAAGGGGAGCTATTGTACTTGCTAACATTTTAGGCAAGTTTGCTTTTGTACCTGATGGCTTAGGTAGGAAAGGTGGATTGGTGCTTTCCAAGTCAACTTTTGTACCTGCCTCAAGATTAGGTAGGTTTGCTTTTCCACTTTCCAATGGGGCAGGGACAACACATGGGGCAGCTTGAACTTCACGTGACCTAGCAAGCTTTGGTTGGGGATTGTGGAGGGGGGGGACTTCGCCGGAAACGGCCATAAGCTCGACGGCGGGAGCAGCAGATTCCGGCGGGCCGCCTCCTTCCGGTACGGTTCTACCGTTGGGGCCATCGAACTCTTCTTCACATTCATTCCAATGCTCCGCTTCCTCTTCCTTCTTATGAGGCAATACGGGGTCCTCCATCCTGGAAGAGACCCCCAAGTCGAGGGACGGAGTCGCCGGGAACAGGGATCCTTTGCATTTGGGACTACCGGCCGCAGGTCCTTCCTCCTCACCGAAGTCAATCTTCTTCCTTAGTTGCTTGTCCTCGGGCATCGGAGACGGGACAAATCTCTTACGACCATTGCCTTTAGTAGGAGGCGCCGGCGTGCTTTTCCGGCCTTTGAGCTTTGCTTTAGCAGTTTTTAGTTCCATGGATTTGGTAGGACGTTGAAGGGAAGCGGCGTCGCCAGCTCGGAAGACCATTTGCTGATCGGAGAGGACCCGAGCTCCCTCATCCCCGGAACCAATGTCAGGCAAATGGACCGGATTAATGGCCGGAGTGTCTCTCTTTTCATCGGGGTCCGGCGGCTGCCCCATTGTTTCGGCCAGCCGAGAGGGCTTCGGCAAGGTGTGGCCGAGACGTGGAGTAGAGATTGACGGGAGCCGCGAGCCAAGTCCGACGATGAAGTCGCTTTCGTCGGGGATGGGCCGGGGGTGACAAGCGGAGTGGGATTGGGAGGAGGACGGCAGGGTGGTAACCACCAAGGAGGATGAAGAAGGGTGATGAACCGTTGGACGAGGGAGTGGTGGCTGGGGTCGGCGAATGTCGTCGGGTGGCGAGGTGGTGGTGGGAGATTAGCGGCGGAGGTCAAAGGTGGTACAGTAGGGTGGAGTAATTTGGAGAGATGGAAGAGCGTCTCTCTCTAACCTTGAATTAAGCCTTCACTTCAAAAATGTACCTCCGAGATAATAGGCTAGAATGGAATCTTGAAAGTCTCACAACATTAGTACAAGTTAAGACAGTTAAAATGACTCATAATAAAAGAAAAGTAAGTCCTAAACCTTTGGTGTAACTCTAGGACATCTAAACTCACTTATTTAACATAAAATGTAACTAAAAAAGACCCTTCATTTTGACTACACCAACTTGGACGAAAAGACCCTCCAAAATGTGATACGTAGTGCCTCCAAACTTCATGCCTTGGGCTTCCCAATATAGACCAAAGAGAGCCGCGGCAAAGGAGGAGGAAGAAGAAACAACAACAATATTCATCAATACCAACACCCCGCCGGCTACCCCCCACAGCTCACCCCGCGCCGGTCGCTAGAACCACTCCGCCCAACACCCCGTCGGCCTAGACGAATCGTCACGCCGTCTACGCGCTAGCCCCTACCCGCAACCTCGGTTCCCGGAGCCACATCTGGGCTGGCCCTTGGCCATCCTCATCGGAGACTTCACCTCTAGCCTAGCTAGCTGAAGCGATGGGCCATCCACCGGACCCCGATGAGGCCATTACCATCTCGGATCAACAAATGGTATTCACGACGGAAGAGAAATCACCGCCGAAGCAAATCTCCAAGAAGTTGGCAACGAAACTCAAGAGAGCAAAACTTGTGTTGCGGCGGAGCACCCCGGCACCACCTACTAAAGGGGACAGTCGGAAGCGTTTCATTCCATCCCCACTCCCCGAAGACAAGCAATTAAGAAAAAGGATCGATTTTGGCGATGTTGAGAGTGACTCGGCCGATAGTCCCAAGTGCAAAGGCCCTATCTTCCCGGCGACTCCGTCGCATGAAATGGAGGACTCATCTAGGTCGGAGGAGCATAAACAAATTGGGAATGACAATGTTCGAGATTTGGAAGAAGTGGAGGCCGAACTAATAGCATCTCCCCGGAAAACTAAGTTATCCGGCCAAAAGGCCGGTCAGCTAGCCGGCGTGGAACCCACCGTCACCGGAGGGGATGACAACCCTATGAGCCAAGACAAAACATTGGTACTTGGTGCTGCAAAAGCAAAAGAAATCTTGGGGGAAGAGGAAATCAAACTTCCCGAAATGGCAATAGACACAAAAGCTCTTTTCGAAAGTGCTTTGGAGGCTTGCCATGTTGAAGAGTCACATGCAACACTAGCCGTTGTACACCATGTGCAGCCAACGACAAACGAACTACTCTATCTTGCCTCCTTGGATGCGGCGGACACACTCGACGTCTTGGCCGCACAACCACTCCTCGCCGCGGGACATGAGGTGAACGCACGGTGCACGGCCAAACCACCCCGCACATCCCGACCGGGACCCGAGCTACAAACCTCAATGCCAACTCTCTCATCCGCTTTTAGGCCATACCATGAGGAATTCCCACCCTTGGAGAAGGGTCGAATCCTCAAGATTCGAGACAACTTCGAGAGTGGCGTGACAAAAAGGGGTGGCAACATGGATGGACCAAAAATGATGCCTAGAGACAAAGTCCAACAAACCACGTCTACTAATCCAATTTCAAAACCGGTGGAGGAAGACATCGCCATGGACATGGCCGAAGAGACCGAGGGAGGGACTAATGCGGTGAACCCGAGTCATTCCCCCGAGCCGAATACAATGGTCGACCTCTTCTTTGCAGACAAAGCAACTCCCATGGCCGAACACCTAGCAAATAAGGGGGACGCAACCTGAACAAGTTCGAATGGAAATACCAACGCCGAATGAGGGAACGCGGACCCGAAGCGAACTAATGGCTGGCATACAATGGCGGATATGCTCAAGGGGGCCCCCGATGCCAATGGCCCGCCCGCACGTGTTCTTGCCCGATGAAATCCAAAACATCGGATTTGCATCGGTATCCAATGGAGTACCGGCCATATATTTTTCGGGGTCGCAGATCCAGAAACTTGCCGAGAACGTGGGGCACGCGATTGTAGGTAAATTCTCACACTCCATCCCGTCAGCCGTTCAAATTCAAACGGCCCTTGATAATATTAAATTTCATCGTGGTTTTACTTGGAAATACATTAACGCCAAACACATTCTTATCCAATGCGAGGAACTGGCGGATTACGCTAAGCTCTTAAGCGAACCGAAGGGTACCCCGGTTTGGTTCATCGATCGCCACCCGATGAGAGTCTTCAAATGGTCGCCGGACTTTGACGCCTATTGTGAGTCACCAATAGCAGCCATTTGGTGCAACTTAATTGGACTTCCAATCCATTTGTTCGATCATTCGGCCCTCTTCGCAATTGGCAAATTACTTGGGAACCCGATTCAAGTTGACCGAGCCACCGCCAACAAAACAAGGCTCTCTTTCGCGCGAGTTTGTGTCGAGATTGACATAACAAAGCCGCCCCCAATGAAATCATTTTAGACATTTGCGGGAGAGAAGCGGTGCAACAAGTCCGATGGGATAAGATCCCTGCATATTGCCGGGAGTGTAAGCACGTCGGGCATTCAAGTAGCGGGTGCTATGCGGTGGGCAACACCGAAAGACCGGCCAAGAGAAACTACAATACAACCCCCCAAAAAGCCACCCAAGAAGCGATTGGCTCGGCCGACAAGCAAGCAAATTCAAGTGCCACACCCAATGACAACAATGAATGGAAGTGGCAAAAGGAAAATAAAGGGAGGGCCCGGACATTATGGGTGATGCTCAAGAAGGGGGTGATATGGAATTGGAAGTGGATCCTCAAAGTCATGTTAAGGACCAAATGAAGGGCGGGGTACGCAAGCATACAAATGCTCGAGGATCTAAGTTCGATAGAGGAGCTCAGGGCGGAACATGGGAGAGAGATGGCCCATACCGTCGAACGCCTTCGACGTCCTGGGGGGGCTCACGTGGAGGCTCGAGTGGGGGATTTCGGCCTTTCACAAGCATGAGCGGATGGAAGGGTGATGGGATGGCCGAAAATATCATGAGCACAAATAAATACTACTCTCTCATGGCCAATGGAGAGTACGATGTGGAGGGATGCGGTGAGGAAGATGTGGCGGTCATGGATTTCCAACCGCCCCCCGAACATGATGAGGACATCCCTTTGCAAATTGAAGCCGCGGGGCACATAAGGGAGGAAGATCAACAAATTGTCTTGTTTCAAGGAGGGCCTTCATACCTTCCGGGTACGAACCTTACTTGTTAATATGTCATACAATCTAATGTTTTGGAACGCTAGGGGAGTCGCTAATGCGTCAACCCAAAACGTTTTAAAGAGACTAATCAAATGTTACAATGTTATGTTTCTTGCAATAATGGAGCCACTCACAACCCCCAACCCGGACCGATACTCTAAGATGTTCGGGCTAAAGTTCAAAGGCGTTAACTCAACCAGCAAGGTTTGGATTTTCACCGAAGAACAAGCCCATTTTGATATTGAAGAGGATGGGGACCAGATCCTACATGGGAAGCTAACCTCACACCGCATGGCTAGTCCCATTTTCGTCTCGGCCGTGTATGCAAAATGTTCAAGATCGGAGAGGTATCCACTTTGGGACAAAATGAGAGATATCTCGAACCAAGTCGAAGGAATGCCTTGGCTAATGGGAGGGGATTTCAATACAATCCTCTCATATGTTGATCGGGTAGGGAGTGATACCAACCGGCTGGGCGAGATGATTGATTTTGCGGAAACCATTGAAGATTGCCGCCTCCTTGACCCGGGCTATGATGGAGTGGAGTATACGTGGGCCAAAAATGGGCTCTTCGAAAGGCTGGACAGGGTGTTTGTCAGTGAGGCATGGACCAAGATCTTTAAGGCCTCAAGGATAACCAACTTGCCGAGAGTCGCCTCGGACCACGGCCCGATCCTCGCACGGTGCAAGATGACGAGAACACCCACCGGGGGAAGCGCCTTCCGATTCCAAAATATGTGGATCCAACATGAAGGCTTTAGGAAGATTGTTCATGATTGTTGGGAACAACCAACCGAGGCGACCGGACTCCTAAACCTCCAAATCAAGCTGGCTCGAAGCAAGAAAGCTCCAAAGGCTTGGAATAAAGAAACTTTTGGGAATATTCATGCTAACCTTACAATGATGGAAGATGAGATTAAAAAAAAGCAGCTCCAAGCTAAGATGGTAAGCCAATGTTTCACCGTCCACCCCACCCAAGTTCGACACTTAGCAACAACACCATCTCATTATTTTCCTTCCTTCCCCGAGTCTTTTCCAAGTTGAGAAGCTCTCCCTTCTCTCTAGAATTTGTCCACTCTACCTCCCTCCCCTTTGAGGGAGGTGAAACGTGATTGTTGCATCCGACACATGGTGAAGTCCGGTGGTGAGCTGCCGGAGGGAGAGGCCGCGGCCTTGATACACACGATGCAGCTCCGTTCCTCGCCGGAGTGGAAGTTTCGTTCGCTTGCACGGCCTAAGACCAAAAGGGTTGGCACGCCCCACCCTGAGAAAGCTCGACAAGCCCTCAAACGAGCCGGTCTTGAATCTGGTTCGGAGGTTAGTCGGGCTAAGAAGAAGATGGCGTTTGAAATGGTTGATGGACTCGTCGGCAAGCCCCATGGTGAAGGGAGGAGGTCGCCGGAGGCTGAGCAAGCCCTTGTTCGGGAGATGTTGAACGCACTAGCTCAAATGTCTAAGGAAGGGAGCACGCCAACGTGTGAAATGGAGGAACCTGATTGTGAGGAGGTCGCCGGAATTTCACCGGCGCCGGCCAGTGGGGATCGTGATGTTCCACACAAGGAGAAGGTGCTGGTCAACGTTCTTCATGTGGATGGTACAAGAGGTCATGTGAACCCTTGTCTTGGTGTGGGGGTGACATGTGAGGAAGTGGATGCATGTGACCCACAAATGGAGGAAAGGCCGAATTCTACTTTGCTTGGGGAAGTAAGTGTTGGCCCTTTTTTGGTAAGTGACAATTTGAATTCAAATTCAACCCCATGTGACACACACCCCTCCCTCCCACCTCTAGTCAATGCTGAACGCAAAAGGGGTCGGCCTCCCGATGCACCACCGCCGGAATTCTCGCCGGAAAAGCTGGAGCCGCCGGCCGGAGCGTGGAAGGAGGCGAAAGAATCCCTATCTCACGTGGGGATGGGGTCCGTGGAAGGAGCACCAGCCACGCAAAAATTCCAAAAAGCCGAGCCAATCTCGTTGGATGCCACCAAGATCAAAGCCTTGGGGATAGCCGGCTGTTTTGAAGGTACACCATCCCTCTCCTTTTCCGACTTAGAAACGGATTACCTCTCGGAGAAGCTAGGGCTAGCTGTCGTTGGAAAATTCTCCCATTCGCTCCCATCAACTTACCAAATACAAAAAAGTCTAGGAGGTTTGGGGTTAGTTGGTTCATTTACTTGGAAATACTTGAATGCCTAGCATATTTTAATCCAATTCCATGAGATGGCCGACTATGTTAAGGTGTTAAATGGTCCTAATGGGAGCCCGAATTGGTATGTTGATGTTCACCCGATGAGGTTGTTCAAATGGGCGCCGGACTTCGATACATTCTTCGAGTCGCCGATTGTTGCCGTTTGGTGCAACATCATGGGCATCCCGGCGCATCTCTATGAGGAATCGGCCATCATGGCAATCGGTAATCTCTTAGGCAAGCCACTACAAGCCGATCATGCCACCATCCATCAAAACCGGCTCTCCTTTGCTAGGATTTGTGTGGAGATTGACATTTCGATCCCCCCGCCGGAAGAAATCATCCTCAATATCCGAGGTAAAGATTCAAGGTACAAAGTGGCATGGGACCGTATCCCTTTGTTTTGTGCAAATTGTAAACATGTTGGGCACGTCAAAGAAGATTGTCATGCTTCGGGAAGGAAGAATCGGGGTGGAGGTAGGGATCGCCGAGTAGCAGCATTTTACTCGAGCAACGTCCCCAAGATCACCCGCCAAGAGTGGCGCCCAAAGGCGGATACTTGGGCATGCACCTCATCAACAAGTGGGCATCCGAACAAGGCTAAAGAATGTACCGACCAAACGAAGAACATGGAGGGATCAACGGATGCAGAACCGTTAAAGATTATAGAGGCTAGCAGGAGTCAACCACGTGTGGATGATGATGGGTTCCAATTGGTGTCGAGAAAGAGGAAAGGCAAGGTACATGAGGGCGATGTGTACATCAAAGCACAACACATTGATTCATGGCATTTGAAGGAGAATGTTGCTACGGTGAACGAGTCGGGCACTGGCTCAATGAGTGTAGCACGTGGGCCCCCCAACCGGGAGATGGAAGGCTTCATTGAGGACCTTGACCCAGGAGGGTACGTCCCCTGCGGAGGTATCCCTATCGCGGGCCTTAATTAGGAGATGGACTAAGGTTTTTGGTGATGCACAGGCTGCATCAAAAGTGTAATAGGGTTCTTGAAAGTATATAGATGACCACTCTAGTTGTTAGGGAGGCCCTCGTTGTACTCTAATTATCATGGCGAGTCGTCACTTTTGGGCGACTCGGTGTTTGTATGGTTGTTGCAAATGGCTTTTGGTAATGCACAGGTGTGGGTCCGCCTTAACCCTCCACCCCTTGGGGTGTTTTTATTTAAAAAAAAAAAGATGGAAGATGAGATTGCAAAGGCCCAAGCCAACTTCGAAGCTGACCCAACGCCACGACATCGGGCCGAGATTAACAAGAACATTGCCGAATACATCCTATTACTCAAAATGGAGGAAGATTTCTGGCGACAAAAGGCGGCCTTGAGGTGGCTTGCGGAGGGAGATAGAAACTCCAGATTCTACCAAAGTTGGGTGAAACAGAAAAGGGTCAGGTTGAGAATCCACTCCATCTACGCAAATGGCCAAGAGATCACAGATGAAGATGAGATTCGAAAGTCGGCAGTGGAGTTCTTCCAGGGTCTCCTTGCTCCGGACAACCCGGTGCTTGACGAGCCAGACTTCAACCTCATTCATCAAATTCCCCCTTCGGACGACCTCGCGAATCTTCACAAGGTCCCGGATCTGGATGAGGTGAAGAGAGCACTTTTTGAGATATCCGGGGATAGCGCACCCGGGCCGGATGGATTTTCAGCCACGTTCTATCAAGCGTGTTGGCCGATAGTTGGTCGAGATGTCGTGGAAGCGATTGCACAGTTTTTCAATGGGGCTTACCTTCCCCGAAGCGTCACGGCCACAAACTTCGTCCTCATCCCAAAGAAGGCTTCACCCGAGACATGGGCTGACTATCGCCCTATTAGCCTCTGTAATGTCTTTAATAAGATCATCACCAAAGTACTAACGGCTAGACTCGCACCTTATTTGCCACAGGTCATTTCCCCCAACCAATCTGGGTTTGTGAAGGGACGGCTACTGAACGACAATGTCCTCCTCGCCCAAGAGATGTTCCATGAGATTGCTAGGTGCTCCCCGGCCCCGAACGTGGCGATTAAGATTGATATGGCCAAGGCGTATGACAGGATCCAGTGGGACTTCCTTATCAAAGTTCTCCGTCGCATGGGCTTCCCGGAGGCCTGGATTATCCTTATGGAGAGGTGCGTTGGTTCCTGCTGGTTCTCAGTTCTTATTAATGGTGCCCATGCTGGTTTCTTCAGATCCACCCGAGGCCTTAGGCAAGGAGACCCCATATCACCGGCCTTGTTCGTAATGGCGGCGGATTACTTGTCCAGAGCCCTCGACAAGCTCATTCTCGGACGAAGGGAGATGACATTCAAAGCCTCGAGGAGATGCATGGAGATCAGCCACTTAGCATACGCCGATGATATCATTATCTTCACACAAGCGGTTGAGACCCCTCTACGTCGTCTTAGGGCATGCCTCAATGAGTATGAGGGAGTCTCCGGGCAACTGATCAATCTAGCTAAAAGTAACTTCTACATTGCCGAAGTGCGTGAGCAATAGGCACATGCAATTCAATCCGAAGGTGGCTTTGCTCGGGGCACGTTCCCCTTCCTCTACTTGGGAGTCCCCATATACCGTGGAGTCAAGCACACGGGGATATGTTTTCGTTCATCCGGGAGAAGGTTGCTAGAAGAATTTCTGGTTGGGCTCATAGACACCTATCCTTTGGAGGGAGACTAACCCTCATTAAGAGCACTCTGGAGGCAATCCCTATCCACATTTTCCAAGCTATTGAGCCAACAGCTGGTGCCCTTAAGCTCCTTGACCAACAGCTGGCGAGGTTCTTTTGGGGGTCGACAAATGAAAGAAAACGAACCCATTGGATTAGCTGGGACCAAATGTGCTGCCCCACCAATGAAGGAGGGCATGGAATTCGTAAGTTCAAGGAAGTGCTGCGAGCCTTCAACATTAAATTGTGGTGGCGATTCCGAGAGCAGAACTCTCTATGGGCACGCTACATGATGTGTAAGTACTGTTCAACATCCTCACCTCTCACCACGAGAACCTCGGGAAGGAGTAGCCCAACGTGGAAGAGGCTGACCAGAGCCTGGACCCAGGCACACCCTCACATTCGATGGATTGTTGGGGCTGGAAGGATCTATTTCTGGGATGATATTTGGTTGGGCAATGAGCCACTTAGGGGGCTATGCATTGACGATAGGGGCAGCCCTAATACGCCCGTCGCGGAGTTTATCACGGGAGGTGCTTGGGATGAACCTAAATTGCAGCTACTACATGACCAGGCTGGCCTCCCACAAAAGATTGTGACTGATATCCTCAACACCCCGATTCTCTCCGGGGAGCCGGATATTCCGAGATTGTCGCTATCCCGACGTGGTGAGTTTTCACTAGCCTCGACCTGGGAAGCACTCCGGGTGCCAAGCCCATCATTCAAGGACTTGAAGATATTTGGAAGGCAGGCCTCACTACAACCATTGCCATCTTTATTTGGAGGCTCCTGTCTAACCGTATTCCAGTCGACTCGAAGCTCCAATGGCGGAAGATCGAGCTGGCGTCCAAGTGTCAATGCTGCCCTCACAGACCACACACTGATTCCCTACAACACCTCTTCATCCAAGGAGTGGGCGCGTCAAAGGTGTGGAAGGAATTAGATGGGTGGTTCGAAGGCTCCTCCCCACCTCTTCGGATCAACGATACCATCCCAACTAGGCTCGAAGTATGGGGGACAAGATTACAGCAACCAGGTAGGAAACACCTTAGCCGTCTCATGCCTTACCTTATCCTTTGGTTTATCTGGGCGGAAAGGAATAGAAGCAGACACCAAGAAGCCCAATTCAAGGCGAACAATGTGGTATGGCAGACAATTACTTTCATCCAGAATAGCATGACGAACGGCAACCTCAAGCCGAAGCATTGGAAGGGCATTCGGCTTGGGGTCAATATCCCGAGTCATGCCGCTCCGAGAAGTCCGCAGCCACTAGCCATGATGGTCAAATGGAAACCTCCGGACCAACCGTGGTTGAAACTTAACACGGATGGTGCGTTTAACGAGGCAACCGGGAAAGCCGGGGGAGGAGGCCTCATTCGGGACCATTCGGGAAGGTTACTTGTGGCCTTCGTGCTCCCGCTCTCTACACACTCAGCGCTTGAGGCCGAGTTACTAGCCATGCACCATGGCTTGACAATGGCTAGGGACTTTGTGAAACCAATTGGGCTCGAAGCAGATGCCGAGCAAGCAATTAAATTGGCGGACGGAAAGGATTGGGGACACGCACATATCCGCCAGGCCATGGCACATATTGCCCTACACAAGCGGCGCCTCACTCTCCGCACTACCTTCATACACCGCGAAGGAAATAAGGCGGCCGACTTCCTTGCCCAAATGGGGACCGAGATCGAAGAACTCCAACGCAAGACTACCACCACGGCCCCACGGTTTTTGAAGGCCATGATCCGCATGGAGGAATTGGGAATCCCTAATATTCGAGTCCGAGGGGACGAGTCTTCCTAGATTAGGTGATTGTTTTTCTGTTTTGCTGGAGTATGATGAGGTCCGCCCATGTGGGTATGGACCGCCTACTACTCCTTTGTCTCTTTTGGTACACCACTTTCGGGTGTGGCCATGAATTGTACTCTTTTTGATTTGAAATATAGGGATGAGGGACCCACGAACCCTCCACCATGATGGTGTTTGATTAAAAAAAAAATGCCTTGGGCTGCCCACTAACTTAAAAAATATTCACCACTTGGCCCAATGTAGAATGGTCTTGGAATTGAGTTTTTATTTCAGCAACTAAAAGCAACATGGACTCCTTTATCTTCTTAGCTCTAGCTCTTGTAATTGGCCCACTTTAAATGATCAATGAATCCATCTTCTTGTCCTTGTAGATCAGCTTGGGTGTGTCTCCGTCATTCCCTTCTTCTTCATGAGGATTTGTCCTTGAATCTAATTCACCACATAAGGAGTTAAATCAGAAACATTGAAAGTAGCATTTACATTAAACTCACCAGACAAGTCTAGTTTGTAAGCATTATCATTGACTTTTGCAATCACTTGGAATGGTCCATCTCCTCTTGGCTGCAACTTGGACTTTCTTTTCGAAGGAAATCTCTCCTTTCTCATATGCAACCAAACCCAATCTCCCGGCTCAAAGATGACTTGTTTCCGACCCTTGTTGGCTTGCTTTGCATATTGTTCTGTCCTCTTTTCTATGTTGAGTCTTACCCTTTGATGCAATCTTTTCACCATTTCAGCCTTAGCTTTTCCATCAAGACTTGCACGTTCTTCTATAGGTATTGGAATCAAATCTAGTGGACTCAATGGATTAAAACCATACACAACTTCTAATGGAGAAAAGTTAGTAGCATAATGAACACTTCGATTATAAGAAAATTCAGCAAAAGGTAAGCATTCCTCCCAACTTTTCAAGTTCTTTTTAACTAAAGTTCGTAGTAATTGAGACAAAGTCCTATTAACACAGGCTATCCGAGGAGAAAAAGGTTAGACATGCTGCTATTTAATTCACTGACTATGCTATAGTTTGGTGGGATCAATTGACAACCAGTGCAAGGCGATACGGAGGAAGACCATTTTCGACTTGGGAAGAAATGAAAAGCATAATGCGTAAGAGATTTGTACCTTCTCATTATTTTCATGAATTGTATCAAAAATTACAATCTATGAAACAAGGTACTAAATCTGTTGATGAGTACTACAAAGACATGGAGATTGCCATGAAAAACAACCACAAGGAACCTAGCGCGAGCATCATCTCACATAACTTCCTTCTCTCTAAATTACTCCACCCTACTGTACCACCTTTGACCTCCGCCGCTAATCTCCCACCACCACCTCGCCACCCGACGACATTCGCCGACCCCAGCCACCACTCCCTCGTCCAACGGTTCATCACCCTTCTTCATCCTCCTTGGTGGTTACCACCCTGCCGTCCTCCTCCCAATCCCACTCCGCTTGTCACCCCCGGCCCATCCCCGACGAAAGCGACTTCATCGTCGGACTTGGCTCGCGGCTCCCGTCAATCTCTACTCCACGTCTCGGCCACACCTTGCCGAAGCCCTCTCGGCTGGCCGAAACAATGGGGCAGCCGCCGGACCCCGATGAAAAGAGAGACACTCCGGCCATTAATCCGGTCCATTTGCCTGACATTGGTTCCGGGGATGAGGGAGCTCGGGTCCTCTCCGATCAGCAAATGGTCTTCCGAGCTGGCGACGCCGCTTCCCTTCAACGTCCTACCAAATCCATGGAACTAAAAACTGCTAAAGCAAAGCTCAAAGGCCGGAAAAGCACGCCGGCGCCTCCTACTAAAGGCAATGGTCGTAAGAGATTTGTCCCGTCTCTGATGCCCGAGGACAAGCAACTAAGGAAGAAGATTGACTTCGGTGAGGAGGAAGGACCTGCGGCCGGTAGTCCCAAATGCAAAGGATCCCTGTTCCCGGCGACTCCGTCCCTCGACTTGGGGGTCTCTTCCAGGATGGAGGACCCCGTATTGCCTCATAAGAAGGAAGAGGAAGCGGAGCATTGGAATGAATGTGAAGAAGAGTTCGATGGCCCCAACGGTAGAACCGTACCGGAAGGAGGCGGCCCGCCGGAATCTGCTGCTCCCGCCGTCGAGCTTATGGCCGTTTCCGGCGAAGTCCCCCCCCTCCACAATCCCCAACCAAAGCTTGCTAGGTCACGTGAAGTTCAAGCTGCCCCATGTGTTGTCCCTGCCCCATTGGAAAGTGGAAAAGCAAACCTACCTAATCTTGAGGCAGGTACAAAAGTTGACTTGGAAAGCACCAATCCACCTTTCCTACCTAAGCCATCAGGTACAAAAGCAAACTTGCCTAAAATGTTAGCAAGTACAATAGCTCCCCTTGAAAGTGCCTTCTCCCCTTTCCCCTCTTGTATGGCACGAGCTGCATCGTTTGGATCTCCACCAAGGAACCCAAAACTAGATGAGATCCTACACCTTGCAGCGTTGGACTCGGTGGAAATGCTGGACGCAGCGGCGGCGCAGCCTCTTCGTACCGGAAACCTACCGGTGGCCAGTTACAAACCTCCGGAGTTCCCCCAAAACTCTTCGGGATACATGCAAAGTATCACACACACTCCTTGGGATGGGAGTGGACCTTCTCTTGAGGACTTCCCTCCTCTCGAACGAGGACGAACTAGCAAGATCCGAGCTTCGTTTGAGGCCAGCTCGAATCATTATTGTGCGGAGCTCGGCCAGCCGCGGCCTAAGTCGAACCCTAACGCCAACCGAGAAAAGCTTGTTACCGAGACGACGAACAAGGCCACGCCTAGTGCCGAGATGGTTGTAGTGACAAGGGAAACACCAACACCCAACGATACGCCTATGGATGATGCCGAGAAGACCCACACCGAGAATGAAAAGGCCGAGAAGATCCACACCGAAAATGAAAAGGCCGAGAAGATCCACACCGAGAATGAAAAGGCCGAGAAGATCCACACCGAGAATGAAAAGGCCGAGAAGATCCACACCGAGAATGAAAAGGCCGAGAAGATCCACACCGATAATGAAAAGGCCGAGAAGATCCACACCGAGAAGGGAAAAGCCGAAAAGCCGAGAATGGAAAAGCCGAGAAGGGCACACAACGGCAACGTAGGTGCCGAGAAGACCCTAACCGAGAATGGAAAAGCCGAGCACAACAACCCGAAGAGAAGTGGAAAAGCCGAGCACAACAAGGCCACACCTATGTCCACGGCGGATGCCGCAAAACAAGGGCTGAATGAAGTTAATCAACATGGGGGGGTAGATGATACCCCGGGGGCCTCGTCGTGGCCGAAATCGATGGCGGACTTGTTTAAGGGTACACCTTTGGGCTCGGCGAGTAACACTCTACAAGGCGGGGGCGAAGGCGCCTCAAGCCACCCCGACCGGCCGAAAACTCTGGCGGACATGCTTAAAAGCTCGACTGACCCTATCGGCCCTCAAGCCTTTGAACCGGATAAGCTCCAAAATATTGGATTTGCCTCTGTGTCCGACGGCATCCCGGCCATTTATTTCTCCGGAGCGGAAACTCAAAAGCTAGCTGAGCGCATGGGCCACGCCATTGTGGGTAAGTTCTCTCACTCTATCCCCACGGGACTTCAAATCCAAAAGACCCTTAATAATATTAAACTTCGGTGTGGATTTAGTTGGAAGTACATTAATGCTAAACACATTCTCATTCAATGCGAGGACTTGGCGGACTATGCCCGAATCCTTGGAGGCCCAAAGGGTACGCCCGTATGGCTCATTGACCGACACCCGATGAGGGTCTTCAAATGGTCCCCGGACTTTGATGCATATTGCGAGTCCCCCATTGCGGCAATTTGGTGCAACCTAATTGGCCTCCCCATTCATCTTTTCGACCAATCTGCCTTATTCGCCATCGGCAAGCTTCTCGGCACTCCAATACAAATTGATCGAGCCACGGCAAACAAGACTCGACTTTCATTTGCCCGAATTTGCGTCGAGATAGACATCACAAAACCGCCTCCCGAAGAGATAATCCTTGACCTTGGTGGGCGAGAAACGGTGCAGCGAGTCCGATGGGACAAAATACCATCATATTGTCAAGAATGCAAACACGTCGGCCATTCAAGTGAGGTGTGCTATGCGACGGGCAAGAAGGAACGGCCGCCGAAGAGAAATTACCACAACGGCCCGCCAAAACAGCCACAACCCGAGAGACAAACCGAGAAGGGGAAACAAGATACGGGGAAGAATGTCCCCAACTCCAATGAATGGAAACGTCATGGGAAGAAACAAGGCAAGGCCGGTGATCGACCAAACAATAACAATACAATTGGGGAGGATACCGGTGATATTTCTTGGGAGGGACCGGACATTATGGGTGACTCTACTTTGGGGAGCAGATCGAGCTCCGGAACTCAAAATGCGGGGCTCAAGCCCGAGGTTGGGAAGTCCCCGCCGAACGGGGGGAACCTTTCGCACCCCACCACCGAACCACCAACAGCACGTGGGAACATGGAAGTGGAGTGGGGCTCCCCCAATGCGAGGCGCTCGGTTTCACCAGATTATCGAAGGAATCCGAGAGGAGGCGCGCGCCATGCTATGACAAGGGGGCGTGGGTTCTTTTCGGCAAAGAACCACATGAGCACTAACCAATATTACTCTCTCATGGCGAATGGAGAATTTGATGTTGAGAATTGTGGGGATGTGGACGAAGACCCCATGGAGTTGTACGGGGGGGACGAGAGGTTTGGAGGCAACATTCCGGCCGACGACGCCGAGGAGGCCGCCCCGAACAAAGAGCAACACCGCATTGACTATCAAGGAGGGCCTTCATCCTCTTTGGGTACGCACTCTTCTTGTCAATGATGTCTTACAATTTCATGTTTTGGAACGTAAGGGGGATCGCGAACGCGCCCACTCAAAACGTTTTAAAAAGACTTATTAGTTGTCATAATGTTTTATTTCTTGCAATAATGGAACCGCTCACTCCCCCGGACCCGGACCGATTCTCCAAAGCTTTGGGGCTACCCTACATTGGTTCGAACATGAACGGGAAGATTTGGTTGTTTGCGGAAGAGGGGTCAACCTTTGATATTGAGGATGACTCGGAACAAATTCTTCACGGGCGCCTCAAGTCCCACCGCCTTGCTAGACCGGTGGCCATTTCAGCCGTGTACGCCAAATGCACAAGGGTCGAAAGACATCACTTATGGGACAAGATGAGGGAGATCGCCGGGCCTCTCGAGGGAACACCTTGGATCATCGGTGGTGATTTCAACACCATCCTATCACACCAAGACAGAGTCGGAAGTGATACCAACCGGCAAGCCGAGATGGTTGATTTTGCGGAGGCAACGGAAGACTGTAGGCTGCTTGATCCTGGTTTTGATGGAGCGGCATTCACATGGGCCAAGAATGGCCTTTTTGAAAGGTTGGATAGAGTGCTTGTCAGTGAGGAATGGACTAAGACCTTCGAGGCTACCCGGGTAACGAATCTCCCCCGGGTTGCCTCGGACCATGGACCAGTTCTTGCTAGGTGCACGAAGCTGAACACATCCGCTGGAGCCAAGGCATTCAGGTTCCAGAACATGTGGATCCGGCATGAAGGATTCATGGCCGTAGTGCAAAAAACATGGGAGGAGCCCACGGGGGCGGGTGGACTCCTAAACATTCAAATCAAGCAGGCCAGAGTTAAAAAGGCTCTTAAGGAGTGGAACAAAGAGGTTTTTGGGAACATCCATGCTAACCTAAAGGAAAAGGAGGTAGAAATTGCTGTGGCTCAAGCTAGTTTCGAGGCAAGGCCGACACCGAATCACAGGACAGCAATCAACAAACACATTGCCGAGTACATCCTTTTGTTGAGAATGGAAGAAGATTTTTGGCGACAGAAGGCAGCCTTGAGGTGGCTTGCCGAGGGAGATAAAAATACCCGGTTCTATCAAAGCTGGGTGAAACAAAAGAGGGTCCGTCTCCGCATCCACTCAATTCGTGCCAATGGGCAGGAGCTCACCGAGGAAGCCGAGATTAAAAAGTCCGCAGTGGAGTTTTACCAACAACTCCTTGCCCCCATCAATCCGACACTTGAAGATCCAGACCTCGACCTAATCCAGCAGGCCCACTCAGCCGAGCAGTTCGTTGGCATCGCAGACGCCCCAAGTGCGGACGAGGTCAAGAGTGCCACCTTTTGCATTTCCGGAGATAGTGCACCCGGACCCGACGGCTTCTCGGCCACTTTCTATCAAGCCTGCTGGCACATTGTGGGGCCGGAGGTAGTGGAAGCAATCAGGCAGTTCTTCAGAGGGGCCTTCCTGCCAAGGAGCATCACGGCCACAAGCATTGTCCTTATCCCAAAGAAGGCCTCGCCAGAGTCATGGACCGACTACCGACCCATTAGTCTTTGCAATGTTTTAAACAAGATCATTACCAAGGTACTCACCTCTCGCCTCTCCCCCTTCCTTCCACAGGTCATCTCCCCAAACCAAAGTGGGTTTGTCAAAGGCCGGCTCCTTAATGACAACGCTCTACTGGCTCAAGAAATGTTCCATGAGCTTGCGAGATGCTCTCCAGCGCCTAATGTGGCTGTTAAGATTGACATGGCTAAAGCCTATGATAGGGTCCAATGGCCCTTCCTCTTCAAAGTTTTACGCCGTATGGGATTCCCGGATCCATGGATTTCACTTATGGAGAGGTGTATTGGCTATTGCTGGTTCTCGGTTCTTGTTAACGGGGCACCCTCGGGCTTCTTTAGATCAACTCGAGGACTTCGACAAGGAGACCCGATCTCCCCTGCTCTGTTCGTGATTGCTGCGGAATACCTGTCCCGAGCCTTAGATAAGCTCATCCTTGGCCAAAAGGACATGACGTTCAAAGCCTCCCGGAGATGCATGGAGATCAGCCATCTAGCCTATGCGGACGACATAATTATCTTCACTCAAGCAGCGGCAATGCCTATGCGCCGGCTAAGAGCTTGTCTCGAGAAGTATGAAAGAGTCTCCGGCCAACAAGTCAGCCTTGCCAAGAGTAATTTCTATATCGCCGAAAACCATGAGCATTGGGCAAACTTGATCCAGGCGGAAGGAGGCTTCTCTAGAGGGGCCTTTCCTTTTCTCTACCTCGGTGTCCCTATCTACCGTGGAGTCAAGCGCACGGACATGTTCCTCTTCCTACGGGAAAAGATTGCAAGAAGGATTTCAGGATGGGCACATCGTCATCTCTCTTTTGGAGGAAGGCTCACGTTGATTAAGAGCACTCTTGAAGCGATCCCCTTGCACATCTTCCAAGCTGTCGAGCCCACGACCGGTACCCTAAAGCAACTTGATCAACAAATGGCCCGATTCTTTTGGGGGTCTACGAATGAGAAGAAGCGGACCCATTGGATTGGATGGGAACAAATGTGCCGCCCCACTGAAGAAGGAGGCCTTGGGATCCGAAAAACTAAGGAGGTCCTCCGCGCCTTCAATATCAAACTTTGGTGGCGCTTTCGGGAGCAAAACTCCCTTTGGGCAAGATACATGATGGCAAAATATTGCACCAACTCCACACCGCTCACCTTGAGACTGCCGAGCAGGAGTAGCCCTACGTGGAGAAGGCTCTCAAGAGCCTGGCCCCTCGCGCAACCGCACATGAGATGGCTAGTGGGACAAGGGGACATCTACTTCTGGGATGACATTTGGTTTGGTAATAGTCCTCTGAGGGAAATTAGCCTAGATGATAGGGGAAGACCAACCACCCGGGTGTCGGAGTTCATTACAAATGGTGTTTGGGATGTGCCCAAGCTCCAACTCCTTCACAATCAGGCCGGCCTTCCTCAGCATGTTATCGATGGCATCATTAATACACCGATCCTCCATGACGAACAGGATATCCTTAGGTGGAATCTCTCTACGCATGGGGAATTCACGGTGGCTTCGACATGGGACACACTCCGAGGGCGAAACCCGATCATCCAAGGTTTGGGGGATGTTTGGAAGGCGGGACTCACCAACTCAATAGCCATATTTATCTGGAGGCTTCTCTCCAATCGGGTGCCGGTTGACACAAAACTTCAATGGCGGGAGATTGAGCTAGCCTCTAAGTGCCAATGCTGCCCAATTCGACCGAACATTGAGTCCCTCCAGCACCTCTTCATTCAGGGATTCGGAGCCCGTAGAGTATGGAGAGAATTTGATGAATGGTTTGAAGGTACATCCCCCCGCCTTTCAATCAATGACACAATCCCAACGAGAATTGAAGTTTGGATGCAAAGATGCAATCAGCCGAATAGGAAGCACCTTAGCCGAGCCATGCCCTACCTCATCCTATGGTTCATCTGGTCGGAGAGGAATAGGAGCCGACACCAAGATACAAGATTTAAACCCCACAATGTAATATGGCAGGTCCACATGTACATCCGGAATTCTATGGTAAACGGGTGCCTGAAGCCGAAGCACTGGCGAGGAGTTAAACTTGGAATTAACATCCCTCAACAAGCGGAAGCCATTCGGGCGTTGCCTCTCGCCATGGCGATCAAATGGGAGCCACCGGACCCCCCTTGGATTAAAGTGAATACGGATGGTTCCTTCAATGAAGCGATCAACAAAGCAGGAGGGGGAGGAGTCATTCGCGATTTCTCGGGTAAAATGCTTGTGGCCTTTTGCATTCCTTTTGAAGCACATTCGGCTCTGGAGGCGGAATTGTTGGCAATGATCCACGGGCTGAACATCGCCAAGGATTTTGGCCTCCCTATTTGGATCGAATCAGACGCTGAACAAGCTATCAAATTGATTAATGGGGCAGGATGGGGACCGGCGCTAGCCCGGGAAGCCATGGCGCATCTGATCCTTCTTAAGCGCCAACTTAAATTCCGTGCCACCTTCATTCACCGGGAGGGAAACAA
Organism: Salvia splendens; assembly: GCF_004379255.2. Lineage (NCBI taxonomy): Eukaryota > Viridiplantae > Streptophyta > Magnoliopsida > Lamiales > Lamiaceae > Salvia > Salvia splendens. The sequence continues at coordinate 22,073,721 of NC_056033.1, read as the reverse complement.
GGCGGCGGATTTCCTTGCGAGAATGGGACTAGGGAGAGATAGAGGCCAACAAATGCAACAAGACTCGGTGCCGAGAGAGCTTGCGGACCTCGTCCGCATGGATCAAATGGGCCTTTCACATGTTCGTACCCTAGGAAGGGACGGGGACTAGAATTGTTTTCACTTGCTTATTGTAATTTTGTCGGGAGTATGATGAGGTCCGACCCTTGTGGGATCGGACCGCATACTACTCTTGGTTTTTGTCTTGGCACACCACCTTCGGGTGTGGCCGCGCTCTGTAATTACCTCATTTTGAAATATAGGGATGAGGGACCCACGAACCCTCCACCGTAAAGGTGTTTGATTAAAAAAAAAAAAAAAAAAAAAAAAAATGGAGATTGCCATGATTAGGGCAAATGTTGAAGAAGATAGAGAAGCAACTATGGCTCGATTCTTATGTGGGCTGAATAGGGAGATTGCAAACATTGTGGAGCTTCAACACTATGTGGAGTTGGAGGACATGGTTCATATGGCCATGAAGGTGGAGGGACAATTGAAGAAGAAGGGAACAATCCAAAAGAATTTTTCAACAAGTTCTCATTCTTCAAGGACAAAAGAGTGGACTTCAACCAAACCCAATTTTGGGGCAGGTTCTAAACCCCAAAATGAGGCGTCGACATCCAAGTCCAAAGAATTTGAGAAGGGTAAAGGTATTTCTACTTCTACTTCTACTCGAAATAGAGATATCAAATGTTTTCGTTGTCAAGGTGTTGGACACATTGCATCTCAATGTCCAAACAAAAGGGTGATGATTTTGAAGCCAAATGGAGAGATAGAATCTGAAAGTGAACGTGAAGATGATGATGAGGAGGAGGAGGATAAACAATTGGAGGAGATTGAACCAGAACATGGAGAACTTTTGGTGGTTCGAAGGGCTCTAAACATGCAAAACAGAAACGATGATCAGCAAAGGGAGAACATCTTCCACACAAGGTGTTTGGTCCAAGGTAAACTTTGCATAATGATTATTGATGGTGGTAGTTGTGCAAACGTTGCAAGTTCTGAAATGGTGGAAAAGTTGAGCTTAACAACGGAAAAACATCCTAATCCGTACAAGCTACAATGGCTTAATGAATGTGGAGAAATTCGAGTGACTAAGCGAGTTCTAATTTCGTTTTCAATTGGCAATTATAAAGATGATGTTCTTTGCGATGTTGTGCCAACGCATGCTAGTCACATTCTTTTGGGGAGGCCATGGCAGTTTGATCGTAGAGTGACTTATGATGGATTTCACAACCACTACACCTTCAAGCACAACAACAAGTCTATTATGCTTGTGTCTTTAACACCTCAACAAGTTCAAGAGGACCAACAGAAATTGTCACAAGCAAGGAGAGCTCGTGAGGTTGAGAGGAAAAGAAGTGAGAGCATTGAAAAAGAGTCGAGTGAAAAAAAGAGTCGAGAGAAAAGTAAGAATGAGAGGAAAAACGGTGAGGGCATTGAAAAAGAGTCAAGTGAAAAGAGTCCGAATGAAAAAAAAGAACTTTTATGTGGGAGCAAGAGAAATAAAGAGTGCAATAGTTGAAAAAAAGAGCGTTTTCATCTTAGTGTACAAACAGTCTTTGTTTACCACTAACGAATTAACCACTTCTTTGCCAAGTGCTTTTGTGTCTCTTTTACAGGAATTCGAAGATGTTTTTCCCGTGGAAGAATCAAGTGGATTACCGCCATTAAGAGGTATTGAACACCAAATTGACCTTATTCCCGGGGCAGTTCTACCAAATCGACCAGCCTATAGAGCCAATCCCGAAGAGAATAAGGAAATTCAAAGGCAAGTGCAAGAGTTGTTGGACAATGGAAAAATCCGTGAGAGCATGAGTCCATGTGCAGTTCCGGTAATTGTTGTTTCTAAGAAAGATGGATCATGGAGGATGTGCATCGACTGCCGAGCAATCAACAAAATCACGGTAAAGTATCGCTATCCTATTCCTAGGCTAGATGATATGCTTGATGAATTGCATGGTTCTGTTGTGTTTAGTAAGATCGATTTGAAAAGTGGTTATCATCAAATTCGAATTAGAGAAGGAGACGAATGGAAAACAGCCTTTAAAACAAAATTTGGTCTATATGAGTGGTTAGTAATGCCTTTTGGTTTAACTAATGCACCAAGTACTTTCATGAGGTTGATGCACCATGTTTTGAGAAAATTCATTGGAAAATTTGTGGTTGTTTATTTTGATGATATTCTTGTCTATAGCAAAAATGTGAATGAACATCTTAACCATGTGCGTGCAGTTTTGGATACCTTACGAAAAGAATCATTGTATGCAAATCTCAAAAAGTGTTCTTTTTGCATGGATAAAGTTGTTTTTCTGGGTTTTGTTATAAGTGCTAATGGGATTGAAATGGAAAAAGAGAAGGTGAAAGCTATTTTAGAATGGCCAATTCCTCAAAATGTAGCACAAGTTAGAAGTTTTCATGGTCTTGCTAGTTTTTATAGGAGGTTTGTCAAGGATTTTAGTACAATTGCTGCACCTTTGAATGAAATTGTGAAAAAGGATGTTTGTTTTTATTGGGGAGAAAAACAAGAACATGCTTTTAATCTCCTTAAAGAAAAACTTACAACTGCACCAATTCTTTCTTTGCCTAACTTTGATAACATGTTTGAGCTTGAATGTGATGCATCTGGGGTAGGCATAGGAGCTGTTTTGTTGCAGGATAGGAAGCCAATCGCGTACTTTAGCGAAAAGTTGAAAGGAGCTCAATTGAACTATCCAACGTATGACAAGGAGTTATATGCTTTGGTTAGAGCTTTGGAAACATGGCAGCATTACTTGTGGCCTAGAGAGTTTGTAATTCACACGGATCATGAATCTCTCAAGTACTTGAAAGGTCAAGGTAAGCTTAGCAAGAGACATGTTAAGTGGGTGGAATTCATTGAATCATTTCCCTATGTAATCAAATACAAAAAGGGAAAAGAAAATATTGTGGCTGATGCATTATCTCGGAGGTACATTTTGATCACTACTTTGAGTTCTAAGTTGCTTGGTTTTGAGTTGATTAAGGAAATGTATGATAATGACCCGGACTTTTCTTCTATCTATTTAGCTTGTGAGCATGCTGCATTTGACAAGTTCTATAGGCATGATGGCTATTTGTTTAGAGAAAACAAATTATGCATTCCTAAAGGTTCTATGCGTGAATTGCTTGTGCGTGAAGCTCATGGTGGTGGTTTAATGGGTCATTTTGGAGTCCATAAGACAATGAATGTTTTGCTTGAACATTTCTTTTGGCCTAAAATGCGTGTGGATGTTGAAAGAATTTGTAAAAGATGCATAACTTGCATGCAAGCCAAGTCTAAATCACACCCACATGGTTTGTACAAACCGTTACCAATTCCTAGTGCACCTTGGGAGGATATTTCAATGGACTTTGTTGTTGGTTTGCCAAGAACAAAAAGAGGTAGAGATTCAGTTTTTGTGGTTGTTGATAGGTTTTCAAAAATGGCACATTTTATTCCATGTCACAAAACTGATGATGCATCTCATATCGCTGATTTGTTCTTTAAAGAAATTGTCCGTTTGCATGGTGTTCCTAGATCAATTGTGAGTGATCGAGATGCTAAATTTGTGAGTCATTTTTGGCGAGTGTTGTGGAATAAGTTGGGAACTAAACTCTTGTTTTCTACTACTTGTCATCCACAAACTGATGGACAAACTGAAGTAGTTAATAGGACTTTGTCTCAATTACTACGAACTTTAGTTAAAAAGAACTTGAAAAGTTGGGAGGAATGCTTACCTTTTGCTGAGTTTGCTTATAATCGAAGTGTCCATTCTGCTACTAACTTTTCCCCATTTGAAGTTGTGTATGGTTTCAATCCATTGAGTCCACTAGATTTGATTCCAATACCTATTGAAGATCGTGCAAGTCTTGATGGAAAAGCTAAGGCTGAAATGGTGAAAAGATTGCATGAAAGGGTAAGACTCAACATTGAAAAGAGGACAGAACAATATGCAAAGCAAGCCAACAAGGGTCGGAAACAAGTCATCTTTGAGCCGGGAGATTGGGTTTGGTTGCATATGAGAAAGGAGAGATTTCCTTCGAAAAGAAAGTCCAAGTTGCAGCCAAGAGGAGATGGACCATTCCAAGTGATTGGAAAAGTCAATGATAATGCTTACAAACTTGACTTACCTGGTGAGTTTAATGTAAGTGCTACTTTCAATGTTTCTGATTTATCTCCTTATGTTGGTGAATTAGATTCGAGGACGAATCCTCTTGAAGAAGAAGGGAATGATGGAGGTACACCCAAGCTGATCAACAAGGACAAGAAGATGGATCCATTAATCATTCAAAGTGGACCAATTACAAGAGCTAGAGCTAAGAAGATAAAGGAGTCCGTGATGCTTTTAGTTGATGTAATAAAAGCCCAATTCCAAGACCATTCAACATTGGGCCAAATGGTGAATATTATTCAAGTTAGTGGGCAGCCCAATGCATGAAGTTTTGAGTCAATATATATCACATTTTGGAGGCCCAAATTGAAGATAAATGATGCATTTTCGTCCAAGTTGGAGCAGCAAAAATGAAGAGTCATTTTTAAGTTACTTTTTGAGTTAAATAAGTGACTTTAGATGTCCTAAAGTCACACCAATAGTTAGGAGTTACTTTTCACTTATTATGAGTCATTCTAAAGGTCTTAAGTTGTACTAATGATATGAGACTTTCAAAAGTCCATTCTAGCCTATAAATAGGCTTGTAAGCATGTCATTTGAGGACATCATTGATCAAATACGAAAATAGAGTTTGTCTTGTGAGTTGAATTCTCTTTGTAGAGTTTTTCACTTGTTTGGAACTTATCAAGATACTTTGAGCAAGTTCTTGTGGCGTTCAACCATACCGAGGTTCTTGGCTGATTACATAGCCAACGGGTCGAGGTTTTCCAAGCTCTGGAAGTGGATCAAACCAGATTATCAATCAAGGAAATCCGCTGCCAATCATTATACGTGGGGTTCTTGGATCAATATATCCAACGGGTCCTTCGTCGTATCCCAATCCATATCAACTTGGGATGAAGCTAAACTCAGGCTACTACAATACCAGGTCGGGTTGCTACAGAGGGGGTGATCACACAAATATTAGACACGCCAATTGTGGTTGGGGAGTTGGACATCCCGAGATGGTCCCTCTCTCGGCTAGGGGACTTCTCGGTGGCCACAACTTGGGAGACATTCCGAACAAGAGGACCGAGAATTCAAGGTCTTGAGGAGATTTGGTTGGCCGGCCTCACGAAGTCAATTGCAATCTTCAACTGGAGGCTTCTTTCAAACCGAATTCCGGTCGACTCCAAACTTCAATGGCGAAATATTGAAATGGCATCAAAATGCCAATGCTGCCCTCAAAGGCCGAACACGGAGTCCCTCCAACACCTCTTCATCCAAGGCTGGGGGGCAACCATAGTATGGAGAGAATTTGATGGATGGTTTGAAGGTTCGCCCCCACACATCCGGATCAATGATACTATACCGGAACGGCTGGAAGTGTGGTCTCGAAGATCGCACCAACCGGGCATGAAACATATTAGCCGGGTCCTGCCATATCTCATCTTTTGGTTCATATGGGCAGAACGTAACCGAAGCCGTCATGAACAGGTACAATTTAAACCTACCAATGTGATTTGGCAAGTCCAAATGTTCATCCGGAATAGTATGGAGAATGGGGGCATAAGAATGAAACATTGGATCGGGATAAGACCTAGAATGGAAATACCGAGCCGTGCTGAGACAGGAAGGCCAACACCGGTTGCTATGCTGATCAAATGGCACCCACCGATCCCATCGTGGATTAAACTCAACACGGATGGAGCCTTCTCGACCACAACAAAACAAGGAGGAGGAGGGGGCATAGTTCGGGATCATCAAGGGAAGATGCTTGCAGCCTTCGCCACTCCCATCGTCGCACAATCGGCCTTAGAGGCCGAACTTACAGCCATCTATCACGGTTTGGAAATAGCCAAGGAGTTTAAGAAACCAATTTGGATTGAATCGGATGCTAAACAAACCATCGATTTATTCAAAGGGGCAGCATGGGGCCCGACACACGCTTGCCAAGTAATGGCCCGACTACACATACTCAAGAAGCAATACACCATCCGGTCCTCCTTTATCCACAGGGAGGGCAACAAAGCGGCCGATTTCCTAGCCAAGATGGGCCTTGAGCAAACCGCCTTGAGCCGAATGACCGCAGACAACGCCCCAAGATTGCTCAAAGCCATTGTTCGATTGGACGTTATGGGAATCCCCAACCTCCGAATGAGTAGTGACATCCGAGAGTAGTGCAAGTGTTGAAGGGGTCTTCCGCAAGAAAGGATACAACGGTCGGGAGTTGATTGTAGGCCGGAGAGTACGTAGGTGTCGAACCCGACCAGGCTTGTCCCAACCGTACTCTTTGATGATTTTGCCCTAGTGTGTTTGTTATTATTTTTGTACTCTTAGCTCTAGATTGTTTGGCCCGTGTAATCCTTGATTGTAACCTCTTTTGATGATGAAATATAGGGATGAGGGACCCACGAACCCTCCACCGTAAAGGTGTTTAAAAAAAACATGCACTCCAAAGCTCAACACATCGACAATTTGCGTTTGAAAGACAATGTCGCCACGGTTTCATTCGATCGGGATGACTCTAGTGCGAACGAGCCGAGCACTTGCTCAATGAATGTCTCATGTGGGCTCCCCAACCTGGAGAAGGAAGGCTTCATCGAAGAACTTGATCCGGGAGGGATCGTACATTGATGACCACTCTAGTTGGTAGGGAGGCCCTCATTGTACTATAATTAGTTTTGGCGAGCCGTCACTTTTGGGCGGCTCGGTGTTCCTGGTTGTTCGTTGCAATTGCCCTTAGTAATGCACAGTTGTGGGTCCGCCTGAACCCTCCACCCTCGTGGTGCTTTTGATTAAAAAAAAAGTTGCACCAAATTGCCGCGATGGGGGACTCACAGTAGGCGTCAAAATCCGGGGACCATTTGAAAACCCTCATCGGGTGTCGATCAAGTTCTACCCAATGGCAAAAGCTTAATACCGTGTACAATGGCCCCTCTTGATCAAGGTGCTGGATCGAATGGGTTTCCTGGCAGGGTGGATATCCATGATAGAGAGGTGCGTGGGATCGTGTTGGTTTTCGGTCTTGATTAATGGAGTCCCGTCCGGTTTTTTTAAGTCTTCTCGTGGCCTTAGACAAGGCGACCCAATCTCACCGGCCTTATTTGTGATTGCCGCGGAATATCTCTCGAGGGCATTGGATAGACTCATCCTAGGGAGAAAAGAGATGACCTTTCAAGGCCAGCCGAGGTTGCATGGAGATTAGCCACTTGGCCTACGCCGATGACATTGTTATTTTCACACAAGCGGCAGAGGTGCCCCTTAGGCGACTGAGAGCTTGTCTCGACGAATATGCGGGTGTTTCCGGACAGCAGATCAATCTTGCAAAAAGCAACTTCTACATTGTAGAAAAACATGAGAGGAAAGCGGATCTAATCCAGACCGAGGGCGGCTTCTCACGAGGTACCTTCCCCTTCCTATACCTTGGAGTCCCCATCTATCGTGGTGTTAAGAGGACATATATGTTCATGTTCCTACGGGAAAAGATTGCTGCGAGAGTCTCGGGCTGGGCTCACCGCCACTTATCCTTTGGAGGAAGGCTTACCCTTATCAAAAGCACCCTTGAAGCAGTCCCGATCCATATCTTCCAAGCCATTGAGCCAACTTCCGGGGCGCTTAAACAACTGGACCAACAGATGGCTCGTTTCTTCTGGGGGTCGACAACTGAGAAGAAAAAGACACACTGGATTGGCTGGGATCAGATTTGTCTTCCAACCTCTAAAGGGGGGCTCCGCATTCGAAAATCCAAGGAAGTTCTCTGTGCCTTCAACATCAAACTATGGTGGAGATTCACGGAGCAAAGCTCGCTCTGGGCAAGGTATATGAAGATGAAGTATTGCAAGAGAACCTCCCCCCATGCGGCCAACCCGTCTGGGCAACACAGTGCGACATGGAAGAGGCTATTGCGGGCGAGGAGCCATGCAAACCCTTACATCAGATGGGTGATTGGAAAAGGAGATATCTATTTTTGGGATGACTTATGGGCGGGAGATGTCACTCTAAGGGAACTCAGCCTCGACGATAGAGGCGCCAACACCACTTTGGTCGCGGACTTCATCACAGAAGACACTTGGAATGAGGCTAAACTTCAGCAGCTACATGAACAAGCCGGTCTTCCACAATCGGTAATCCACCGAATCCTTGACACTCCGATCGTTTCTGGGGAGCCGACGTCCCGAGGTGGACTCTCTCCGGACGCGGGGACTTCTCAATAGCAACAACATGGGATACCATACGTACACTTGGGCCAAGGATACAGGGTCTTGAAGATATTTGGAGAGCTGGCCTATCTAACTCTATGGCAATCTTTAACTGGCACCTTCTGTCGAATCGCCTCCCGGTCGATACAAAACTTCAGTGGAGAAAGATCGAGCTGGCCTCGAAATGCCAATGCTGCCCCAGGAGCCCTAATATCGAATCCCTCCAACATTTATTCATCCAGGGCCGAGGAGCATGTAGCGTGTGGACAGAATTTGACAAGTGGTTTGGGGGCTCGGCCCCTTCCCTCCGAATTAATGACACGATCCCGAAGAGATTAGAAGTGTGGGCGATAAGGACCCAACAAAAAGGTAGGAGGCCCCTCTGCCGAGTGATACCTTACCTTATTTTGTGGTTCATTTGGGCTGAGCGAAATCGGAGCCGGCATGAACAAATCCAATTCAAGCCGTACAATGTGGTGTGGCAAGTTTAAATGTTTATCCATAATAACATGGCCAATGGGAGCATCAAGCCGAAGCATTGGCTCGGGGTGAGATTGTTAATGAATATACCAAATCAGGCCGGCATTAGGAACCCGAGACCACTTGTCATGCCGGCGGTTAAGTGGCATCCTCCGGAAGAGACTCGGATAAAAGTTAACACAGATGAAGCATACATGGTAACACAGGATAGAGCGGGAGGGGGGGGGGGCATTGTGCGGGACCACTCCGGGAAAATGCTTGTAGCCTTCGCAACCCCTTTAGAGGCTCATTCGGCTTTGGAGGTCGAGCTCATGGCCCTCCCCCATGGACTGGAGATGGCTAAGGAATTCAACCAACCCATTTGGATTGAGTCCGACGCGGAACAAGCTATCGCCCTCTTCAATCGTACCGCATGGGGCCCGGCTCAGGTTCGGCGAGCCATGGCACGCCTTCTAATGTTCAAGAGGCATCACACCGTCCGCTCCACTTTCATCCACCGGGAGGGCAACAAAGGTCGGGGGAGCCGGTGTGCTCTTTCGGCCGAAACCTTTGAGAGCTGACCTCACCCGAAACCTCTTGCGGCCGACTATGCAAGGACGTCACTCGGCCGGCCATGCCGGAACCCCCAACGCAGCCTCCCCCTCCCCCACCGGACCCCGAGGAAGCGAGACCTATCCTGGACCAACAAATGGTCTTCCTCTCGCGCTAGGACAGTCCCTCGAAGATTCCGGCTAAAGGTTTATCGTTGAAAAACAAGATGAATCGGGCCAAGGCTTGGAAGAGCACCCCGGCTCCCCCCTCGAAAGGAAACGGATGAAAATGGTTTGTTCCGTCCCCTCTCCAGGAGGACAAACAACTTCGGAAGAAACATTTGTTCGGAGGAGGTGATAGCCCCACCATCGGGAGCCCCAAGTGTAAGACGGCCATATTTCGGTCAAGTTCCACCCAAGATGGTGAGGAGAGCTCTTTGCCGGGGTCTCATAGTCCACAATCTAACGGCGAAGATGATGAAATGCAAAGCGGAACACAGTCCTGCGCCGGCGGCACAACCAAGCTCTCGACCGTCGGCCATGAACACGGCGGGTTGGTGGGGACCACCGACGAAGGCATGCACATAGTACCACATACCGGTCAAGTGACATTGGGAGGTCCTAGCATGGGACAAACTCCCTTGGAAGTTGTGGAAGTCAACTTGCCCGAATTGGTAGTGACATAAATTGCACTTTCCGAAAGCGCCTTGGAGCCTTCCCCAACCGAGGACTCACGTGTTGAGGGAGCCGTTAGGATCCCAACGCAGCCAAAAAGAACCTCCATGTTGCAGCTAGCATCCCTAGAGTCGGCGGAGGTGCTCCATTCCATGGTGGCACAACCGCTACTCGCCGGCACGACCCCGATTGAAAACCAACCGACGGATGCCCACCTTCTCCCCCTCCTATGGTCAGGCGATCCTAGGGCAGCCTCGCCTATGCCTAAAAGCAGCACATATCAGGAGGACTTCCCACCACTTGAACGAGATAGGATTCAGAAAATCCGGGATTCTTTTGAAAGTGGCTCGGCGCCTCCTATGCCGAAATCAAAGGGCCAACCTAGACGAGGCACGCCAGCCCATGCGCCCGCGAACACACCAGCTACAGCCGAACGTCTCCAAGCCATGGGTGGAGAGAAGACCTCATGTGACGTTGATATGCCGACGGCCGAGGATGGGATGGATGGTGTGACTCGAGGATGTAGGCCTGAGAGGACCGAATCTAATGGCCAACCGAAAGGGGACTTGAACATGGCCGGGGGGGGGGGGATAGTAACCCAACCACTAAAGCGGAACCGACGCGACCTCACCCAATCAAGCCAAGTTTCGGCCTTGGCCACGTCATTGTAGGTAAATTTTCCCACTCTATTCCGGCCTCTTAACAAATTCAAAAGGCGCTTGATAACATTAAATTTTGTCGAGGATTCTCATGGACATATATTAATGCCAAACACATTCTTGTCCAATTTGAGGATATGGCGGACTATGCTCGATTGCTTAGCGGCCCCAAAGGGACTCTGGTTTGGTACATTGATCGACACCCGATGAGGGTCTTCAAATGGTCCCCGGAGTTTGATGCCTATTATGAATCCCCCATCGCGGCAATATGGTGTAACCTAATCGGCCTCCCAATTCACTTGTACGATCAATCGGCACACTTCGCCATCGACAAACTCCTAGGTACGCCCATCCAAGTTGATCGAGCAACAGACAATAGGACGCGACTCTCGTTCGCCCGCCTTTGCATCGAGATTGATATATCCAAACAACCACCCGAAGAGATTATCCTTGATATTTGTGGACGTGAAACGGTGCAGCGAGTTAAGTGGGACAAAATCCCATCATATTGTCGGGAGTGCAAACACGTTGGGCACGAGAGCGAAGTATGCTATGCGATGGGGAAAACGGAGAGGCCGGCTAAAATAAACTACAACTACACCGCACAAGACCAACCAAACCGTGGAACCCAAGGAGGCAAAGATAAGCAAGATCAATCGAAACAAACATCAAATTCCAACGAGTGGAGATATCAAAGGAAAATGAAAGGGCCTAAAGAACAACCAAATAGCGGGAAAGGAGCAAAGGAAGTTGAACCAAGGGAGTGGCAAGGGCCGGATATCGTGGGTGAGCTTCAAAACACACATGACGTGAATCCATGCATCCAACTCGAGGGCGAGGGCATCCCCTCCCGTGAGGGGATTAACCGAACCATTGGTGAAATCGTTGGCGACACTTCGAGGGGTCTCTCGTTCCCCCGACGAGGAGCGTTCACGAGTTGGCGCCGAGGTTCACATAGTGCAACGGGAGTCTCCTCGGCTAGGGGTCGAAACTTGCAAGCACCGGGGGGGCTTTTTAAGTACCAATCAATACTATTCTCTCATGGAGAATGAAGACTTCTTCACAGATGATGGTGACTATGGCGAGGGAGGGGGAGCCGTTCGGGACCCTTGGCCCAACACCGAAGACAACGAAGAAATTCCCATGATCATGAATGATGAATATTGCCAAGGAACGGACAATCTCCAAATGGTGGAATATGAAGGGGGCCCTTCACGGTGACCGGGTACGTCCCCTCTTTGTTAATTATGTCTTTCAATCTCTTATTTTGGAACGTTAGGGGGATCGCAAATGCGCCAACCCAAAACGCCCTAAAAAGATTAATCAAATCTCATAATATCCACTTTCTTGCAATAATGGAGCCGTTCACAATCCCTAACCCGGAGAAATTCTCCAAGACGTTGGGATTGGCGTTTCAAGGCACGAATGTAAATGGGAAGATTTGGGTCTTTGTTGAAGAGGGTGCAAGCTTTAAAGCCGAGTGCGACACGGATCAGGTTCTCCACGGTCGGTTTGACTCGCCTCACTTGGCTAGCCACATAAGTTTGTCCGCGGTCTACGCAAAATGCACAAGGGGCGAAAGGTTACAACTTTGGGAAAAAATGAGGGAGATCTCGGTGATCACGGATGATACACCTTGGATGATTGGTCGCAACTTCAATACCATCCTCTCGCCCTGTGATAGAGTCGGAAGTGACACTAATTGACAAATCGAGATGGTGGATTTCGCAGAGACCATTGAAGACGGAGAGTTCTTAACCCGGGCTTTGATGGCTTGGATTTCACGTGGGCCAAGAATGGCCTTTTTGAAAGGCTAGATAGAGTGTAAGTGAATGAATCATGGGCGCAAAGCTTTGAAGCGGCAAGGGTGACAAACCTGCTTGGTCTCTTCGGACCACGGGCCCGTGTTGGTACGGTGTAGGACTCCAAGCAACCATATCGGGGGCAGACCGTTTCGGTTCCAAAACATGTGGGTTAGACACGAAGGATTCCCCGACCTGGTTCGAGAAGACTGGAGCCAACCGTTGGGGGCTGATGGCTTACTTAATCTCCAGATCAAGCTAGCTAGAATAAAGAGGGCCCTTAAGGTGTGGAACAAGGAAGTCTTCGGGAACATTCAAGAAAACCTTAGGGATTTGGAAGAGAAAATAGCGGTTGCCCAAGCTAATTTTGAGGAGAGGCCTTCCCCGGAAAATAGGTCCGAAGTTAACAGATGTATCGCCATGTACATTCGACTCCTCAAGATGGAGGAAGATTTATGGCGACAGAAGGCGACGTTAAGATGGCTAGCGGAGGGCGACAAGAACACCAAATTCTACCAAAGTTGGGTCAAACAAAAGAGGATCCGGATGCGCATTCACAAGATCAACGTAGGGGGGATGGAAATATCGGATGAATCTGAGATTAGGAGCTCGGTAGTGGAATTCTTCCAAAATCTCCTAGCCCGGGGCCCCCTTACGCTCTTGGAGCCGGACCTGAGCCTGATTCAACGACTCCCGACTTCGCCCGAGGTGGACGCCCTCCCGGATCCGCCCAACGGAGAGGAAGTTAAAAAAGCCGTTTTTGACATCTCCGGAGATAGTGCACCAGGTCTATCCGGCTTCACGGCCACCTTTTACCAAGCATGCTGGGAGACGGTGGGGGTGGATGTGGTGGCGGCAGTCAGACAATTTTTTGGGGGAGCGTTCCTACCACAAAGTATCACGGCCACGAGCATTGTGCTTATCCCAAAGAAACTTGCACCCGTCTCGTGGAGTGACTACCGACCCATCATTCTTTGCAACGTCTCTAACAAGATCATCACAAAAATCCTCACGAAGCGACTAACTCCTTTTCTTACACAGGTTATCTCACCAAACCAGAGTGGTTTTGTGAAGGGGCGGCTACTACATGATAGTGTCCTCTTGGCACAAGAAATGATCCACGAACTTCCAAGAAGCAATCCGGCCCCCAATGTGGCGGTCAAGATTGATATGGCTAAAGCTTACGACCGAGTTCAAAGGCCCCTCCTGGTCAAAGTGCTGAACCAAATGGGTTTCCCGGCTCGGTGGATTTCCATGATCGAGAGGTACGTGGGATCATGTTGATTCTCGATTTTGATTAATGGAATTCCCTTCGGGTTGTTCAAGTCATCTCGTGGCCTTAGACAAGGCGATCCAATATCACCAGCACTATTTGTGATCGCTGCGGAATATTTCTCGAGGGCTTTGGATAGACTCATTCTGAGGAGAAAAGAGATGACCTTCAAGGCCACCCGAGGTTGTATGGATATTAGCCACCTTGCCTACGCCGATGACATTGTGATTTTCACACAAGCGGTAGAGGTACCCCTAAGGCGACTTAGAGCTTGTCTCGATGAGTATGCGGGAGTTTCCGGACAACAGATCAATCTTGCAAAAAGCAATTTCTACATTGCCGAAAAACACGAGAGGAGTGCTGACCTAATCCAGACCGAAGGCGGCTTCTCACGAGGTACCTTCCCCTTCCTATACCTAGGGGTTCCTATTTATCGTGGTGTTAAGCGTACAGATATGTTCATGTTCCTACGGGAAAAGCATGCCGCGAGAGTCTCGGGCTGGGCGCATCGGAACCTATCTTTTGGAGGAAGGCTTACCCTTATCAAAAGTACACTAGAAGCAGTCCCACTCCACATCTTCCAAGCCATCGAACCAACTTCCGGGGCGCTTAAGCAACTTGACCAACAGATGGCTCGATTTTTCTGGGGGTCGACAAATGAGAGGAAAAAGACACATTGGATTAGCTGGGATCAGATTTGCCTCCCGACCTCCGAAGGGGGGCTCGGCGTCCGAAATCCAAAGAAGTTCTCCGAGCATTCAACATCAAACTATGGTGGAGATTCCGAGAGCAAATTTCTAGCCTTAGTAGGAATTGATCCTTCCTTGAAATCAATTTCATAAGGAAGGTGAACAACATGCTTCTTTCTTGTCCAAAAGGCATTCGGAATATCCGAGCAGCATGTTTTTTCAATATGTTTTTTAACTTCTTCTATCGTTTTTAGGATATTCTTTTTTTTCAAAGCTTCATTAAGCTTTTTAAAACTTAGTTCTTGAGAAAGAGAATTAAAGAATTTTTCTTTTCTTTCAATCTTTTCCTGAAGAACATCAATCTCGTGATAACGAGGTTGAGTAAGGAAATTAAAAATAATTTCCTGAGAATTGACCATACTAATAATTCCTTTTTCATCAATGTTTTTGATTGGATAAAGCATATGAAGAAAAGGGTTTCCTAGGATGACTTCATGCGAAAGATTTTTTACCATTATAAATGGCATTTCAAGACAAATTCCTTTATTGCATACTGCAGCATTTTCGAGCTTGTAAATTAACCCAAAGCTTTTTTCCATTTGCAGTATTCAATATTTCCGAAGTTTTAGAAAAATACCGGGATGGAATTAATCCTTCATTAATGCAGTTTAAGTCTGCTCCAGAGTCAACCATAGCTCTTGCTTTGACATAAAATTCCTTTTGCACAATAATGGTAACCTGAATATACCATTTGTGAGTAATGACTTTATTAATCATATTAATAGAGGTCAAGGGATTTTCCTTGAATCCTGAGGATTCAGGCTCTTCCTGTTCAGAATCAGGATTATCTTTCTGATTTAATTCTAGCAAAGATATTCTTTGCTTGAGATCAATTATCTCCTTTTTTATAGAGCTAATTTCTCTAGTTAAATCATCAGCTGGGCTGACTTCCTTTTATTTTCCTAAATTTTTAACTCTATTAAGAATTTCTTTTAAGCTATAAGCTTCTGGTTCGGGTTCTTTATATTTTTGTCTTTGATTTTCCGAACCATATTTCTCCATATATTTTTGGAGAGCTTATTTTTTCTTTTCTGGATCAGCTACCTGATCGATTAATTCAAGAATAAAAGACTCTTCTTTGGATAGCATACATAATCCATTAGCTTTTCAATGAGTCTTGTAATAGTCACAATTACCATTACAGTCTGACTCTTCATCTTCTGAATTTTCAGAAGAGTTATTGTCGCTAGCTGAAATAGCAGCAACTTTAAGCTCTTCATCAGATTCTGATATAAGAACCTTTTCAAGGGATTTCTTTAATCCTTCATCAATAGATAGACTATTGATTTTCTTTTTCATTTTACACTTATTAGCGTAATGTCCTAGTCTGTGACATTTGTAACAGACAGGGGGTTTTCTTCCTTTGGGTTTTTCTTCATCCCTAAAGGATGACTTATGAAAAGCTTTTCTTTTCTTTCTTTTGAAAGGATTTTTGGAAGATTTATAAACTTTTCTTTTCTTTTCAGAGGTTTTATGGGGAAAAGTTTGTAAGCCTAATTGCTCACAAAAGTCTCCAACGACCATCTTTCCCATAACCTTTTCTTTTCGAACTTGTTTATGTAATTTTATTTCATTACATAAGTTGATTCCTTCAGAAATAATTTCTGAAAAGAGGTCTCCATATGTGCACAAATGGTATGGAATTTCTCGATTGTTTTTTTGCTTTATTCTATTACGGACTCTTTCAGCAAAGAAATGGGGTAGTCCTGATAAGAACTTCTCTTTCCAGAATTGTTTGTAACAATCTTCTCTAGTAAAGACTTTAGAGAGAAAGACATCCTTATACCACTTATATTGAGATAAATTGTGGCATCTAAGGTTCATCAATTGTTCTTGAGTTTTATCAAGATGTAATGATGCTTCTCTGATAAAGTGTTTTGCTATCGTATATAATAGCGTATTAACACTATCTGGGACTTGTGTAATAACATTGTCCCTATTTTCTGTCTTAACAGCATTAAGGATTTGATTTTTTACTTCTTCGTTGAAGCAAAAATCCCACCATCCTTTAAGCTGGCCAGTGAAGCCTTGAATTATGGCTCTTGCAATAACAGGATCTGTAGTGCCATTGACCCTATGGGTCGAGGCATACATTGTCATATAATTTATGACAGCTTGTATTTGGTATTCAGAAAGACCATCAATATTCCATTCATTAATGGATTTCCCATCATAAGAGCAAGCATTATATTCACTAAACTGCTCTAATTGGAGATCTACCGGAGTAGGCCTATGATAATAGGGCTTTGCAGGGATATTATAAACCATCTTCTTTTTATAGGAAGAAGACAATTTATTGACCTCTAAGGGATCATCCTCAATCCTCATTTTCTCGAATTGTTTTTCGAGTTCACCCAAACTTTGATCATAATTTTCTGAGTCATCGGACTCTTCCGATTCACATGATTTTTCTCCTTTATTAAGAGGAGCGCAATCATTAATTTTTAGGTTATTTAACCTTTTTGCAATCTCTCCAATCATTTCAGAGGAGACGTTGGGACAGAAATTTATGTCCAACTTATCAGAAGGCATAGGTTTGAATAAAACCTTGCTATCCCTTTTGGGACCGAAGTTTAATCCAAAGTTTTCAACTTCGGTGTTCTGGGATACCCCTTCTATCCTATTCATCTGGTCTCCTAAAGTTTTGAGATAAAGATTTGTAAAATTGTTATGTGAAACAATATCCTCGAATTTTCCTGCTGAGCTTCCTTTATAAGGAGAGGCAAGAATTTCCCCTTCCAATGTTTTAATAGAAAGATTCATTTCTGGGGGATGGATACTTTTAATAATTTTTCCAGAAACAGTTTTGAAATCTTTGAGTGAAGTCTCAAGAGTAGAGATGACCCTTTCGTCCTTGAAATCAGGAAAATCTCTTTTCTGTAAAGCATACGTTTTCCTAAGAAATTCAAAGAAATCGAGAGTATTTTCCCTGTTAATTTTTTTCAAAAATTTTCTGTAAAGAGAAAACCATTTGTTTTGACTCTTTTCACTTTTAAGAGAAAACCATTTTCTTTTTAAATCACTTTCCATTGAATAAAAGGAATCGAAATCTCTATCTTCTTTACTTAAGACATTGATGGAAAAATCGCTATAACCCATTTCCGAGGGGGTAGGAGAGGTTCTTCTAGTATTACTAGAAGAAGGAATTTCTACCTTATATTCAGGATGATTTATTCCTGAAGGTGAAAAACACGTTCCTTTTATGTTTTCCTTTTCAAAGCTAGACAAAGGAACAGAAGAGGTAGAAACTCTACTTGGCTGTCTCATATTTAGACGAGCGACTCTTGTATCAGAAAACCTGATTTCGACATCACCATTTAAGTGTTCTATTATGTCTTCAAGTTTTCTTGGTTCCGGTTTTTCCGGTTCTATGGCTTCTTCAAGGAGCCAATTTTCAGGTAATTTAACCTGATCCCAAGTAATAGTCTGGGGAATTTTAACATTACTCTTTTCTAGATTAGTGACAAAAAGAGTAGTCTGTTTTTCTGATTCGTAAGGAATTTCCTTACATCTTGGGAAAACAGAATTCATAACCTTATAATGTATCCTATATGTAAGGATAACATTTTTTGCTTCTCTAGCCATATTAAACCCTTCGGTTCTAATATCTAAGCATAAAGCATGCATTAAGGTCATGTCTGTTAAAGACAACACAAAATTGAGAAAGCAACTAAAATAAATTGGTCCATCACAAAGACTGGTTTCTACAATCCCTAATAAAGAATCATGAAACCTTAGGTGTCTTCAATTTGCAGGTTTAACCCTTTTCTAGTTGCAGGTTTTAGTCCAATTTGGACTAATGCTAAATGAAGGAATTTGAAATTCTTTCTGTGTTCTTCAATTAAAGATTTAGAAAGAAGTTTAAAAGAACTAAATCCCGTTCCTAAAGTAAGGGATTCTTCAACAGTTTTTACGATATAATAGCAAGGAGCTGTATCAAAAATTCATCTCCGTTTATAACCGGAAGGTTCATTTGGAATTTTCCAATTTTGAATTGATTTTTCAAATTTTTTGAAATTATTATTTCTTTATTACTATTAGGACTAGAAGCACTGCTCCATGTATTAACCTTATTTTTCGACAATATTCTACTTAAAGAATTCATGGCTTGATAAACTATCAACGGTTTATGCGAACATCCAAAACGCCCTCACGGCTCAAAAGGATGCTATTCAGGCTTAAAAAGTTGCAGCTAGAAACAAAATAATTTAAACAAGAGTACCGAGAAAAAACAAAAATTTTAATAACTTAAGCTTTAAAGCCGAGTGCGACACGGATCAGGTTCTCTACGGTCGGTTTGACTCGCCTCGCTTGGCTAGCCACATAAGTTTGTCTGCGATCTACGCAAAATGCACAAGGAGCGAAAGGTTACAACTTTGGGAAAAAATGAGGGAGATCTCGGTAATCACGGATGATACACCTTGGATGATTGGTGGCGACTTCAATACCATCCTCTCGCCCTGTGATAGAGTCGGAAATGACACTAATCGACAAACCGAGATGGTGGACTTCGCGGAGACCATTGAAGACTGGAGAGTACTTGACCCGGGCTTTGATGGCTCGGATTTCACGTGGGCCAAGAATGGCCTTTTTGAAAGGCTAGATAGAGTGTTAGTGAATGAATCATGGGCGCAAAGCTTTGAAGCGACAAGGGTGACAAACCTGCCTGGTCTCTTCGGACCACGGGCACGTGTCGGTACGGTGTAGGACTCCAAGCAACCATATCGGGGGCAGACCGTTTCGGTTCCAAAACATGTGGGTTAGACACGAAGGATTCGCCGACCTGGTTCGAGAAGACTGGAGCCAACCACGGGGGCTGATGGCTTACTAAATCTCCAGATCAAGCTAGCAAGAATAAAGAGGGCCCTTAAGGTGTGGAACAAGGAAGTCTTCGGGAACATTCATGAAAACCTTAGGGATTTGGAAGAGAAAATAGCGGTTAATAGATGTATCGCCATATACATTCGACTCCTCAAGATGGAGGAAGATTTCTGGCGATAGAAGGCGACGTTAAGATGGCTAGCGGAGGCCGACAAGAACACCAAATTCTACCAAAGTTGGGTCAAACAAAAGAGGATCCGGATGCGCATTCACAAGATCAACGTAGGGGGGAGGAAAATATCGGATGAATCTGAGATTAGGAGCTCGGTGGTGGAATTCTTCCAAAATCTCCTAGCCCCGTGCCCCCTTACGCTCTTGGAGCCGGACCTGAGCCTGATTCAACGACTCCCGACTTCGCCCGAGGTGGACGCCCTCCCGGATCCGCCCAACGGAGAGGAAGTTAAAAAAGCCATTTTTGACATCTCCGGAGATAGTGCACCAGGTCTATCCGGCTTCACGGCCACCTTTTACCAAGCATGCTGGGAGACGGTGGGGGTGGATGTGGTGTCGGCAGTCAGACAATTTTTTGGGGGAGCGTTCCTACCACGAAGTATCACGGCCACGAGCATTGTGCTTATCCCAAAGAAACTTGCACCCCGTCTCGTGGAGTGACTACCGACCCATCATTCTTTGCAACGTCTCTAACAAGATCATCACAAAAATCCTCACGAAGCGGCTAACTCCTTTTCTTACACAGGTTATCTCACCAAACCAGAGTGGTTTTGTGAAGGGGCGGCTACTGCATGATAGTGTCCTCTTGGCACAAGAAATGATCCACGAACTTCCAAGAAGCAATCCGGCCCCCAATGTGGCGGTCAAGATTGATATGGCTAAAGCTTACGACCGAGTTCAAAGGCCCCTCCTGGTCAAAGTGCTGAACCAAATGGGTTTCCCGGCTCGGTGGATTTCCATGATCGAGAGGTACGTGGGATCATGTTGATTCTCGATTTTGATTAATGGAATTCCCTCCGGGTTCTTCAAGTCATCTCGTGGCCTTAGACAAGGCGATCCAATATCACCAGCACTATTTGTGATCGCTGCGGAATATTTCTCGAGGGCTTTGGATAGACTCATTCTGAGGAGGAAAGAGATGACCTTCAAGGCCACCCGAGGTTGTATGGATATTAGCCACCTTGCCTACGCCGATGACATTGTGATTTTCACACAAGCGGTAGAGGTACCCCTAAGGCGACTTAGAGCTTGTCTCGATGAGTATGCGGGAGTTTCCGGACAACAGATCAATCTTGCAAAAAGCAATTTCTACATTGCCGAAAAACACGAGAGGAGTGCTGACCTAATCCAGACCGAAGGCGGCTTCTCACGAGGTACCTTCCCCTTCCTATACCTAGGGGTTCCTATTTATCGTGGTGTTAAGCGTACAGATATGTTCATGTTCCTACGGGAAAAGCATGCCGCGAGAGTCTCGGGCTGGGCGCATCGGAACCTATCTTTTGGAGGAAGGCTTACCCTTATCAAAAGTACACTAGAAGCAGTCCCACTCCACATCTTCCAAGCCATCGAACCAACTTCCGGGGCGCTTAAGCAACTTGACCAACAGATGGCTCGATTTTTCTGGGGGTCGACAAATGAGAGGAAAAAGACACACTGGATTGGCTGGGATCAGATTTGCCTCCCGACCTCCGAAGGGCGGCTCGGTGTCCGAAATCCAAAGAAGTTCTCCGAGCATTCAACATCAAACTATGGTGGAGATTCCGAGAGCAAAGCTCACTTTGGGAAAAATACATGAAGGCGAAGTATTGCAAAAAACCTCCCCCCCCTTGCTGCCAATCCCTCCGGGCAACACAGCTCGAATTGGAAGAAGCTCTTGAGAGCGCTACACCAGGCAAACCCATACATCAAATGGGTGATTGGAAATGGAGAAATCTATTTTTGGGACGACTTTTGGGTGGGTGACTCCGCCCTTAGGGAACTCAGTCTTGACGATAGGCGTGCCCACACTTCTTTGGTCGCGGACTTCATTACGGAAGGCGCTTGGAATGAGGCTAAACTCCAGCAGCTCTACGACCAGGCCGGACTTCCGCAATGGGTAATATCTCAAATCCTTGATACCCCAATCATGGCTGGGGAACCGGTCATCCCGAGGTGGACTCTCTCCAGACTCGGAGAATTTTCGCTAGTAACAACATGGGACACCATACGCACACATAGGCCGAGGATACAGGGGCTCGAAGATATTTGGAGGGCCGGCCTCACTAACTCTATGGCAATCTTTAACTGGCAACTCATGTCGAACCACATTCCGGTTGATACCAAGCTTCAGTGGAGGAAAATTAAGTTGGCATCAAAATGCCAATGCTGCCCCAGGAGCCCTAATATCGAATCCCTCCAACATTTGTTCATTCAGGGCCGGGGAGCATTTAGCGTGTGGAGAGAGTTTGATGGGTGGTTTGGGGGCTCGGCCACTTCTCATCGAATAAATGACACTATCCCGGATAGACTAGAGGTGTGGTCGCTAAGGATCCAACAAGAAGGTAGGAAACACCTCTGCCAAGTTATGCCGTATCTCATCTTGTGGTTCCTTTGGGCGGAGTGAAACCGAAGCCGGCATGAGCAAGGCCAATTCAAACCGTACAACATGGTGTGGCAAGTTCTTTTTTTTTTTATCAAACACCTTCACGATGGAGGGTTCGTGGACAAAAGAGGTTACAATCGAGGAGTACAAGTGGGCCAAAACATCTATGGCTAGGGAAATCAAAATTATTTACAAAACCACTAGAACAATTACGCTATATGAGTAAGAGGGGGACATGCCCGGAATGGCCCGACACCATCCTACTCTCCAGCGTCCTGTAATCTCATGATCGGTCCGTCCTTCCTCGCCACCTATACTAATCGTAGTCATCAATCCGAACTCGCAAGTTGGGAAGTCCCATTTCTTCCATTCTAATGATATCCTTGAGAGGTCTTGGGGCTGTTTGGACGGATAGGCGTAGGAAGTTTTGGTGGTCTAAGCCCATCTTAGCGAGCATATCCGCCGCTTGGTTCCCCTCCCGAGGGATAAAGGAGGCCCGGATGATGTGTTGACGCTTGAAATTGAAGAGTCGCGCCATGACTCGGCGGATATGTGCCGGTCCCACGTCGTGCCATTGAGGAGTTTGGTGACTTGTTCAGCGTTCGTCTCGATCCAAATAGGCTGTATGAACTCCTTTTGCAAGCTCGAGTCTGTGGTGAGCAGCCATAAGTTCTGCCTCCAAGGCTGAATGGGCGTCGAGGGGTGTCTTAAAGGTTGCGAGCAACTTTCCGGACCAGTCGCGTACCACACCTCCCCCTCCCGCTTTATCCAATGCTTCCATGTACACCCGTCTGTGTTGACTTTAACCCGCGACCCTTCGGGGAGGTGCCACTTAACCGGCATCACCAGTGGTCTCAACCCCCTCGAGGTGGGCTGGTTCGGTATACTCATTCCCAATCTCACCCCTTTCCAATGCTTCGGCTTGAAGGACCCATTGGTCGTATTGTTGTGGATGTACATCTGAACTTGCCACACCACATTGTACGGTTTGAATTGGGCCTGCTCATGCCGTCTTCTGTTTCGTCCGCCCATATGAACCACAAAATGAGATACGGCATGGATCGACAGAGATGTTTCCTATCATCTTGTTGAATCCGTTGCGACCACACCTCAAGTCTATCGGGTATGGTATCATTTATCCGAAGTGACTCGATGTTAGGGCTCCTGGGGCTGCACTGGCATTTTGAGGCCAAATCAATTTTCCTCCACTGGAGCTTGGTATCCACCGGGATACGGTTCGACAGAAGCCGCCAATTAAAGATGGCAATAGAGTTAGTGAGACCAGCCCTCCAGATGTCATCGACCACGGAGGTGTGGGCGCCACTATCATCGATACTAAGTGCTCTAAGGGCGGAGTTGCCTACCCAAATGTCGTCCCAGAAGTAGATTTCTCCTTTTCCCACCACCCATCTAATGTGTGGGTTCGCATGACTTCTCGCTCTCAGGAGTCTCTTCCGATTCGGGCTGTTGTGCCCGAAGGGGGTGGCGGCAAGGGGGGAGGTTCTTTTGCAATACTTCATCTTCATGTATCTTGCCCAGAGTGAACTTTGCTCTCGGAATCTCCACCAAAGTTTGATGTTGAAGGCTCGGAAGACTTCTTTGGATTTTCGAATGCCCAGCCCTTCTTCGGATGTCGGGAGGCAAACCTGGTCCCAGCCAATCCAGTGTGTCTTTTTTCTCTCATTCGTCGACCCCCAGAAAAACCGAGCCATCTGTTGGTCAAGTTGCTTAAGAGCTACGGAGGTTGGCTCAATGGCTTGGAAAATGTGGAGTGGCACCGCTTCCAAAGTGCTCTTAATAAGAGTAAGCCTTCCTCCGAAAGAATGGCCAATTCATCCATAACAACATGGCCAATGGGATCATCAAGCCGAAGCATTGGCACGGGGTCAAATTGGGAATGAGCATACCGTACCAGGGCATTACTAGGGTCCCGAGACCTCTAGTTATGCCGGTTAAGTGGCACCCCCCAGAGGGGACGTGGATAAAAGTCAACACAGACGGGGCATACATGGTAACACAAGATAAAGCGGGAGGGGGGGCATTGTGCGTGACTAATACGGGAAAATGCTTGCTGCTTTCACAACCCCCCTCGACGCACACTCGGCTTTGGAGTCTGAGCTCATGGGCTTCCACCACGGACTGAAGATAGCCAAGGAGTTTAACCAACCCATTTGCATTGAGTAGGACGCGGAACAAGCTATCACGCTCTTCAATGGTACATGGGGTCCGGCGCATGTTCGTCGAGCCATGGCATGCCTATTCACATTCAAGAGGCACCACACCGTCCGTGCCACATTCATCCACCGGGAGGGCAACAAAGCGGCTGATTTGCTCGCTAAGATGGGCCTCGAACAAGGGTCCCTAATTCGTATGACCACTCACAATGCTCCAAGAATGCTTAAAGCCATTTGTCCGGATGGCCGAGTTGGGAATTCCCAACATCAGGGTGAGAGATGACAATCGCGAGTAGTCATGGGACCGGAAAAGGAAATGGTTCGATCTCTCATTTTCGTATGGTGTAATCGTCCTAGGGTGTATTATTTTCTGTTGTTTTGGCTTAAGCGTACTTTTGAAAGGAGTAGGGTG
The DNA here is from genome assembly GCF_004379255.2 of Salvia splendens. Lineage (NCBI taxonomy): Eukaryota > Viridiplantae > Streptophyta > Magnoliopsida > Lamiales > Lamiaceae > Salvia > Salvia splendens. Next base: position 22,049,221 of record NC_056033.1, on the reverse strand, counting down.
AGGTCCAGACCATTTGGGACCGGACCGCATAATACTCCCTTGTTTCGATTAGGCACACCACTTTCGGGTGTGGCCTTGTTTTGTATTTTGACCACTTTGGAATATAGGGATGAGGGACCCGCGAACCCTCTACAGTGATGGTGTTTGATTTAAAAAAAAGGTCCTATATTGTTTCATGCCTATTGTTTGTTCTACTTCTAATTTACGGAACAGTTTAAACATTGTTTACTACAGATTTATATATAAAGTTTACTAATTATATTACTAACCTGTTTAAATATATTTTTCTATTTATGTATCAGGTTGCATAGAGTAAAGTCAAATTTGAGAGATATACAAGGTTCCACTTTTGCTGTTATTAGCGAATGAGTGAAGCAATATGGAGCTTTTAAAGGTATTATGCTACTTTCCATTATAACTCATTCATATTATAATAATAAATAGATTAGGTTATTCCACTTTTCCGTATCATTATACTGATTTTTCTCGTGCCACATATCCATTGCAGATAATTATGATTTTGGTAGCATTTTATTCATGCATTTTATATTTTATGTTTAGAAAGGTTCAAATGGTGTTAGAGGAAAGAGGCGACGCTAAACTAACAGAGCTTGCATCCACCAAAAAGATTACTCCTGGAGATATTTTAGAAGTTTATCGAACAATAAAGAAGGTATGATATGGTTTCCATGACTGCAAGTCCACAAGTTAATCCAGTTCTCTCTTAACTTTATGTAGAACATGTTGTTGGTGTTAATATCGTGACCAAGTAATTGGTGTTGCCTGAGCAACATTTTTTAATCTTGCAGGTTATATCACAATTGTAAACATTACGATAGGATGAACAAAAAGGAAAAAAAAAGCGTTGTTGTTGCAGTTGAAGCTATTCAAGCTCTAGGCAACATGTATAGGAGCCTGAGAACACTTCCCAAAAAAGGAAAAAAAAAGAAAAGAAAAAAAGGAAACAAATGGAAAAAAAAGAAAAAAGGAAAAAAGGAAAAAAGGGGAAAAAAGAAAAAAGGAGAGACTATTACTCAACTATGTCTGTGGAGCTTGAATTTGTTGAGGTGCTGTTTTCTTTTCCCCCTTTTACATTTAGTATATAGTTGAATACATTATTATTAGGGACATCAGGATAGATATTTTTGACTAATTGACCCATTTTAATTTACAGCTAAGAGAAAATCTGCTGTGTGGAAAGAGCGGCTTAAAGCTGAGGGTTCGAATTACCGCTTGACCTTTTTTATGACAGTTACATATTTAGGTCATATATATGTGTGTTTTTATGTGTGTTTTCCCCCTTAAGATATGGTTTTGCATCTAGGGTTCATTGTATCCCACTGTTTAGGTATAAACATGTCCATCAACCGTATGATTTGCAGCTTACTGGAAACAATGATTGCATGTTCGGTCTCTTAAATGGGATTTTAGATACAATATCCCTCATCACAGAAATTTGTTTCAAATGGAAATCATTTATCTGGCTTGATGCTAATGTATGCTTAGAAAAATAACTCTTGACCGGTGCATCTATTTCATAGATGATATGTTTCATTATATTGAGGATGGGGCCCTTCTAGGATCCATTCTATTGAGGAGGAAGGGCGTATCATAACAGACAATGAAGAGCTGTGTGCCTCGGCAGTCAAGTTCTTCCAAAATCTGTTAACTTCTGATATTGAACACTTGCAGGAACCGGACTTGAATATTCTGGCCACTCTGCCTCCAGACAATGACATGAATGTGCAGCTCGTCTACCTACGGAACAGGAAGTCAAAAAGGTAGTTTTTGGAATAAATGCAGATAGTGCATCGGGGCCGGACGGTTTCTCCTTCCTATTTTTCCAAACCTACTGGGATCTTGTTAGTACTGATGTCTTTTATTTTTTTTCAAACACCTTCTCGGTGGAGGGTTCGTGGGTCCCTCATCCCTTTATATCCTCATCAAAAACCGTTACACCCTTGTACAATCCCAATCGAACATACGGATTCAAAGCAAAAGACAGAGTACCAAGGTATCCTACCCTCCGGGGCGGATACCTCTCTACTCTTATCTAACCTACAATACAATACAAGGACAAAATATACATATGATCAAGCAATCAGGTACGAGGTCTTTACTATCTGCGGATTTGAAATTTCGGGAGCCCCAGTTGCTCCATCCTAACCATGGCCGTGATCCAATTTGATACCGAATGACACTCAACTAATTCAAAATTTGCTGTGTTGCACCCCTGCTGCACCAGGTGATGGGCCACTTTATTACCTTCTCTTGGGATGTGGGAGACTTTTACCTCCAGTGATTTCATTTTGTTTTTGGCCTCCATAATTTGTGTCGTATCTCGGCTGATCCATGCTGCCTTTTGGACAACATTTTTGCCACTCCTTGATCCCCCATTTCAATCCAAATTCTTCGACCTCTTCCCATCGCTAAATTTATACCGAGGCACACGGCTTGCAGAATTGCGTCCCTCCGGGAGCTTGCGATGATCTTTGCTCTAAATCCCCAGATGAGGCTGTCGGTGTCGTCTCGAAGTATGCCTCCTGCCCCTGCTCCCGTACTGCACCATGATCCTTCAATGTTAAGTTTGATCCAGCCCGTGTCAGGTGGGATACACCTGATCAGCTTTACTTGTTTTCGTGGCTTCTCTTTCCACACGGAGGTATCAAGCCCTTCTCCGATTTCACAACCAGTCCAATGTTCTTTCCGAAGCTTCCCCGACGTGATTAGATGCTGCAAGTGTTGTTTGGCTGGGTTGAACACGATTTGTGCTGTGAATTGTTTCCCTCAATGTATCTTATTGTTTCGTTCTGACCATAGGAACCAGAAGACCAAACAGGGGATGATCGAGCTTGGGTGTGGTTTGTCTGACCGATTTAACCATCTGTGCCAGAACTTGATTCTCCCCTCCAAATTGGTGGTTGCCCTGTTCCATGCAGGCAGGTTTGGGAACCAGCTTGCAAATCTATCCCATACTTGTCTCACCACCTCACCCTGCAAGAAAAGATGCTCTCTTGTTTCCGCACCCAGAGCACAGCAGCACCTACACTTAGACGCCATTTGGAATTTCCTCCATTGGAGCTTCGCGTCGACCGGGACTCGGTTAGCCAGAAGCCTCCAGATGAAGATGGAGATAGAGGGAAGGATGAACTCATTCCAAGTTAACCAGAGGACTTGTAGGGGGGTCCCGATCCCTGCAAAGTTCCCACGCTGAACCCGTTGTGAAATTTCCGTGAGGGGATGGCTTCCATCGTAGTGTATCCTTGGCCCCTGAATCGAAAGGGGTTTTGACGATATCCGCAGCTACTTCCGAAGGCACCTCAAGCGGTACAAGCAGACTCTGTACCAGATTTTCATTCCATGTCCTGCCCTCCAGAAATCTTTTACTTTCAAAGCTGGTAATCTCTCCCCTGGGTTGCATAGATCACTGATTGGTTTGTCACCCCACCAAATGTCCACACAGAAATTAATCTCTCCATCACCGAGGGCTCATTGGATGTGATTATGGATCCTGCTTCCGGCTCTCGCCATACGTTTCCATGTGAGACTTTGATTCTTTGAGTAAGAGGCTTTTGATGGGGCCATATTTCGGCAGTATTTCTGTAGCATGAAGGCCGCCCATAACGAGTTTTGTTGCCTAAATCTTACCCAAAGTTTCATTCTGAAGGCTTCAACCATTTCCTCCAACTTCCGAATTCCTAAGCCTCCTTCTTGCGTAGGGTGACAGATTTGCTCCCAACTTAACCAATGCATAGCTTTTCTCTCATGTGTTGTGCCCCAAAAGAACCTGGCTAGGAGACCCTCCATTTGTTTAAGCGCCTCCTTAGTAGGTTCGAGAACTTGGAATTCATGCAGGGAGATTGCACTAAGAGTGCTCTTGATTAGCATGAGTCTGCTGCCCCCGAAAGATAGGTATTTGTGCGACCATGTGTGTATACGTGCTGAAATCTTCTCTCTGAGAAACATGAACATGTCCGTTCTCTTCCTCCCCTTGAAGATTGGGACACCAAGATAAATGAAGGGGAACACCCCTCGTTGAAATTCGCCGATTCTCTCAATGCTCCGTTCCCAATAGGCATGTTTGTCGGCAAGGTAAAACTGACTTTTTCTCCATATTTATCTTCTAGCCGGACGTTGCAGCGTAATGGTTCAGGCACTCAACGAACTCCTGCATTGATTCTTGTCTGGCTTGAGTGAAGATAATGATATCATCAGCGTATGCTAGATGAGAGATATCCAACCCATGCCGTGTAGTGGCGAATCTCATTTCTCGTCCTCCAATAATAAGATTATCAAGGCACCTTGAGAGATACTCCGCCGCAATGATAAACAAGGCTGGTGAAAGGGGATCACCTTGTCGGAGACCCCTTGAAGACTTGAAAAAGCCTGCTGTAGTCCCATTGATCAAAACCGAGAACCAACAAGAGTTAATGCAACATTCAATCAAACTAATCCACTTTTCTTTGAACCCCATTTGACGTAGAACTTTCATGAGAAACGACCACTACACTCGGTCATATGCTTTCGCCATATCTAGCTTGATAGCAACATTTGGCGTGGGAGAGCAATTATCAAGGTCACGGATTATAAAATACCAAGAGTTATTATGCCTTTTTTTTAATTTAAAACACCCTAAGGGGCAGAGGGTTAGGGCGGACCCACACCTATGCATTACCCGAAACCATTTGCTACAGCCAAACATATACCTAGTCGCCCAAAAGTGACGACTCGCCAAGACATGACAATTAGAGTACAACGAGGGCCTCCCTAACAACTAGGATGGTCATCTAAATACTCTCAGAATCCAATTACCATTTGATGCAGCCTTTGCATCCCCAAAAATCTTGTCCATTCACCTAGCTAAGGCCCGCAATCGGGATACCTCCGCTAGGGACACGCCCTCCTGGATCAAGGTCCTCGATGAGGCCCTCTATCTCCTGGTTGGGGGGCCCACATGCGACACTCATGGAGCTAAATCTCGAGTCATTCGCACCTGATGATGGAACACTCCCGAATGTCACCGTAGCAACATTCCCCTTCAAATGCCAATCCTCAACGTGTGGAGCCTTGGTGTGCATATCTCCCTCATGCACCTTTCCCTTCCTCTTCCTCGACACCAATTGGAAGCCATCCTCATCCACACTTGGGTGACTCCTACTAGCCACTCTTGACTTCGACGATCCCGCACCCGATGTACCCTCAATGTTCTCCGCATGGTTGTTACTATCTTAGGCCTTCTCCAAGTGTCCAATGGACGATGGAGTGCCGACCCAAGCATTGGCGTTTGGGCGTCACTCACGGCGGATGATCTTGGCGGCATGGCTCGAGTGGTTCTCCTTGGATGATGCTCGGCGATCATTGTCTCTGCCCCGAGCCTTTCTTCCCGCTGCATGGCAATTCTCTTTCTCGTGCCCAACATGTTTACAATTAGCACAAAACAATGGGATACGGTCCCATGCCACTTTGTACCTTCTCTTTGCCTCGGATATTAAGGATGATCTCTTCCGTCGGGGGAGTAGAGATGTCAATCTCTACGCAAATCCTTGCGAAGGAGAGCCGGCTTTGATGGATTGTGGCATGATCGGCTTGTAGTGGCTTGCCTAGTAGTTTACCGATTGCCATGAGAGCCGATTTCTCAAAGAGATGCGCCGGGATTCCCATGATGTTGCGCCAAACGGCGACAACCGGCGACTCAAAAAATGTATCAATGTCCGGCGCCCACTTGAACACCCTCATCGGGTGGATATCAACATACCAATTGGGGTTCCCATTGGGGCCATTTAAGACCTTAGCGTAGTCGGCCATCGCTTGGAATTGAATTAAGATGTGCTTCGCATTCAAGTATTTCTAAGTGAACGAACCCACTAATCCCAAACTTCCAAGGCTTTTTTGGATTTGGGAGGGAGATGGGAGCGAGTGTGAGAACTTTCCAACGACGGCTAGCCCTAGCTTCTCCGAGAGGTCGTCCGTTTCAGAGTCGGAGAAGGTAAGGGATGGTGTGCCTTCAAAGCATCCGGCCTTCCCCACGACTTTAATCTTGGTGTCATCCAAAGGTATTGGCTCGGCCTTAAAGGGCTTGTGCGTGGCTAATTCTCCTCCCACACTCCCCGACCCCTTAAAGGGCTTTTGCATCAGGTTTTCCGGCGAGTTTTCCGGCAGCCGGGCGTCGGGAGGCCAGTCCCCAACTTTTCAAGTTCTTTTTAACTAAAGTTCGTAGTAATTGAGACAAAGTCCTATTAACTACTTCAGTTTGTCCATCTGTTTGTGGATGACAAGTAGTAGAAAACAAGATAATTTCTTTAAAGAACAAATCAGCAATATGAGATGCATCATCAGTTTTGTGACATGGAATAAAATGTGCCATTTTTGAAAATCTATCAACAACCACAAAAACAGAATCTCTACCTCTTTTTGTTCATGGCAAACCAACGACAAAGTCCATTGAAATATCCTCCCAAGGTGCACTAGGAATTGGTAACGGTTTGTACAAACCATGTGGGTGTGATTTAGACTTGGCTTGCATGCAAGTTATGAATCTTTTACAAATTCTTTCAACATCCACACGCATTTTAGGCTAAAAGAAATGTTCATGCAAAACATCCATTGTCTTATGGACTCCAAAATGCCCCATTAAACCACCACCATGACCTTCACGCACAAGCAATTCACGCATAGAACCTTTAGGAATGCACAGTTTATTTTCTCTAAACAAATAGCCATCATGCCTATAGAACTTGTCAAATGCAGCATGCTCACAAGGTAAATAGATAGAAGAAAAGTCCGGGTCATTATCATACATTTCCTTAATCAACTCAAAACCAAGCAACTTAGAACTCAAAGTAGTGATCAAAAGGTACCTCCGAGACAATGCATCAGCCATAATGTTTTCTTTTCCCTTTTTGTATTTGATTACATAGGGAAATGATTCAATAAATTCCACCCACTTAACATGTCTCTTGCTAAGCTTACCTTGACCTTTCAAGTACTTGAGAGATTCATGATCCGTATGAATTACAAACTCTCTAGGCCACAAGTAATGCTGCCATGTTTCCAAAGCTCTAACCAAAGCATATAACTCCTTGTCATACGTTGGATAGTTCAATTGAGCTCCTTTCAACTCTTCACTAAAGTAAGCGATTGGTTTTCCATCCTGCAACAAAACAGCTCCTATGCCTACTCTAGATGCATCACATTCAAGCTCAAACATGTTATCAAAGTTAGGCAAAGAAAGAATTGGTGCAGTTGTAAGTTTTTCTTTAAGGCGATTAAAAGCATGCTCTTGTTTTTCTCTCCAATAAAAACAAACATCCTTTTTCACAATTTCATTCAAAGGTGCAGCAATTGTACTAAAATCCTTGACAAACCTCCTATAAAAACTTGCAAGACCATGAAAACTTCTAACTCGTGCTACATTCTGAGGAATTGGCCATTCTAAAATAGCTTTTTTTTTAATCAAAAGCACCACGAGGGTGGAGGGTTCAGGCGGACCCACACCTGTGCATTACTAAGGACAATTGCAACGAACAACCAGGAACACCGAGCCGCCCAAAAGTGACGTCTCGCCAAAACCAATTAGAGTACAACGAGGGCCTCCCTACCAACTAGAGTGGTCATCAATGTACTCTTCACTATTCTATTACAATTAACATGGTGCAACCTTCACATCACAAAATCCAAGGTCCGTCACTTAATTGAGGCCCGCAATAGGGATACCCTCGCAATGAACGATCCCTCCCGGATCAAGTTCCTCGATGAAGCCTTCCTTCTCCCGGTTGGGGAGCCCACATGAGACATTCATTGAGAAAGTGCTCGGCTCGTTCGCACTAGAGTCATCCCGATCGAATGACACCGTGGCGACATTGTCTTTCAAACGCAAATTGTCGATGTGTTGAGCTTTGGAGTGCATGTCTCCCTTATGTGCCTTGCCTTTCCTCTTCCTCGACACCAATTGAAATCCATCCTCGTCCATGCTTGGTTGACTCCCAAGGGGCGCTCAAGGAGCCAACGGATCGACGTTCATTCTACCCTCCTTGTTCTTCTCTTGGTTGTCACTATCTTTTTCCTTGTTCGTGTGATCAATGTTCGGTGAGGTGCCAACCCTAATCGCCGCCTTTGGATGCCATTCTCGACGGATGATCTTGTGATCGTGGCTAGGGTAGAAAGCGTTGGTTGGTGTTCGGTAATCCTTGCCTCCAACACGACCCTTCCTTCCCAACGCATGACACTCATCAATGACATGCCCAACATGCTTACAATTCTCGCAAAACAATGGGATACGGTCCCATGCTACTTTGTGTCTTGAATTTTTGCCTAGGATGTTTAGCATGATCTCCTCCGTCGGGGGGTTGGAGATATCAATCTCAACACATATCCTAGCAAAAGAGAGCCGGGTTTGATTGATTGTGGCATGGTCTGCTTGTAACGGCTTGCCTAATAGCTTGCCGATCGCCATGAGGGCCAATTCCTCAAAAAGATGGGCCGGTAGTCCCATGATATTGCACCACACGGTAACGATGGGCGACTCAAAGAACGTATCAAAGTCCGGCGCCCATTTGAACACCCTCATTGGGTGAATGTCAACAGACCAAACCGGACTCCCATTAGGGCCACTTAAGACCTTAGCATAATCAGCCATATCTTGGAATTGAAGTAGGATGTGCTTGGCATTCAAGTATTTCCAAGTGAAAGAACCAACTAGCCCCATACCCCCTAAGCTTTTTTGAATTTGGAAAGAAGAAGGGAGTGAGTGGGAAAACTTCCCAACAATGGCTAGTCCTAGTTTCTCCGAGAGATATTCCGTTTCAACATCGGTAAAGGAGAGATAAGGTGTACCTTCAAAGTCTCCGGCCGTCCCCAAAGGTGTGACCTTGCCGGCGTAGAGTGGGATTGCCTCGTCCTTATGGGTTTTATGTGGTGTTGAGGATCCCACCATGCACCCCGTCCCCCCATGTGCAAACAAGTTTTTAGCCTCCTTCCATGCATTCGCCGGCGGGACCAGGTTTTCCGGCGGGTACTCCGGCAGCCGGCCGTCGGTGACATGGTCCCTCTTGTCTCCATCAATGCCAAATTGGGTGTGGATAGCACATGGTGCTGAATTTGAATTCAAAATGGCATTTACCTCAAATGGACCATCATTCTCTTGCCCAAGCAAAGTAACCTTTGTCTTTTCCTTCTTTTGTGAGTCACATGCCAACCCATCCTCTAGCCTAGGCGTCACATGGAGGGGTGTACTTGCATTGGTCTCCTTGTTGACCATCTCATACTCTAAGCATGAGACATCAAGGTCCCGGCCAGCCGTCGCCGGCGCCGGCGCAATTCCGGCCATCCCCTCACCATCAAGACCTTCCAAATCTTTTGTTGAAGCTTTCTCATCCTTTGCCATTTGAGCTAAGGAGCTCAACATCTCCCCAATAAGAGCTTGCTTAACATCCGGTGACCCCCTCCCTTCACCATGGAGTTTGCCGACGAGCCCATCAGCCATTTCGAACACCATCTTCTTCTTAGCCCGACTCACCTCCGAACCAGATTCAAGACCGGCTCGTTTGAGGGCTTGTCGAGCTTTCTCCGGGTGGGGCGTGCCAACCCTTTTGGTTTTGGGCCGTGCAATCGAATGAAACATCCACTCCGGCAAGGAAGGGGGCTGCATCGTGTGTATCAAGGCCGTGGCCTCCCCCTTCAGAAGCTCACCACCGGACTTCACCATGTGTCGGATGCAACAATCACATTTCACCTCCCTCAAAGGGGAGGGAGGGAGAGAGGTCGAATTCTAGAGAGAAGGGAGAGCTTCTCTCACTAAATTCAGTAAGGGAAAGAAGTATTCTAAAATAGCTTTCACCTTCTCCTTTTCCATTTCAATCCCATTAGCACTTATAACAAAACTCAGAAAAACAACTTTATCCATGCAAAAAGAACACTTTTTAAGATTTGCATACAATGATTCTTTTCGTAAGGTATCCAAAGCTGCACGCACATGGTTAAGATGTTCATCCACATTTTTGCTTTCAAAAATAAACAACCAAAAATTTTCCAATGAATTTTCTCAAAACATGGTGCTTCAATCTCATGAAAGTACTTGGTGCATTAGTTAAACCAAAAGGCATTACTAACCACTCATATAGACCAAATTTTGTTTTAAAGGCTGTTTTCCATTCGTCTCCTTCTCTAATTTGAATTTGATGATAACCACTTTTCAAATCGATCTTACTAAACACAACAGATCCATGCAATTCATCAAGCATATCATCTAGCCTAGGAATAGGATAGCGATATTTTATCGTGATTTTGTTGATTGCTCGGCAGTCGATGCACATCCTCCATGATCCGTCTTTCTTAGAAACAACAATTACCGGAACACCACATGGACTCATGCTCTCACGGATTTTTCCTTTGTCCAACAACTCTTGCACTTGCCTTTGAATTTCCTTGGTCTCTTCAGGATTGGCTCTATAGGCTGGTCGGTTTGGTAGAACTACCCCGGGAACAAGGTCAATTTTGTGTTCAATACCTCTTAATGGAGGTAATCCACTTGGTTCTTCCACGGGAAAAATATCTTCGAATTTCTGTAAAAGAGACACAAAAGTACTTGGCAAAGAAGTGGTTAATTTATTTGTGGTAAACAAAGACTGTTTGTACACTAAGATGAAAACACTCTCTTTTTCAACTATTGCACTCTTTATTTCTTTTGCTCCCACATAAAAATTCTTTTTTTCATTCGGACTCTTTTCACTTGACTCTTTTTCAATGCCCTCACCTTTTTTTCTCTCATTCTTACTTTTCTCTCGACTCTTTTTTTCACTCGACTCTTTTTCAATGACCTCACTTTTTTTTTCTCTCAACCTCACGAGCTCTCCTTGCTTGTGACAATTTCTGTTGGTCCTCTTGAACTTGTTGAGGTGTCAATGAGACAAGCATAATAGACTTGTTGTTGTGCTTGAAGGTGTAGTGGTTGTGAAATCCATCATAAATCACCCTACGATCAAACTGCCATGGCCTCCCCAAAAGAATGTGACTTGCATGCATTGGCACAACATCACAAAGAACTAGAGAGAGAAGCTCTCCCTTCTCTCTAGAATTTGTCCACTCTCCCTCCCTCCCCTTTGAGGGAGGTGAAACGTGATTGTTGCATCCGACACATGGTGAAGTCCGGTGGTGAGCTGCCGGAGGGGCAGGTCGAAGCCTTGATACACACGATGCAGCCCCTTTCCTCGCCGGAGTGGAAGTTTCGTTCGCTTGCACGGCCTAAGACCAAAAGGGTTGGCACGCCCCATCCGGAGAAAGCTCGACAAGCCCTCAAACGAGCCGGTCTTGAATCTGGTTCGGAGGTTAGTCGGGCTAAGAAGAAGATGGCGTTTGAAATGGTTGATGGACTCGTCGGCAAGCCCCATGGTGAAGGGAGGAGGTCGCCGGAGGTTGAGCAAGCCCTTGTTGGGGAGATGTTGAACGCACTAGCTCAAATGGCTAAGGAAGGGAGCACGCCAACGTGTGAAATGGAGGAACCCGATTGTGAGGAGAATGCCGGAATTTCGCCGGCGCCGGCCAGTGGGGACCGTGATGTTCCACACAAGGAGAAGGTGCTGGTTAACGTTCAGCATGTGGATGGTACAAGAGGTCATGTGAACCCTTGTCTTGGTGTGGGGGTGACATGTGAGGAAGTGGATGCATGTGACCCACAAATGGAGGAAAGGCCGAATTCTACTTTGCATGGGGAAGTAAGTGCTGGCCCTTTTTTGGTAAGTGAATTTGAATTCAAATCCAAGCCCTTTGGCCTAGCGGTAAAGGGTGCTGGATACCGCCTCCATCCTGGAGGTCTCAAGTTCGAACCCTGGGTGGCGTAATTTGTCTTTCCTCCTTGTTATAGGAGTTGATTTGTAATTTCCTCCTTCATATATATGATATAAATATATGAAGTTAATTTAAAAAAAAAAAAAAAAGAAAAAAAAGTGAATTTGAATTCAAATTCAACCCCATGTGACACACACCCCTCCCTCCCACCTCTAGTCAATGGTGAACACAAAGGGGGTCGGCCTCCCGATGCACCATCGCCGGAATCCTCGCTGGAAAAGCTAGTGCCGCCGGCCGGAGCGTGGAAGGAGGCGAAAGAATCCCTATCTCGCGTGGGGATGGGGTCCGTGGAAGGAGCACCAGCCACTCAAAACTTCCAAAAAGCCTAGCCAATCTCGTTGGATGCCACCAAGATCAAAGCCTTGGGGATAGCCGGCTGTTTTGAAGGTACACCATCCCTCTCCTTTTCCGACTTAGAAACGGATTACCTCTCGGAGAAGCTAGGGCTAGCCATCGTTGGAAAATTCTCCCATTCGCTCCCATCTACTTACCAAATACAAAAAAGTCTAGGAGGATTGGGGTTAGTTGGTTCATTTACTTGGAAATACATGAATGCCAAGCATATTTTAATCCAATTCCATGAGATGGCCGACTATGCTAAGGTGTTAAATGGTCCTAATGGGAGCCCGAATTGGTATGTTGATGTTCACCCGATGAGGGTGTTCAAATGGGCGCCGGACTTCGATACATTCTTCGAGTCGCCGATTGTTGCCGTTTGGTGCAACATCATGGGCATCCCGGCGCATCTCTATGAGGAATCGGCCATCATGGCAATCGGTAATCTCTTAGGAAAGCCACTACAAGCCGATCATGCCACCATCCATAAAAGCCGGCTCTCCTTTGCTAGGATTTGTGTGGAGATTGACATTTCGATTCCACCGCCGGAAGAAATCATCCTCAATATCCGAGGGAAAGATTCAAGGTACAAAGTGGCATGGGACCGTATCCCTTTGTTTTGTGCAAATTGTAAACATGTTGGGTACGTGAAAGAAGATTGTCATGCTTCGGGAAGGAAGAATCGGGGTGGAGGTAGGGATCGCCGAGTACCAACCAAGGCATTTTACTCGAGCAACGTCCCCAAGATCACCCGCCAAGAGTGGCGCCCAAAGGCGGATACTTGGGCCGGCACCTCATCAACTAGTGGGCATCCGAACAAGGCTAAAGAATGTACCGACCGAACGAAGAACATGGAGGGATCAACGGATGCAGAACCGTCGAAGATTAAAGAGGCTAGTAGGAGTAACCACGTGCGGATGATGATGGGTTCCAATTGGTGTCGAGAAAGAGGAAAGGAAAGGTACACGAGGGCGATGTGTACATTAAAGCGCAACACATTGATTCATGGCATTTGAAGGGGAAGGTTGCTACGGTGACATTTGGGATTGATAAATCGGGTGTGAACGAGTCGGGCACTGGCTCAATGAGTGTAGCATGTGGGCCCCCTAACCGGGAGATGGAAGGCTTCATTGAGGACCTTGACCCAGGAGGGTGCGTCCCCTGCGGAGGTATCCCTATCGCGGGCCTTAATTAGGAGATGGACTAAGGTTTTTGGTGATGCACAGGCTGCATCAAAAGTGTAATAGGGTTCTTGAGAGTATATAGATGACCACTCTAGTTGTTAGGGAGGCCCTCGTTGTACTCTAATTGTCATGGCAAGTCGTCACTTTTGGGTGACTCGGTGTTTGTTTGGTTGTTGCAAATGGGTTTTGGTAAAATGCACAGGTGTGGGTCCGCCTTAACCCTCCACCCCTTGTGGTGTTTTTATGAAAAAAAAAACAACATCACAAAGAACATCGTCTTTATAATTGCCAATTGAAAACGAAATTAGAACTCGCTTAGTCACTCAAATTTCTCCACATTCATTAAGCCTTTGTAGCTTGTACGGATTAGGATGTTTTCCGTTGTTAAGCTCAACTTTTCCACCATTTCAGAACTTGCAACATTTGCACAACTACCACCATCAATAATCATTATGCAAAGTTTACCTTGGACCAAACACCTTGTGTGGAAGATGTTCTTCCTTTGTTGATCATCGTTTCTGTTTTGCATGTTTAGAGCCCTTCGAACCACCAAAAGTTCTCCATGTTCTGGTCCAATCTCCTCCAATTGTTTATCCTCCTCCTCATCATCATCATCTTCACGTTCACTTTCAGATTCTATCTCTCCATTTGGCTTCAAAATCATCACCCTTTGGATTGGACATTGAGATGCAATGTGTCCAACACTCTGACAACGAAAACATTTGATATCTCTATTTCGAGTAGAAGTAGAAGTAGAAATACCTTTACCCTTCTCAAATTCTTTGGATTTGGATGTCGACGCTTCATTTTGGGGTTTAGAAGCTGCCCCAAAATTGGATTTGGATGAAGTCCACTCTTTTGTCCTTGACGAATGAGAACTTGTTGAAAAATTCTTTTGGATTGTTCCCTTCTTCTTCAATTGTCCCTCCACCTTCACGGCCATATGAACCATGTCCTCCAACTCCACATAGTGTTGAAGCTCCACAATGTTTGCAATCTCCCTATTCAGCCCACATAAGAATCGAGCCATGGTTGCTTCTCTATCTTCTTCAACATTTGCCCTAATCATAGCAATCTCCATCTCTTTGTAGTACTCATCAACAGATTTAGTACCTTGTTTCATAGATTGTAATTTTTTATACAATTCACGAAAATAATGAGAAGGTACAAATCTCTTACGCATTATGCCTTTCATTTCTTCCCAAGTCGAAACTAGTCTTCCTCCATATCGCCTTGTACTAGTTGTCAATTGATCCCACCAAACTATAGCATAGTCAGTGAATTCAATAGCAGCAAGCCTAACCTTTATCTCCTCGGAATAGTTGTGACATTCAAAGATGAGATCCACCTTTCTCTCCCACTCCAAATAAGCTTCGGGGTCACTCCTTCCTTGGAATGTTGGGATCTTCAGTTTGATGCTTCTCAAATCACCATCAACTTCATTTGTACGCCCTCTTCTACCGTTTCCATGCCTCTCATTTCGATGCCTGTGTGAAGCATTATCCTCTCCTCCACTCTCTTCTTCCTCGTTATTGTTTGCATTTGCTTGAAGTTCCAGCCTCTCCAAGCGCTCTGAAACACTTTCCAGAATAAGTCCAAGCCTTCTAAAATGTTGTTGCATGGCTTGCAACGTAGGATCAATTTGATTGTCATCAGTAGAATCCATCCTCATAGTTCACTTGTGTATCACACAAACTTGTGTATATCACTCGTTGGCTTTTACCTCCTCTCAAATAATCTCACCACTCAAGCCTTTTACCACTCTTTCTCTTTTGCAAAGATAACACAAGTAAAAAGCAAATCAAGAACAAACAAGAACTAATAACGACCAACCAAACTTCAGCCCTTGAATGAAAGATGAAAAGAAAATGGTCAAGAAAATATGAGGTGAAATATGTATTTCGTTTTTTTTCTTTTTTTTCGGCTTTTTTTTTCTTTTTTTTTTTAGTTTTTTTTTCAAGGATATGAAAGATAAACAATGTAAGATAGAGCTTAGGATAGGTCAATACCAGTTGGCTCGTGATACCAAATGATATGGATTGGGATACGACGAAGGACCCGTTGGATATATTGATCCAAGAACCCCACGTATAAGGTTTGACAGCGGACTCCCTTGATTGATAATCTGGTTTGATCCACTTCCAGAGCTTGGAAAACCTCGACCCGTTGGCTATATGATCAGCCAAGAACCTCGGTATGATTGAACGCCACAAGAACTTGCTCAAAGTATCTTGATAAGTTCCAAACAAGTGAAAAACTCTACAAAGAGAATTCAACTCACAAGACAAAGTCTATTTTCGTATTTGATCAATGGTGTCCTCAAATGACATGCTTACAAGCCTATTTATAGGCTAGAATGGACTCTTGAAAGTCTCACATCATTAGTACAACTTAAAACACTTAAAATGACTCATAATAAAAGAAAAGTAAGTCCTAAACCTTTGGTGTAACTCTAGGACATCTAAAGTCACTTATTTAACATAAAATGTAACTAAAAAAGACCCTACATTTTGGCTGCTCCAACTTGGACGAAAATACATCATGTATCATCAATTTGGGCCTCCAAAATATGATATGTAGTGCCTCCAAACTTCATGCCTTGGGCTACCCACAAACTTGAATAATATCCATGGTCGGTCCGGGGGGTTCCATTTGATCGCCATGGCCAGTGGTCTCTCTCTTCTTGCATCGGCTCGGCTCGAGATATTGATTGTGGGTCGTACTCCTTTCCAGTGCTTCGGCTTTAGTTGCCCGTTGGCCATGCTATTCCGGATAAACATTTGAACCTGCCACACTACGTTATACGTTTTGAATTGTACCTGTTGGTGTCTGCTTCTGTTTCTTTCGACCCAAAGGAACCAAAAAATGAGATAAGGAATGACATAGCTCAGGTGTCTCTTATTTTGTTGTTGCGTCCGCATGGACCACACCGCGAGCCTCTCCGGGATTGTTTTTGTTGATCCGGAGGCGTGGGGAAGAGCCCTCAAACCAATCATCAAACTCCCTCCAAAAACTAACCGCCCCACAACCTTGGATGAAGAGGTGCTGAAGTGACTCCGTGTTCGGTCGGTGTGGGCAACATTGACACTCGGACGCCATCTCAATTCTCCACCACTGGAGCTTCGAGTCTACTGGGATCCAGTTCGATAGGAGGCGCCAGTTGAAAATGGCTATGGACTTAGGGCCGGCCTTCCAAATATCATCGAGACCTTGGACAGTTGGGATAGCCCGGTCTGGTCTTGAAGTATCACCTCGGGACATCGGCGTCCCCCATCATGATCGGAATATCAAGGATGTGAGTGATTGCTTGTTGGGATAGCCCGGTCTGGTCTTGAAGCAATTGTAATCTAGGTTCGTCCCAAGACCCATCTCTTATGAAATCCGTAACCAAAGCCTTGGGGTCCCCCCTATCATCTAAGCAATGTTCTCGAAGGGGGGAGTCCTTGATCCAAAAATCATCCCAGAAATATACCCTCCCTTGTCCTACCATCCATCGAATAAATGGTTGCGCTTGGGCCCGGGCTTTCAGGAGCCTTTTCCAAATCGGGCTGTTCCTCCCCGAGGGTCTAGCTGTGAGGGGAAAAACATTGTTGCAATACTTAGCCATCAGGTACTTAGCCCACAATGAGTTTTGCTCACGAAACCGCCACCAGAGTTTGATATTAAACGCGCGCAACACTTCCTTTGTCTTTCGAACACCAAGGCAACCTTCTGCAAAGGGGAGGCAAATCTGGTCCCAACTGATCCAATGAGTTTTCCTTTTGTCACTCGATGCTCCCCAAAAAAACCGCGCAAGCTGCTGATCCAATTGCTTGAGTGCGCCCCCGGTAGGTTAGATTGCCTGGAAGATATGAAGTGGGACCGCCTCCAGAGTACTTTTGATAAGCGTGAGCCTCCCACCGAAAGAGAGGTGTCGATGGGCACACCCCGAGACCCTTCTAGCGATTTTCTCCCGGAGAAACATGAACATATCCATACGTTTGCATCCCCGGTAATTTGGGACATCCAAGTAAAGGGAAGTTACCTCGGGAAAATCCTCCTTCGGCTTGGATTGTGTCCGTCCAGCCTTCGTGCTCCTCGGCAATATTGTAACTACTCTTGGAGAGGTTGATCATTTGTCCCAAGACCCCCGCATAATCATCAAGGCAACCTCTAAGCTTTTGAAGCGAACCCGCGGCTGCTTGTGTGAAAATAATTATATCATCCGCATAGGCAAGGTGACTTATCTACATGCATCGGCGGGAGGCTTTATAAGTCATGTCTCTTTGGCCCAGAATGGCTTTATCAAGAGCCCTCGACAAATATTCAGCGGCTATTACAAAAAGGGCCTGGGAGATGGGATCGCCTTGCCGTAGGCCCCGGGTGGATTTGAAGAAGCCCGCCGGCGCTCCATTAACTTAAACCGAGAACCAACATGATCCAATGCGCCTCTCGATCAAAGAGACCCAACCGTCCGAGAAGCCCATACATTGAAGGATCCTAAGAAGGAAAGGTCATTGGTCATATGCCTTGGCCATGTCGATCTTGATCGCAACATTGGGTGAAGGGGTACACCTTGACAATTCGTGGAACATCTCCTGTGCAAGGAGGACGTTGTCATTTAAAAGCCGGCCCTTAACAAAGCTGCTCTGGTCCGGGGAGATGACCTCCGGGAGGAGCGGGGTAAGTCTCTTCATTAGGATCTTGGTGATGACTTTGTTGATCACGGCGCATACACTAATGGGTCTGTAGTCACCCCATGTCTCTGGGGATGAGGACAATGCTTGTGGCAGTGATACTCCTGGGAAGGAAAGCCCCAAGGAAAGATTGTCTAATTGCGTCGACCACGTCCGGCCCCACACACCCCCAACAAGCTTGGTAAAAGGTTGCCGTGAGTCCATCGGGCGCTTGGGTGCTGTTTCCTGAAATGTCGAAGACGGCGAGCTTAACCTCCTCAGCATCGGGGGGGGGGGGTTGGACAAGCCCTCCGTACATGCCTAGGGTGGGAGGTGTCGGATAATCCCAAGATCGGGTTCCGCTAACTCCATTGGCTCGGGTGCGAGGAGGTTCCAAAAGAAATCAACCGCCGAGTTCTTGATCTCATTCTCTTCACTGAGCTCACGGCCGTGAGCATTGATTTTATGGATGCGCATCCGGATCCTTTTCTGTTTGACCCAACTTTGATAGAACCTTGTATTTCTGTCTCCCTCCGCAAGCCACCGGAGAGTTTCCTTTTGCCTCCAAAAGTTCTCTTCCATTTTGAGAAGGAGGATATAATTAGCAAAGAGTTTGTTGATCAGCGTCCTATTTTCCGGTGACGGCCTCTCTTCAAACGCATTTTGGGCCGAGGTAATGTCCTCCTCCGTCAGCTTGACATTAGCATGGATATTCCCAAACACCTCTTTATTCCAACGTTTTAGGGTTTTCTTAACTCTAGCCAGCTTGATTTGTAGGTTGAGGAGGCCCCCCAGCCTCTGTTGGATTTAACCAATCTTGACCATTTCCTTTTATCCTTCATTCAAATACACCTCACAAAACACTCGTGTATATCACTCGTTGGCTTTTACCTCCCCTCAAATAATCTCACCACTGAAGCCTTTTACTACTCTTTCTCTTTTGCAAAGATAACACAAGTAAAAAAACAAATCAAGAACAAACAAGAACTAATAACGACCAACCAAACTTCAGCCCCTGAATGAAGGATGAAAGGAAATGGTCAAGAAAATATGAGGTGAAATATGTATTTGGGTTTTTTTTTCTGTTTTTTTTTTCTCTTTTTTTTCAAGGATATGAAAGATAAACAATATAAGATAAAACTAAGGATAGATCAATACCAGTTGGCTCGTGATACCAAATGATATAGATTGGGACACGACGAAGGACCCGTTGGATATATTGAACCAAGAACCCCACATATAAGGTTTGGCAGCGGACTCCCTTGATTGATAATCTGGTTTGATCCACATCCAGAGCTTGGAAAACCTCAACCTGTTGGCTATATGATCAGCCAAGAACCTCTGTATGATTGAACGCCACAAAAACTTGCTCAAAGTATCTTGATAAGTTCTAAACGAGTGAAAAACTCTACAAAGAGAATTCAACTCACAAGACAAAGTTTATTTCGTATTTGATTAATGGTGTCTTCAAATGACATGCTTACAAGCCTATTTATAGGCTAGAATGGACTCTTGAAAGTCTCACATCATGTATCATGACTCTTGAAATTTCATTTTGACTACTCCAACTTGGACGAAAATGCATCATGTATCATCAATTTGGGCCTCCAAAATGTGATATGTAGTGCCTCCAAACTTCATGCCTTGGGCTGCCCACTAACTTGAAAAATATTCACCACTTGGCCCAATGTAGAATGGTCATGGAATTGGTTTTTTTTTTCAGCAACTAAAAGCAACATGGACTCCTTTATCTTCTTAGCTCTAGCTCTTGTAATTGGCCCACTTTGAATGATCAATGGATCCATCTTCTTGTCCTTGTAGATCAGCTTGGGTGTGTTTCCATTACTTCCTCAAGTTGGGCGATGTCCTTCATTTTCCCCCAAAGTGGGTATCTTTCGGCTCTGGAACACTTTGCATAGACCGCCGATAACGCAAAGTGGTTTGCCAAGCGAGGAGAAGGGAAGGAGCCATGCAAGACCTGGTCCGAATCATCCTTAATCTCAAAATCAGCCCCTTCCTCCACAAAAATCAATATATTTCTATTATTATTTGATCCTTCGAAAACCCTCCCCAATGCCTTAGAGAATCTCTCCGGGTTGGGCGATGTGAGCGGTTCCATTATTGCAAGAAATTGAATCAAGTGAGCATGAATTAATCTTTTAAGAACGTTTTGGGTCAAAAGGCCTTGGTGGACGCGCTAGTCAACTTGCCCGAAATGGGCACAACAACAAAATCACTTTCCGAAAGTTCCTTGACGCCTTGCCACTTCGGAACACCACGTGATGCTGGCCCCAATGCATCCGTTGAGCCCCCAAAACAACAAAAATCTAGCTCCTTTCTGCAGCAACCCAACCTTCCCGAATTGGCTTGGAGACCAAAACCTCCTTCCGAAAGTGCGCTAACTCCTTTCCGTTCCAAGAGCTCACGTGAGATGATTGTCGTGGAGGCCCCAACGCAACCAAAAAAGGCCGAAATCATCCACTTAGCCGCCTTGGACTCGGCGGAGATGCTAGACACATTGGTTGCGCAACCTCTCATTACGGCCGGTCACAAACCACCAGAGTTCCCTCTAAACTCTTCGGGATGCATGCAAAGTGTCACACACACACCTCGGGATGGGAATGGACCCTCTCTTGAGGACTTCCCCCCTCTCGAACGAGGACGAACTAGCAAGCTCCGAGCTACGTTTGAGGCTAGTTCGGAACATTACAGTGCGGAGCTCGGCCAGCCGCGACCGAAGTCGAACCCTAACGACTACCGGGAAAAGCCTTTTATCGAGACGACGAACAAGGCCACGCCTAGTACCGAGATGGTTGCAGTGACAAGAGACACACCAACATCCAACGATACGCCTATGGATGATGCCGAACAGATCCTCACCGAGAAGGAAAAAGTCGAGAAGATCCACACCGAGAAAGAAAAAGCCGAAAAGCCGAGAATGGAAAAGCCGAGAAGGGCACACAACGGCAACGTAGGTGCCGAGAAGATCCACACCGAGAACGGAGAAGCCGAACTCAACAATCCGAAGAGAAATGGAAATACACCTAAGTCCACGGCGGATGCCGCAACACGAGGGCCGAATGTAGTTAATCAACTTGGGGGGGTAGAAGCTACCCCGGGGTCCTCGCCGTGGCCGAAATCGATGGCGGACTTGCTTATGGGTACCCCGTCGGGCTCGGCGAGTAACACTCTACAAGGCCGGGGTGAAGGCGCCTCATGCCACCCCGGTCGGCCGAAAACGATGGCGGACATGCTTAAAGGCTCGACTGACCCTACCGGCCCTCAAGCCTTTGAGCCGGATAAGCTCCAGAACATTGGATTTGCTTCAGTGTCCGACGGCATCCCGGCCATCTACTTCTCCGGAGCGGAAACTCAAAAGCTTGCTGAGAGCATGGGACACGCCATTGTGGGTAAGTTCTCTCACTCTATCCCTACGGGACTGCAAATCCAAAAGACCCTCGATAATATTAAACTTCGATGTGGATTTAGTTGGAAGTACATTAATGCTAAACATATTCTCATTCAATGCGAGGACTTGGCGGACTATGCCCGAATCCTTGGAGGCCCAAGGGGTACGCCCGTTTGGCTCATTGACCGACACCCGATGAGGGTCTTCAAATGGTCCCCGGACTTTGATGCTTACTGCGAGTCCCCTATTGCGGCAATTTGGTGCAACCTAATTGGCCTCCCCATTCATCTTTTCGACCAATCCGCCTTATTCGCCATCGGCAAGCTTCTCGGCAATCCAATACAAATTGATCGAGCCACGGCAAACAAGACTCGGCTTTCATTTGCCCGAATTTGCGTCGAGATAGACATCACAAAACCACCTACCGAAGAGATAATCCTCGACCTTGGTGGGCGAGAAACGGTGCAGCGAGTCCGATGGGACAAGATACCATCATATTGCCAAGAATGCAAACATGTCGGCCATGCAAGTGAGGTGTGCTATGCGACGGGCAAGAAGGAACGGCCGCCAAAGAGAAACTACCACAACGGCCCGCCAAAACAGCCACAACCCGAGAGACAGACCGAGAAGGGGAAGCAAGATATGGGGAAGAATGCCTCCAGCTCCAATGAATGGAAGCATCAGGGGAAGAAGCAAGGCAAGGCCGGTGATCGACCAAACAATAACAAAACAAATGGGGAGGATACCGGTGGTACTTCCTGGGAGGGACCGAACTCCAAGGGTGACTCTACTTTTGGGAGCGGACCGAGCTCCGGAACTCAAAATGCCGGGCTCATTGTCGGGATCGAGATTGGGAAGTCCCCACCGAACCGGGGGAATCCATTGCATCCCACCACCGAACCACCAACACCATGTGGGAACATGGACGTGGAGTGGGGCTCCCCCAATGCGAGGAGCTTGGTCTCACCAGTTCGGCGAGGGAATCCGAGAGGAGGCGCGCGTCATGCTTTGACAAGGGGGCGTGGGTTCTTCTCGGCAAAGAACCACATGAGCACTAACCAATATTATTCTCTCATGGAGAACGGAGAATTTGATGTTGAGAATTGTGGGGATGCGGACGAAGACCCCATGGAATTGCACGTGGGGGCCGAGAAGTTAGGAGGCAACAGTTCGGCCGAGGACGCCGAGGAGGTCGCTCCGAACAAAGAGCAACACCGCACTGACTATCAAGGAGGGCCTTCAACCTCTTTGGGTACGCACCCTTCTTGTTAATAATGTCGTACAATCTCATGTTTTGGAACGTGAGGGGGATCGCGAATGCGCCCACTCAAAACGTTCTGAAAAGACTTATTGATTGTCATAATGTTTTATTTCTTGCAATAATGGAACCGCTCACACAACCGGACCCGGACCGTTTCTCTAAGGCCTTGGGGCTGTCCTTCATTGGTTCGAACACGAACGGGAAGATTTGGATGTTTGCGGAAGAGGGGTCCACTTTTGATATTGAGGTTGACTCGGAACAAATTCTTCACGGGTACCTCAAATCCCACCGCCTTGCTAGGCCGGTGGCCATCTCAGCCGTGTACGCCAAATGTACAAGGGCTGAAAGACATCACTTATGGGACAAGATGAGAGAGATTGCCGGGCCTCTTGAGGGAACACCTTGGATCATCGGTGGCGATTTCAACACCATTCTATCTCACCAAGACAGAGTCGGAAGTGATACCAACCGGCAAGCCGAGATGGTAGATTTTGCGGAGGCAACGGAAGATTGTAGGCTGCTTGACCCTGGTTTTGATGGAGCGGCATTCACTTGGGCCAAGAATGGCCTTTTTGAAAGGTTGGATAGAGTGCTTGTCAGCGAGGATTGGACTAAGACCTTCGAGGCTACTCGGGTTACGAATCTCCCCCGGATTGCCTCGGACCATGGACCAATTCTTGTCAGGTGCACGAAGATGAACACATCCGCTGGAGCCAAGGCTTTCAGGTTCCAGAACATGTGGATCCGACATGAAGGATTCATGGCCGTAGTGCAAAAAGCATGGGAGGAGCCCACGGGGGCGGGTGGAATCCTAAACATTCAAATCAAGCAGGCCAGAGTTAAAAAGGCCCTTAAGGAGTGGAACAAAGAGGTTTTTGGGAACATCCATGCTAATATAAAAGAAAAGGAGGAAGAAATTGCTCTGGCCCAATCTTGTTTCGAAGCAAGGCCGACTCCGGATCACAGGACAGCGTTCAACAAACACATTGCCGAGTACATCCTTCTGCTGAGAATGGAAGAAGATTTTTGGCGACAGAAGGCAGCTTTGAGGTGGCTTGCCGAGGGAGACAAAAATACCCGGTTCTACCAAAGCTGGGTGAAACAAAAGAGGGTTCGTCTCCGCATCCATTCGATTCGTGCCAATGGGCAGGAGCTCACCGAGGAAGCCGAGATTAAAAAGTCCGCAGTGGAGTTCTTCCAACAACTCCTTGCCCCCAACAATCCGACACTTGAAGACCCAGACCTCGACCTAATCCAGCAGGTCCACTCAGCCGAGCAGTTCGTTGACATCGCAGATGCTCCAAGTGCGGACGAGGTCAGGAGTGCCACCTTTTGCATTTCCGGAGATAGTGCACCCGGACCCGACGGCTTCTCGGCCACCTTCTATCAAGCCTGCTGGCCCATTGTGGGGCCGGAGGTAGTGGAAGCAATCAGACAGTTCTTCAGAGGGGCCTTCCTGCCAAGGAGCATCACGGCCACAAGCATAGTCCTTATCCCAAAGAAGGCATCGCCGGAGTCATGGACCGACTACCGACCCATTAGTCTCTGCAATGTTCTAAACAAGATCATTACCAAGGTACTCACCTCTCGACTCTCTCCTTTCCTCCCACAGGTCATCTCCCCAAACCAAAGTGGATTTGTCAAAGGTCGGCTCCTTAACGACAACGCACTTCTGGCTCAAGAGATGTTCCATGAGCTTGCTAGATGCTCCCCAGCGCCTAATGTGGCAGTAAAGATTGACATGGCTAAAGCCTATGATAGGGTCCAATGGCCATTCCTCTTCAAAGTTTTACGCCGTATGGGTTTCCCGGATTCATGGATTTCACTTATGGAGAGGTGTATTGGGTATTGCTGGTTCTCGGTCCTTGTTAACGGGGCACCCTCGGGCTTCTTTAGATCAACTCGAGGACTTCGGCAAGGAGACCCGATCTCCCCCGCTCTGTTCGTAATCGCTGCGGACTACCTGTCCCGAGCATTAGATAAGCTCATCCTCGGCCAAAAGGACATGACGTTCAAAGCCTCCCGGAGATGCATGGAGATCAGCCATCTAGCCTATGCGGACGACATTATCATCTTCACTCAAGCGGCGGCAAATCCTATGCGCCGGCTAAGAGCCTGTCTCGAAAAATATGAAAGAGTCTCCGGCCAACAAGTCAGCCTCGCCAAGAGTAATTTCTATATTGCCGAGGCCCATGAGCATTGGGCAAACTCGATCCAGGCGGAAGGAGGCTTCTCTAGAGGGGCCTTTCCTTTTCTCTATCTCGGAGTCCCTATCTATCGTGGTGCCAAACGCACGGACATGTTCCTATTTCTACGGGAAAAGATTGCAAGAAGGATCTCAGGATGGGCACACCGTCACCTATCCTTTGGAGGAAGGCTTACGTTGATTAAGAGCACTCTTGAAGCGATCCCCTTGCACATCTTTCAAGCCGTCGAGCCCACGGCCGGTACCCTCAAGCAACTTGATCAACAAATGGCCCGATTCTTTTGGGGGTCTACGAATGAAAAGAAGCGGACCCATTGGATTGGATGGGAACAAATGTGCCGGCCCACTGATGAAGGAGGCCTTGGGATCCGAAAAACTATGGAGGTCCTCCGCGCCTTCAATATCAAACTTTGGTGGCGCTTTCGGGAGCAAAACTCCCTTTGGGCAAGATACATGATGGCAAAATATTGCTCCAACTCCACACCGCTCACCTTGAGATTGCCGAGCAGGAGTAGCCCTACGTGGAGAAGGCTCTCAAGAGCATGGCCCCTCGCGCAACCGCACATAAGATGGCTAGTGGGACAAGGGGACATCTACTTCTGGGATGATATTTGGCTTGGCGATAGCCCTCTGAGGGAACTTAGTCTTGATGATAGGGGAAGACCAACCACCCGGGTCTCGGAGTTCATTACAAATGGTGGTTGGGATGTGCCCAAGCTTCAACTCCTTCACAATCAGGCCGGCCTTCCTCAGCATGTTATCGATGGCATCATTAATACACCGATCCTCCATGACGAACAGGATATCCTGAGGTGGAACCTCTCTAAGCATGGGGAATTCACGGTGGCTTCGACATGGGACACACTTCGAGGACGAAACCCGATCATCCATGGTTTGGGGGATGTTTGGAAGGTAGGCCTCACCAACTCAATAGCCATCTTTATCTGGAGGCTTCTCTCCAATCGGGTACCGGTTGACACGAAACTTCAGTGGCGGGAGATTGAGCTAGCCTCTAAGTGCCAATGCTGCCCCCACAGACCGAACACTGAGTCACTCCAACACCTCTTCATCCAGGGATATGGAGCTCGCAGAGTATGGAGTGAGTTCGACGGCTGGTTCACAGGGCCGTTCCCCCGCATCCATATCAATGACACAATCCCTACGAGAATCGAAGTGTGGGCGCGAAGGTGCCAACAGCCGAACAAGAAACATCTTAGCCGAGCCACTCCATACCTCATCCTTTGGTTTATCTGGTCGGAGAGAAACAGGAGCCGCCACCAAGGCACACAGTTTAAACCACAAAACGTGGTATGGCAGGTCCACATGTTCATTCGAAATGCTATGTCTAATGGAAGCTTGAAGCCGAAACATTGGAAGGGAGTTAAACTTGGAATCAATATTCCCCAACAAGCGGCGGCAATCAGGGCGCTACCCCTAGCCATGGCAATCAAATGGAACCCCCCGGATCAGCCGTGGATAAAGCTCAACACGGATGGCTCCTACAATGAAGCGAACGGCAGAACAGGGGCTGGAGGGATTATTCGAGACCACTCGGGTAAGATGCTCGCCGCCGTCAGCACACCCCTTGAAGCCCACTCGGCTTTAGAAGCGGAGCTGTTGGCCATGATTCACGGGCTAAATATAGCCAAGGAATTCGGCCTACCAATCTGGATTGAGTCAGATGCAGAGCAAGCAATCAAATTGGTCAATGGGACAGGATGGGGCCCGGCACTAGCTCGGCAAGCGGTGGCGCAACTAACCATTCTCAAACGCCATCTCAATTTCCGAGCCACCTTCATACACAGGGAGGGGAACAAAGCGGCGGACTTCCTTGCGAAAATGGGGCTAGTCCAAGACAGTGGCCTACGAATGCACTACAACTCAGCACCGAGAGAACTGTTGGACTTGGTTAGATTGGACGAGATGGGAGTGTCGCACATCCGAAACCTAGACGGGGACGGGCATCAAAGTTGATCATGAGACGATGGGAGACACTAGTGACTAGCTTTTTGGTTAATTGTATTTTGGAAAGGAGTATGATGAGGTCCGAACCTTGTGGGATCGGACCGCATACTACTCTTGAATTTGTTACGGCACACCACTTTTGGGTGTGGCCACGCCTTGTAATTATCACTTTTGGAAATATAGGGATGAGGGACCCACGAACCCTCCACCGTAGAGGTGTTTGAAAAAAAAAAAAAAAAAAAAAAAAAAAAAAAAAAAAAAAAACGTTTTGGGTCGTCGCGTTAGCGATTCCCCTAGCGTTCCAAAACAGGAAGTTGCATAACATAATTAACAAGAAGAGTTCATACCTGTGATATAGATTGGGACCCGTTGGATATATTGACCCAAGAACCCCACGTATAAGGTTTGGCAGCGGACTCCCTTGATTGATAATCTGGTTTGATCCACTTTCAGAGCTTGGAAAACCTCGACCCGTTGGCTATATGATCAGCCAAGAACCTCGGTATGATTGAACGCCACAAGAACTTGCTCAAAGTATCTTGATAAGTTCCAAACAAGTGAAAAACTCTCTATAAAGAGAATTCAACTCACAAGACAAAGTCATTTTCGTATTTGATCAATGGTCTCTTCAAATGACATGCTTACAAGCCTATTTATAGGCTAGAATGGAATCTTGAAAGAATCACATCATTAGTATAACTAAAGACACTTAAAATGACTCATAATAAAAGAAAAATAAGTCCTAAACCTTTGGCGTAACTCTAGGACATCTAAAGTCACTTATTTAACATAAAATGTAACTAAAAAAGACCCTTCATTTTGGCTGCTCCAACTTGGACGAAAATGCATCATGTATCATCAATTTGGGCCTCCAAAATATGATATGTAGTGCCTCCAAACTTCATGCCTTGGGCTACCCACTAACTTGAATAATATTCACCACTTTGCCCAATGTAGAATGGTCTTGGAATTGGGTTTTTATTTCAGCAACTAAAAGCAACATGGACTCCTTTATCTTCTTAGCTCTAGCTCTTATAATTGGCCCACTTTGAATGATCAATGGATCCATCTTGTCCTTGTAGATCAGCTTGTGTGTGTCTCCATCATTCCCTTCTTCTTCAAGAGGATTCGTCCTCGAATCTAATTCACCAACATAAGGAGATAAATCAGAAACATTGAAAGTAGCAATTACATTAAACTCACCAGGTAAGTCTAGTTTGTAAGCATTATCATTGACTTTTGCAATCACTTGGAATGGTCCATCTCCTCTTGGCTGCAACTTGGACTTTCTTTTCGATGGAAATCTCTCCTTTCTCATATGCAACCAAACCCAATCTCCCGGCTCAATGATGACTTGTTTCCGACCCTTGTTGGCTTAATTTGCATATTGTTCTATCCTCTTTTCAATGTTGAGTCTTACCCTTTCATGCAATATTTTCACCATTTCAGCCTTAGCTTTTCCGTCAAGACTTGCACGTTCTTCAATAGGTATTGGAATCAAATCTAGTGGACTCAATGGATTAAAACCATACACAACTTCAAATGGAGAAAAGTTAGTAGCAGAATGAACATTCGATTATAAGCAAATTCAGCAAAAGGTAAGCATTCCTCCCAATTTTTCAAGTTGTTTTTAACTAAAGTTCATAGTAGTTGAGACAAAGTCCTATTAACTACTTCAGTTTGTCCATCAGTTTGTGGATGACAAGTAGTAGAAAACAAGAGTTTAGTTCCCAACTTATTCCACAACACACGCCAAAAATGACTCACAAATTTAGCATCTCGATCACTCACAATTGATCTAGGAACACCATGCAAACAGACAATTTCTTTAAAGAACAAATCAGCAATATGAGATGCATCATCAGTTTTGTGACATGGAATAAAATGTGCCATTTTTGAAAGCCTATCAACAACCACAAAAACTGAATCTCTACCTCTTTTTGTTGTCGCACCGAATCAAAGCGGGTTTGTCAAAGGAAGGCTTCTCAATGACAATGTGCTTCTTGCACAGGAGATGTTCCATGAGCTCCATAGAAGTACACCAGCCCCTAATGTTGCTATCAAGATTGACATGGCTAAGGCCTATGATCGGGTTCAATGGTCGTTGCTCTTAAAAATCCTCATGCAAATGGGCTTCCCCGAGCCTTGGGTGGCGCTCATCGAAAGGTGCATTGGGACATGCTGGTTCTCGATCCTTATTAATGGGGCTCCGACGGGTTTCTTCAAATTCACTCGTGGGCTTAGGCAAGGGGACCCCATTTCCCCCGCCCTCTTCGTCCTCGTGGACTATCTCTTGAGATCACTTGATAAACTTATCCTCGGAAACAAAGTGATGACATACAAAGCAACCCGAGGCAGCATGGAGATCAGCCACCTTGCCTATGCGGACGACATCATCATCTTCACGCAAGCGGCCGTGAACCCCCTCCGGAAGCTGCGTGCATGTCTTGATCATTATGCCGAGGTGTCCGGACAACAAATCAACCTCGGCAAGAGCAACTTCTACATTTTCGAGGCGCATGAAGGCTGGTCAAACATAATCCAAAGGGAATGAGGCTTCTCCCGAGGTACGTTCCCTTTCCTTTACCTTGGAGTCCCTATTTACCGGGGGGTGAAGCGCACGAATATGTTCATGTTCCTTCAAGAGAAATCTCGGCTAGGATCTAGTAAAAACTCTAGAGAGAGACGCTCTTCCTTCTCTCTAGCAATCCCCCACCTTGATTCATACAGCCGCCCCCCACACCTACACGACCAGCCGCCGCAACCCACTCCACGCCGCCCTCCACATCCCGCCTCTAACCCCTCATAACCCGTCGCACACAACCCTTCGGCCACCACACCAATCCTCCCAATCCCGACGAGTCGTTATCCTTGCTCGACTTTATCATCCCCAACACACGACCTTGGCTGCCGAACCAACCTTGAGCTCCCACGCCCAGCCACGAGGTGAGCGCCTCGACCGGTCATGCCGGACCCACCTCCAAATCCCGTCCCGGTACCTCCGGACCCCGAGGAGGCTAGATCTATCCCGGACCAACTCATTGTCTTCCGTTCTAGTGAGGACCAAACACCGATGATCTCAGCCAAAGAAATGAAAATGCCAAGTAAGAAGAATAAGATAACGGCTAGGAAGAGCACGCCGGCACCCCTCACCAAAGGCCATGTCCGGAAAGGATTCGTACCCTCCCCTCTCCCGGAGGACAAACAACTCACGAAGAAGCTCGACTTTGGGGAGGGCACCTCCGAGCTAGAGATCTCCGGCTCGTCCTCCGCCCTTGACAGCCCTAAATGCAAGGTAACACTCTTCCCGCCTTACTCCATGGATAACAAAGAAGCACAAGCTATGGAATCTCACCCTAAGGACCTTACCGACGAGGATGGACCCCATATGGAGATGGTGGTATACGGAAAAGCTCCGGCCGCCGACGCCGCACCACCATCCGACCTTGAACCCGTCATGGGTGAGAAGACCGTTGGAGGTGAGAAAGAAGGGCCCCTAGGCGTATCTCATGAGGATTTGGACGTTGCAAGTGTGACAAAAAGTACATTGGGGAGTGGGAACAAATTGCCTTTCGGAAAGCGCTTTTGTCCCTTACCAAAAACGGGAGTCACATGTGGAGCCTTGCTCACCCCCACCAATGCAGCAAGTAGAGCCAAAAAGAATGGAGATCCTCCAAATCATTGACTGGACCATGGCGGAGGTGCTTGATACGACGGCGGCGCAACCCCTCCTCGCCGGATCCTCGCCGGCCAAGGTCGATATGCCAAGAGTCAACCTTGTTACAAATGGGAAAGACAAAGATACCGAAACATGCATGCCTCGCATTGGGATTGGCCCATCCTTGGAAGATTTTCCACCTCTAGAAAAGGGAAGGACCTGGAAAATCCGAGCATCATTCGAATCCAGAGCAACCCTAATGAAGCCGGGTTGGCTGACGACCAAGCCTACCCAAAATTCCCTCCGAGACTTGACCACACCCTCGGCCTCGGGCATGCATGCGAAGGACCCGGCAAGGACCGAGATGGAGATGGGAGAGCCCCGGCCTCCCGATGAAGCCATGAACGAGAAGGATCCGACCAAAGGACCACATACCGAAACAAACCTTGGGGCTAAATCTAAAGACAACCCGACACACAACCCTTTGGGAGATGACACTGAGCCAAACGTGAGGAACCCCAACAAGAAGAAATCCATGGCCGACATGGTGAGGGGGGCATCGTCTATTGAGGATCCACAAGTCTTTGTCCCAGAGAACATCAAAAATATTGGTTTTGCGTCCACGGCAAACGGAATTCCATCCATCTACTTCTCCGGTCAGAAATCCAAAGGTTGGCATCATCCCTTGGCCATGCCATAGTAGGTAAGTTCTCGCACTCAATCCCGGCTTCCTACCAAATCCAAAAGGCCCTAGATAATATTAAATTTTGCCGCGATTATACTTGGAATTATATTAACGCCAAACATATTCTTGTTCAATTTGAGGATATGGCGGATTATGCTCGGCTCCTTAGTGGACCCAAAGGGACGCCGGTATGGTTCATTGATCGACATCCGATGAGAGTATTCAAATGGTCCCCCGACTTTGATGCCTATTGTGAATCCCGATAGGCATCAAAGTCGGGGGACCATTTGAATAGATAGAGCCACGGTCCTTTATTCCATCGGAAAACTTCTTGGCAACCCGATCCAAATAGATAGAGCCACGGCCAACAAATTGAGACTCTCCTTCGCGCGTCTTTGTATCGAGATTGACATAACAAAGGCTCCACCCGGTGAATAGTTATATTACTTAGAGTGAGAAGCTCCTCCTTCTCTCTAACAATCCCCCACCCTACCACATTGTCCGGCCGGAATCTCACCCCCACCACTTAACCCCGCCACCCTCACTCCACCATCAAGGCGATAAACTGAGGAAGAACACACCAAACCGACCAGCCTGCCGACCACCACCTTCACCGGCCGAGACAACCCCATAACTACCGCCCTCGATCCCAAGCCTTTCCCGAGCAACCCCATCGCCCTCCCGGCCATGCCGGACGACCCGACGAGCGAGCCACCCCCTCTTGAGGGAGAGCAAACCCCCTCGGACCAACAAATGAAGTTTTGCTCGAAGGAATCAAACTCCCCGAAGGAGCCGTCTAAGAAAATGGCGTTGAAGGCTGCTAAAGCAAAGATCAAGGCTCGAAAGAGCACTCCGGCCCCGACTACTAAAGGGGATGGTCGGAAGAGGTACGTACTCTCCCCACTTCCCGAGGACAAGCAACTAAGGAAGAGAATCGACTTTGGGGAGGAAGATTGCGCCCCGGTTGTGAGCCCTAAATGCAAAAACTCGATCTTTCCGGTGCTTGTAAGTCCCAACATGGCGGACGCATTGCAAGAGGGGGAGAATGTGCAAGGAGAAGTTGAAGAGGAGATAGAAATGGAAAGGCCACATGTGGTCCGAGGCGCAACTTCTGACCTGGTGCTTTTCTCCGGCCAAGATTCCGTCTAAGTCGCCGGAGAGGAGACGGCCGACCACGACATGGAGCCTTCTCAACCGAGCCATGACAAATCCATTGTACTTGGTGCTGCAAAAGTACCAGGAGCCTTGGGGGAGGAGATGGTCAACTTGCCCGATAAGGATATGGGAACGAAAATGCTTTTGGAAAGTAGGTTGGTCCCTTGCCAAAATGGAGAGTCACATGATGCACTAGCCGTTAGTGAGTTTTTGCAGCCTAACCCTACCAACCTCCTCCATGTTGCCTCCTTGGATGCGGCGGACATGCTAGACACCTTGGCGGCGCAGCCACTTCTCAACGCCGGCACGGCGGAGTCCGGCCGGCCGGCGGCCGAGCCAAACCATGCACCTCAATTTGGTATGAACTTCCCCTTGCTATCACCGTCAACCGCTTTCAAGGCCTACCAAACGGAGTTCCCACCCTTGGAGAAAGGTCGAACTCTAAAGCTACGTGATTCCTTTGAGCGTGGCCGACCGAAAGGTTCCGAGATGGTGCCGAGTCCGTGCTCGAGTCAGCACGATCTCCCTTACACGCATGTCAAGCCGGGTGCGGGAGAAGGCCCCACGGTCTCGGCCAGCATGCCCGAGGCCCCGAAAATTGGGGCGAGCCCGTCATCATCTCCTAATTCTGGGGTAATGGCTGACCTCTTTAAGGTAACTCCATCAGCCACAATGAATGGACCACAATGTAGTAGAGAAGAGGGAGCCGGGGTCGGTTCGAACGGCAACTTGCCGGCCAATGGTGCCGAGATGGGCTCGGTAACCACAAATGCATGGCGCTGAATGGCGGACCTGATCAAGGGAGCCCCCGATCCGAATGGACCGCAAGTGTTCGTGGCCGACAAGATCCAAACCATTGGATTAGCATCAGTCTCAAATGGGATACCATCAATCTACTTCTCGGGGCTGGAAATCCGGAAGCTTGCCGAAAACGTAGGGCACGCCATTGTAGGTAAATTCTCACACTCTATCCCGACAGCCGGACAAATTCAAAAGGCTCTTAATAACATGAAATTTCAATGTGGCTTTACTTGGAAATACATTAATGCCAAGCACATTCTTATTCAATGCGAGGACTTGGTGGATTACGCAAGGCTCCTTGGTGGCCCGAAGGGGACGCCGGTGTGGCTCATCGATCGACATCTAATGAGGGTGTTCAAATGGTCTCCGGATTTTGACGCCTATTGTGAGTCCCCGATTGCAGCAATATGGTGTAACCTAATTGGCCTTCCGATCCACCTATTCGATCAATCAGCCCTCTTCGCCATTGGCAAGCTCCTAGGGACGCCAATACAAGTTGACCGAGCCACCGCGAACAAGACAAGGCTCTCCTTTGCGCGCATTTGCGTCGAGATTGATATCACGAAACCACCCCCCGAAGAAATCATACTTGATATTTGTGGAAGAGAGACGGCCCAACAAGTGCGGTGGGATAAAATTCCAGCCTATTGTCGGGAGTGTAAGCACGTCGGCCACTCGAGCAATGTTTGCTATGCTGTGGGAAAGACCGAGTGGCCACCGAAAAGAAACTACAACAATGCAGCCCCCCAAAAAGCAAATCAAGATGGAAACGGTCCCACGGAAAAGCAAGCCACGGAAAAGCAAGCCAATTTGGAGGCCAAGCACAATGATAACAATGAGTGCAGACGGCAAAGGAGAAACAAAGGAAAGGGATCACCCCCGAAAGCTAGGCAGAGTGGGGAGGAGTCGGTCTGGGAGGGTCCGGACATTGTGGGCAACCTTCAAGAAGATGATGGGCTTGGGAAAGGTCAACTTAACACAAGGCCGGTCCAAGGTGAGGAAGCCGCTACTAAATACTTAATGGGGCCAAGTCGAATAAAATCGAAAGATGAGGAATCAACGGGTGTGCCGTGGGAACATGGAGACACAAGCCGTCGGATGGCTTTGAGCTCCCGAGGTGGGTCAAGAGGGGGCTCGAGAGGGCGAGGGCGACATCCCTCATCAAACCATGGAAGGAGTGAAGATGAGTGGACGGGCAATGTCATGAGCACAAACAAGTACTACTCGCTCATGGCTAACGGGGAATTTGACGTCGAAGCATGTGGCGAGATGAATGAGGTGGAAATGGATTTCCAAACCTTTGGTGCACAACCTAAGGATGCCTCGCAACAAGTTGATGCCGACAATCACTCGATGGATGATGACCATCAGATTGTCATATTCCAAGGAGGGCCTTCAAACCTTCCGGGTACGACCCTACCTGTTAATCATGTCTTACAACCTCATGTTTTGGAACGCTAGGGGAATCGCTAATGCGCCGACCCAAAACGTCCTTAAAAGACTAATCAAGTGCTATAATGTCATGTTTCTTGCAATAATGGAGCCACTCACTAATCCCGACCCGGATCGGTATTCCAAGGTGCTGGGACTAAATTTCAAAGGATCAAATACGTCTGGTAAGATATGGGTATTCGCCGAGGAGGGTGCCAACTTCATCATTGAGGAGGACTCGGACCAAGTCCTACACGGAAGGCTTACTTCGCACCGCATGGCGAATCATATCTCCATTTTGGCCATCTACGCTAAATGTAGTAGGTTGGAGCGACACCCTCTGTGGGATAAAATGAGGGAGATATCATTCAGGACGGAAGGAACCCCGTGGCTGATTGGAGGGGATTTTAATACGATCCTTGCACACGAAGACAGGGTTGGTAGTGAAACCAACCGGCAAGCAGAGATGATTGATTTTGCCAAAGCAATTGAAGATTGCCGGCTTTTGGACCCGAGATTCGATGGTGTGGAGTTCACTTGGGCTAAAAATGGCTTGTTTGAGAGGTTGGACAGACTGCTTGTTAATGAGGCATGGTCTAATGCGTTTGAGGCAACAAGGGTGACTAATCTCCCAAGGGTTTCCTCGGATCATGGTCCGATTCTTGCAAGGTGTAAGATGCCGAGGCTTCCCTCCGGGAGCAGCGCCTTTCGTTTCCAAAACATGTGGGTCCGGCATGAAGGCTTCCTGCAGCTTGTGCAGAATATTTGGGCTCAACCAACAGAGGCGAGTGGGCTATTGAATCTCCAAACTAAGCTTGCTAGGAGCAAAAAGGCCCTCAAGGCGTGGAACAAGGAGGTTTTTGGCAACATTCACGCCAATCTCAAAGGAATGGAGGAAAGAATCGCGCAGGCTCAAGCCGACTTTGAGGCTGATCCAACGCCACACAATAGATCCGAGATCAACAAAAGCATTGCCGAGTACATCCTCCTTCTCCGGATGGAGGAGGACTTCTGGAGGCAAAAGGCGGCTCTAAGGTGGCTAGCAGATGGAGATAAGAATACCAGATTCTACCAAAGCTGGGTGAAGCAGAAGAGAGTTAGACTCCGAATTCACTCTATCAATGTGAATGGCCGGGAGATTGCAGAGGAAACTGAGATACGGCACTCGGCGGTCGAATTCTTTCAGAGCCTTCTCGCCCCGGACACCCCGGACCTTGAGGACCCGGACCTTGATCTTATTCAACAACTCCCCCCCTCAACGGATCTTGAGGAGCTACACTACCCACCGAACTCTGAGGAGGTGAAGAAAGCGGTTTTTGACATCTCCGGGGACAGTGCTCCAGGTCCGGATGGCTTCTCGGCCGTCTTCTACCAAACATGTTGGGGGATTCTTGGAACGGATGTGGTGGAAGCCATAAAACAGGTCTTTCTTGGGGCCTACCTCCCTCGGAGCGTTACGGCTACAAACATTGTCCTTATCCCGAAGAAGGCCTCGCCCGAGACATGGGCCGATTATCGCCCCATAAGCCTTTGCAACGTCCTCAACAAGATTATTACAAAAGTTCTAACCGCACGCCTTGCGCCTTTTTTGCCACAGGTTATCTCCCCGAACCAGAGTGGATTCGTGAAGGGGCGGCTCCTACATGACAACACCCTCCTCGCCCAAGAGATGTTCCACGAATTAGCAAGGTGCTCCCCTGCACCGAATGTGGCCATTAAGATCGACATGGCCAAGGCGTATGATAGAGTGCAATGGAGCTTCTTGATCAAGGTGCTTCGGCGCATGGGTTTCTCGGATGCGTGGATCGACCTGATTGAAAGGTGCATTGGTTCTTGTTGGTTCTCGGTCCTTATTAACGGTGTCCCAACTGGATTATTCAAATCTACTCGGGGGCTCAGACAAGGAGACCCCATCTCCCCGGCGTTGTTTGTGATTGCCGCAGAGTATCTCTTCAGTACCCTCGACAAGCTCATCCTTGGTAAAAAAGAGATGACCTTCAAAGCGGCCAGGAGGTGCATGGAAATCAGCCACTTAGCATATGCCGATGACATTATTATCTTCACTCAAGCAGCTGCAACCCCATTGCGTCGGCTTAGAGAGTGCCTTGACGGGTATGAGAGAGTCTCCGGGCAGCAGATCAATCTTGCAAAAAGCAATTTCTATATTGCTGAAGCGCACGAGCATTGGGCGCATGAAATCCAAAACGAAGGAGGCTTTGCTCGGGGGTCCTTCCCATTCCTCTATTTGGGGGTCCCTATATACCGTGGAGTCAAGAAAACCGAAATGTTCATGTTCATTCGAGAGAAGATCGCTAGAAGGATTTCCGGATGGGCGCATCGTTATCTATCTTTTGGAGGAAGGCTAACTCTCATTAAGAGCACTCTTGAGGCAGTTCCTATTCACATCTTCCAAGCCATTGAGCCCACGGTCGGAACCCTTAAGCTACTCGATCAGCAATTGGCTCGCTTCTTTTGGGGCTCGACGACTGAGAAAAAACGGACACATTGGATCAGCTGGGACCAAATGTGCCTCCCCACCAAGGAGGGAGGGCTCGGGATCCGAAAGTTCATAGAAGTTCTAAGAGCATTCAACATTAAACTCTGGTGGCGGTTCAGAGAACAGAACTCTTTATGGGCCCGGTACATGATGAGAAAGTATTGCGCCAATTCCTCGCCACTTTCGCCAAGGATCACGGGAAGGAATAGCCCGACGTGGAGGAGGCTGGCCAAAGCTTGGGCCCACGCTCACCCGCACATTCGTTGGATTGTTGGTCAAGGTAAGATCTACTTCTGGGATGATATATGGCTTGGCAACGTCCCTCTTAGGGGGCTATGTTTCGACGAGAGGGGCAGCCCTACAACGATTGTCTTGGATTTTATCACGGATGCTCCAAAACTCCAAGTTCTCCATGACCAGGCGGGCCTTCCCCAACAGATCATTGATCAAATTTGCAAAACCCCGATACTCCCCGGGGAGCCGGACATCCCACGATGGACGCTCACAAGGCGAGGAGATTTCTCGCTAGCCTCGACTTGGGAGACGGTCCGGTCGCCTCAACCCATCATCCAAGGGCTCGAGGAGATTTGGACGGCTGGCCTCACAACTACCATCGCTATCTTCAATTGGAGGCTCATTTCTAACCGCATCCCTGTTGACGCAAAGCTGCAATGGCGCAAGATTGAACTCGCATCCAAATGCCAGTGCTGCCCACACAGGCCTAGTACCGAGTCTCTCCAACATCTCTTCATTCAAGGAGTAGGTGCAACAAGAGTGTGGAGGGAATTCGACGGGTGGTTCGAAGGCTCGGCCCCCACTCTCGTGGTCAATGACACGATCCCAACAAGAATTGAGGTATGGGCGAGAAGAGTGCAGCAGCCGGGAAGGAAGCACCTCAGCCGAGCCATGCCTTACCTTATCTTCTGGTTCCTCTGGGCAGAGAGAAATAGAAGCCGCCATCATGATGTTCAATTCAAACCGAGCAATGTGATTTGGCAAATCCTCACTTTCGTCCGAAACAGCATGGCCAATGGGAGGCTTAAGCCAAAGCATTGGAGAGGGGTTAGGCTCGGAGTCAGTATCCCAAGCCATGCCGAACCTCAACGGCTACCGCGACTCGCTATGATGGTTAAGTGGGAACCACCGGATCAGGCCTGGATCAAACTTAATACGGACGGGTCCTTTAATGAAGCAACAGGAAAAGCTGGGGGAAGCGGCCTCATTCGAGACCATTTGGGTAAGGCGCTCGTCGCCTATGCGCTCCCTCTCGAAGCACATTCACCACTCGAAGCCGAACTACTCGCCATGCACCACGGCTTGATGCTGGCCTCGGAGCTTGAGAAACCAATTTGGCTCGAATCGGACGCCGAGCAAGCACTCAATCTCATTAAAGGGCCAAGTTGGGGGCCTGCTCACACTCGCCAAGCCATGGCCCACATGACCTTACACAAGCGTTCAACTCACACTCCGAACTACCTTCATCCACCGTGAAGGCAATAAGGCGGCTGACTTACTTGCGAAAATTGGTGTCGACTTGAGTCACAGTCGAGTCTTGGAGGCCCAAGACTTACCAAGAGCCGTCCAAGATGTCATTCGAATGGAACAAATGGGGATTCCGAACTTCCGGGTCCGTGCCGAGGAAGATGCTTAGGAGGACACCGTAGAGTAGGCGGGTGTCGAGCCATTTGTGACACGACCCCTACTTACTCTTGTGGTGATTTAGCCTTTTGATTGTCCTTGTTTTGGTTGTAATAGTTAGTTGTAATAGCCGCTTGTAACCCTAAGCCTCGAGCTAGGCTAATTGTAACCGAGAAATATTTTGCTATATAGGGATGAGGGACCCACGAACCCTCCACCGCTAAGGTGTTTGACAGTTAAAAAAAAAAACAAAGGCTCCACCCGAGGAGATCATCCTAGATATTTGTGGGCGCCCCTTGGTGCAGCAAGTAAAGTGGGATAAGATCCCACCTTATTGTGTAGATTGCAAACATGTTGGACACAAAAGTGAAGTGTGTTATGCTTTCGGGAAGACGGCTCGACCTCCAAAGCGAAATTACAACATAGCAACACCAAAACAGTCACAACATGGAGAAATAGGAACAAAAGAGAGTAATGTTGAGTCGAGGAAATCCGAAAGTAACATGGAATGGCAGCAACAAGGGAAGCACAATGGGAAAGAAAGAAATGCTCGGATGAACCCGAAGGCCAAGGCACAATCGGGGACGGAATGGCCGGGACCGGACTTATTGGGTGACATGCAAGGACGGGGGTGTAAGGAAATAGTCATCGTCCACGATGAGCGATATGACAACCAATCTAGAGAACCATCCGCCAAATGGCCTTCATTTGGTAGTGGACGTGGGGGTAAGCCGAGAGGTGCGGACTTGGCGCGGCCCGCAGCGAACCCGACATCGGGTAACCTTGTTCATCCGAAAGGCCATTTCAAACCCTTTGTTTTAACAAACACCGAAGCACAAGAATCACCAAATCACATGAGCACTAATCGGTATTTCTCCCTCATGGAGCGAGAGAACTTCATGGAGAATGATATGGAAGAAGAGGAGAATTGGGAGGACTCCACCGCTCACAATGAAAACGATGATGGAGCCAACCCCACCCATATGGAAGCCGTGACACCTCATGAAGGGAATGGCCTTCAAATAATTGAATTTCAAGGGGGGACGTCAATCCCACCGGGTACGAACTCCTCTAGTTAATCATGTCATTAAATCTTCTATTTTGGAACGTTAGGGAGATCGCAAATGCATCAACCCAAAACGTCCTAAAAAGACTAATTAGTTCTTATAATATTTGTTTTCTTGCAATAATGGAACCGTTTATTCCCCCCAATCCGGGCAAGTTTTCGAAGTTGTTGGGGCTGTCCTTCAAGGGCTCGAACATCAATGGGAAAATTTGGATCTTTGTGAAAGAAGGGATGGATTATGATGCGTTGGATGACTCGGAACAGCTGCTACATGGGAGGTTCACTTGCCCTTGGATCTCAACCCCTATTATGCTATCGGCCGTATATGCTAAATTCACGAGAGGGGAGCGACATGTCCTATGAGAAAAGTTGAGGGATATCACACAACTCTCGGATGGGATGCCGTGGTTTATTGGAGGGGACTTCAACACAATCCTCTCTTCTCAAGACAGGACGGGGAGCGACACAAATCGTCAAGCGGAAATGGTTGATTTTGCTGAAGCCATTGAGGATTGTGGTCTTATGGACCCAAGCTATGATGGATCAGATTTCACCTGGGCTAAGAATGGCCTTATGGAAAGGTTGGATAGGGTGCTGATTAGCGAGACGACGGCTCAAACGTTTGAGGCAATAAGAGTCACAAATCTCCCACGCATCGCGTCTGACCACAGACCTCTCCTTGCTAGATGCAGGCCGACTAACATCTTTACGGGCGGGAAAGCGTTCCGGTTCCAAAACATGTGGGTCCGGCATGAGGGATTCGGTGACATGGTAAAAGAAGATTGGATGGCTCCCACGGAGGCCGAGGGCATCCTCAATTTGAAGATCAAGTTAGCAAGGATCAAGAGTACGCTTAAAAGTTGGAACAAAGAGGTGTTTGGGAATATTCACTCCAACTTAAAAACCTATGAAGAAAAGATTGCAGAGGCACAAGCGGAGTTTGAAGGTGACCCCTCGGGCCGGAATAGAACGGAGGTCAACAAACAAATTGCCGAGTACATATTACTTCTTAAAATGGAGGAAGATTTTTGGCGGCAGAAGGCGGCCTTCCGTTGGCTAGAAGAAGGGGATAAAAATACTAGGTTCTACCAAAGCTGGGTGAAGCAGAAGAAGATCCGGCTACGCATCCACAAGATCAACGCCAATGGGTGTGAACTCACGGATGACAAGGCTATCAAAGAATCGGCGGTTGAGTTCTTTCAGAACCTCCTAGCCCCGAGCTATCCGGAACTTGCGGATCTGGACCTAAGCCTCCTACAACGCCTCCCCCACTCGGAGCTTTTGATGGACCTCCTGAAGCCTCCGGATGCGGATGAGGTGAAACGAGCGGTATTCGACATCTCGGCCAATAGTGCTCCGGGCCCGGATGTATTCTCGGCATTATTCTTCCAAGCTTGTTGGGGCATTGTGGGTCCAGATGTGATGGATGCGGTTAGGCAATTTTTCGGTGGGACCTTCCTCCCTCGAAGCTTCACGGCCACGAGTATAGTTCTCATCCCCAAGAAGCCGATACCCGAGACTTGGGGAGACTACAGACCAATTAGCTTGTGCAACGTGATCAATAAGGTAATTACCAAAGTCCTCACGAAGCGACTTGCCCCACTTCTCCCTTGTGTT
This sequence comes from Salvia splendens, assembly GCF_004379255.2. Classification (NCBI taxonomy): domain Eukaryota; kingdom Viridiplantae; phylum Streptophyta; class Magnoliopsida; order Lamiales; family Lamiaceae; genus Salvia; species Salvia splendens. The sequence continues at coordinate 22,007,816 of NC_056033.1, read as the reverse complement.
GTCGCACCGAATCAAAGTGGGTTCGTCAAAGGGAGGCTTCTTAATGATAATGTGCTCCTTGCACAGGAGATGTTCCATGAGCTCCAACGAAGCACCCCGGCCCCTAATGTTGCAATTAAGATTGATATGGCTAAGGCCTATGATCGAGTCCAATGGCCGTTCCTCCTAAAAGTCCTTAAGCACATGGGCTTCCCCGAACAATGGGTGACGCTCATTGAAAGGTGCATTGGATCTTGTTGGTTTTCGATTCTTATTAATGGGGCGCCGGCAGGCTTCTTCAAATCCACCCGTGGACTAAGGCAAGGGGATCCCATCTCCCCCGCCGTCTTCGTTCTAGTGGCGGACTATCTCTCGAGACTACTTGATAAACTCATCCTTGGCAACAAAGAGATGACATTCAAAGCAACCCGGGGAAGTATTGAGATCAACCACCTTGCCTATGCGGATGACATCATCATCTTCACGCAAGCGGCAGTGCCTTCGGAGGCTTCGTGGCTGTCTGGATCACTATGCCGAGGTGTCTGGTCAGCAAATCAACCTCTACAAGAGTAATTTCTATATAGCCGATGCTAATGAAGGCTGGACAAACACAATACAAAGCGAAGGAGGTTTCTCACGAGGTTCGTTTCCCTTCCTTTACCTTGAGTCCCTATTTACCGGGGGGTGAAGCGCACGAGTATGTTCTTGTTCCTCCGGGAGAAAATCTCAGCTAGGATCTCTGGGTGGGCCCATCGTCACCTCTCCTTTGGGGGGAGACTCACTTTGATTAAAAGCACACTAGAAGCGATCCCCCTACACATTTTTCAAGCTATTGAGCCTACGGGTGGTGCCCTCAAGCAATTGGATCAGCAGATCGCTCGGTTCTTTTGGGGGTCAACTAATGAGAAGAAAAGGACACACTGGATAAGTTGGGACCAGGTTTGCCTACCCACGGCCGAAGGAGGCTTAGGCATTCGGAAGATCAAGGAAATCTTACGAGCTTTTAGTATCAAGTTGTGGTGGCGGTTTAGGGAACAAAACTCCCTTTGGGCTACGTACATGATGGCCAAATATTGCCATAAGGCTTCTCCACTCACAGCTAAAGCCATGGGGAGGGGCAGCCCTACTTGGAAGAGGATTTTGAAGGCCCGGGCCCAGGCTCAACCGCATATTCGATGGGTGGTGGGTGAAGGAAAGATGCTATTCTGGGACGACTTATGGCTCGGAGAACTTCCCTTAAGAGAACTTAGCCTTGACGATAGAGGAGGGCCTCTTGAGCGCGTGGCGGATTATATTACTGATGGTGCATGGGATGAGACTAAGTTACGGATCCTTCAAGCACAAGCTGGACTAGCACAACATATCGTCCAGAGGATTCTCGATACACCAATCATCTCGGACGGGCCGGATGTGCCAAGATGGAAGTTATCACCTAATGGAGAGTTCTCGCTAGCTACTACATGGGAGACCTTGAGAAGCCAAAGGCCGATTGTTCAGGGCCTGAATGACATTTGGAGAGCGAGCCTCACATCATCTATTGCCATCTTTATATGGCGACTACTCTCCAACCGCATTCCGGTGGATACAAAGCTACAATGGAGACGAATGGAATTGGCGTACAAATGCCAATGCTGCCCACATAGACCAAGGATCGAATCTCTCCAACATCTCTTCATACAAGGGGACGGGGCTCGCGGGATATGGAGGGAATTTGATGCATAGTTTGAGGGCTCTTCATCACCTCTACGGATCAATGACACTATACCGGATCGGCTTGAAGTCTGGGCAAAGAGAGTTCGTCAATCGGGTAGGAAACACTTAAGCCGGGCCTTGCCGTATCTCATATTATGGTTCATTTGGGCAGAACGGAATAGAAGTCGCCACCAATCGGTACAATTTAAGCCATTTAATGTAGTCTGGCAAGTGCAAGTCTTCATCAGAAATAGTATGGCTAATGGGATATACAAGAGGAAGCATTGGAAGGGAGTTCGCCTCAAAATCACCATCCCAAGCAATGCTGAATCACGGAGCCATAGGCCGCTAGTGGTGGCAATTAAATGGCACCCACCGGATGACCCCCCTGGATCAAGCTTAACACCGATGGTGCTTATGTGGAAGCGTCGGATAAAGCCGGGGGAGGTGGTATCATCCGAGACCATACCGGAAAAGTGCTTGCAGCGTTCGCTTCCCCGCTTGCGGCTCACTCAGCCCTCGAGGCGGAGCTCCATGCCGTTCATCTCAGATTGGACCTTGCCTTAGAATTCAATCGACCTATCTGGGTTGAGTCGGATGCACTACAAGTGGTCCAGCTCCTAAATGGTACAAGTTGGGGTTCGGCACACACTAGCCGGGTGTTGGCGCAAATTTCACTCCTCAAGCGCCATCAAGACGTGCGAGCCACCTTCATTCATCGGGAAGGGAATAGGGCCGGAGACCTTCTGGCTAAAATGGGATTAGAATGTCACAACTATTACCGAATGAGTGCCCACATGATGCCGAGACACCTCAGTGCGATCACTAGGATGGAAGCAATGGGAGTTCCGAACATTAGGGTCCAACATGAGGATGAAGAATAGACTGATTTGGAGGATAGGAGGGTATCGACTTTGGTCTTTGTTTAATTGTATTTTGATTTTGTAAGGGAGTATAATGAGGTTCGGGCTTGTTGTTTGGGACCGCACTCTACTCCTAAGATTGTTATGGCACATCACTTTTGGGTGTGGCCACGTTTTGTATGCACCGTCTTTTGAAATGTAGGGATGAGGGGCCCACGAACCCTCCACCATGATGGTGTTGGATAAAAAAAAAAAAAATCTCGGCAAGGATCTATAGGTGGGCTCTCTTTTGAAAGGGAGTATGATGTGGTCCGGGTTTGTGGAACCGGACCGCATACTACTCCTAATTTTTGTGTAGGCACACTACTTTCGGGTGTGGCCACGTTTTGTACACAACTCCTTTTGAAATATAGGGATGAGGGACCCACGAACCCTCCACCGTGAAGGTGTTTGATTAAAAAAAAAATCATGTGGGTGTGATTTAGACTTGGCTTGCAGGCAAGTTATGCATCTTTTACAAATTCTTTCAACATCCACACACATTTTAGGCCAAAAGAAATGTTCATGCAAAACATCCATTGTCTTATGGACTCCAAAATTCCCCATTAAACCACCGCCATGAGCTTCACGCACAAGCAATTCACGCATAGAACCTTTAGGAATGCACAATTTATTTTCTCTAAACAAATAGCCATCATGACTATAGAACTTGTCAAATGCAGCATGCTCACTAGCTAAATAGATAGAAGAAAAGTCCGGGTCTTTATCATACATTTCCTTAATACTCTCAAAACCAAGCAACTTAGAACTCAAAGTAGCGATCAAAATGTACCTCCGAGACAATGCATCAGCCACAATGTTTTCTTTTCCCTTTTTGTATTTGATTACATAGGGGTTGGAGATATCAATCTCCACACATATCCTATGATATGGATTGGGATACGACGAAGGACCCGTTGGATATATTGATCCAAGAACCCCACGTATAAGGTTTGGCAGCGGACTCCCTTGATTGAAAATCTGGTTTGATCCACTTCCAGAGCTTAGAAAACCCCGACCCGATGGCTATATGATCAGCCAAGAACCTCGGTATGGTTGAACGCCACAAGAACTTGCTCAAAGTATCTTGATAAGTTCCAAACAAGTGAAAACCTCTACAAAGAGAATTCAACTCACAAGACAAAGTCTATTTCGTATTTGATCAATGGTGTCTAAAATGACATGCTTACAAGCCTATTTATAGGCTAGAATGGACTCTTGAAAGTCTCACATCATTAGTACAACTTAAGACACTTAAAAAGACTCATAATAAAAGAAAAGTAACTCCTAAACCTTTGGTGTAACTCTAGGATATCTAAAGTCACTTATTTAACATAAAATGTAACTAAAATAGACCCTTCATTTTGGATGCTCCAACTTGGACGAAAATGCATCATGTATCATCAATTTGGGCCTCCAAAATGTGATATGTAGTGACTCCAAACTTCAAGCCTTGGGCTGCCCACAAACTTGAATAATATTCACCACTTGGCCCAACGTAGAATGATCTTGTAATTGGGCTTTTATTTCAACAACTAAAAGCAACATGGACTCCCTTATCTTCTTAGCTCTAGCTCTTGTAATTGGCCCACTTGGAATGATCAATGGATCCATCTTCTTGTCCTTGTAGATCAGCTTTGGTGTGTCTCCATCATTCCCTTCTTCTTCAAGAGGATTCGTCCTCGAATCTAATTCACCAACATAAGGAGATAAATCATAAACATTGAAAGTAGCACTTACATTAAACTCACCAGGTAAGTCTAGTTTGTAAGCATTATCATTGACTTTTGCAATCACTTGGAATGGTCCATCTCCTCTTGGCTGCAACTTGGACTTTCTTTTCGAAGGAAATCTCTCCTTTCTCATATGCAACCAAACCCAATCTCCCGGCTCAAAGATGACTTGTTTCCGACCCTTGTTGGCTTGCTTTGCATATTGTTCTGTCCTCTTTTCAATGTTGAGTCTTACCCTTTTTCATGCAATCTTTTTTTTTTTTAATCAAACACCTTCACGGTGGAGGGTTCGTGGGAGTACAAGAAGGCTAATCCGACTGTGTCTAGGGAACCAAAAACATTTACAAAAACCACAAGAACAAATACACTATAAGAGTAGGACGGGGACATGCCCAGGTTGGCCCGACCCCATCGTACTCTCCAGCGTCCAATGATCTCAAGATCAGTCCTTCCTTCCGCGGCACCTGTACTAGTCATGGTCTTCGCACCTGACTCGGATGTTGGGTATTCCCATTTCTTTCATTCGAATGATGTCCTTAAGGGGTCTTGGGGCTGTTTGGGCGGAGAACCGGAGGAAACTTTGATGGTCAAGACCCATCTTTGCAAGCATATCCGCCGCTTGGTTCCCCTCCCGGGGAATAAAGGAAGCGCGCATGGCGTGCCGGCGCTTGAAGAGGAAGATCCGTGCCATGACCCGGCAGACATGTGCCGGTCCCCACGACTTACCATCGAGGAATTTGGCAACTTGTTCAGAGTCCGTCTCGATCCACATGGGTTGCTCAAGTTCCTTTGCGAGCTCAAGTCCGTGATGAGCGGCCATCAGTTCGGCCTCCAAAGCAGAGTGCGCGTCGAGGGTGGTTGAAAAGGCCGCGAGCAACTTCCCGGTCCAGTCGCGTACCACTCATCCCCCTCCCGTTTTACCCGATGTTTCGATGAATGCCCCATCCGTATTGACTTTAATCCACGAGCCCTCAGGGGGGTGCCACTTGACCGACATCACCATTGGTCTCGGCCGCCTTGAGGCGGGTTGGCTCGGAATACTCATTCCCAGATGCACTCCTTTCTAGTGCTTCGACTTAATGTTCCCATTGGCCATGTTGTTGTGGATGTACATCTGGACTTGCCACACCACATTGTACGGTTTGAATTGGACAAGCTCATGCCGGCTTCTGTTTCGTTCCGCCCAGATGAACCACATGATGAGGTACGGCATGACTCGGCAGAGGTGCTTCCTATCTTCTTGTTGCATCCGTTGCGACCAGACCTCGAGCCTATCCGGAATGGTGTCGTTTATCCGAAGGAGAGGGGCCGAACCCCGAACCACCCGTCTAACTCCCGCCACACACTGGTTGCTCCCCGGCCTTGAATGAAGAGGTGTTGTAGGGATTCGATGTTCGGGCTCCTGGGGCAGCATTGGCATTTTGAGGCCAGATCAATCCTCCTCCATTGGAGTTTGGTATCGACCGGGATGCGGTTCGACAAGAGGCGCCAGTTAAAGATTGCAATAGAGTTGGTTAGGCCGACCTTCCAATGTCCTCGAGCCCCTGAATCCTTGGCCTATGTGTACGAATGGTGTCCCAAGTGGTTGCTAACGAGAACTCTCCGAGTCTAGAAAGGGACCACCTCGGGGTGTCCGGCTCCCCTGCAATGACCGGAGTATCGAGAATCTGAGATATTACCTGCTGTGGTAGTCCAGCCTGGTCGTGGAGTTGTTGGAGCTTGGCTTCATTCCACTCGCCATTCATGAGAAAGTCCTCGACCAAGGAAGAGTGGGCGCCCCTATCGTCAAAACTAAGGGACCGAAGAGTGGAGTCGCCCACCCAAATGTCATCCCAAAAGTAGATTTCTCCTTTGCCCACTACCCATCTAATGTGAGGGTTCGCCTGATGTCTCGCGCGCATGAGTCTTTTCCAAGTTGGGCTGTTGTGCCCGGAGGGGTTGGCCGCAAGGGGGGAAGTCTTTTTGCAATATATCATTTTCATATATCTAGCCCAAAGCGAGCTTTGCTCTCGAAATCGCCACCATAACTTGATGTTGAAGGCGCGGAGTACTTCTTTGGATTTTCGAACCCCGAGCCCCCCTTCGGAAGTCGGGAGGCAGATCTGATCCCATCCGATCCATTGTGTTTTTTTTTCTCTCGTTTGTTGACCCCCAGAAGAACCGAGCCATCTGTTGATCCAATTGCTTGAGAGCCCCGGAGGTTGGCTCGATGGCTTGGAAGATGTGGAGGGGCACCGCTTCGAGCGTACTCTTGATGAGAGTAAGCCTTCCTCTAAACGAGAGGTGACGGTGTGCCTAACCCGTGACTCTCGCAGCAATCTTTTCCCGAAGGAACATAAACATATCTGTACGCTTAACACCTTGATAAATAGGGACCCCAAGATAGAGGAAAGGGAAGGTACCTCGAGAAAATCCACCTTCGGCCTGAATGATGTCGGCGCACCTCTCGTGTCTCTCGGCGATGTAGAAATTACTTTTTGCGAGGTTGATCTGCTGTCCTGAAATTCCCGCATATTCATCGAGACAGGCTTTGAGCCGCCTCAGGGGTACTTCCGCCGCTTGAGTGAAGATTACAATATCATCGGCATAGGCAAGGTGGCTAATCTCCATACATCCTCGTGAGGCCTTGAAAGTCATCTCCTTCTTTCCCAAAATAAGTCTGTCCAGAGCCCTTGAGAGGTAATCCGTAAAGGCGAGTGAAATTGGGTCACCTTGTCTGAGACCACGGGATGACTTGAAGAACCCAGACGGAATACCATTAATCAAGACCGAGAACCAGCATGATCCCACGCACCTCTCCATCATGGAGATCCACCTGGCCGGGAAACCCATTCCTTCCATGACCTTGATCAAAAGGGGCCACTGGACTCTGTCGTAAGCTTTAGCCATATCAATCTTGACCACAACATTGGGGGCCGGTGCGCCCCTTGGAAGTTCATGGAACATATCTTGAGCCAAGAGAACGCTATCATTTAGCAACCGCCCTTTCACGAACCCGCTCTGGTTTGGCGAAATAACCTGTGGAAGAAGGGGGGTAAGCCGCCTCGTGAGGATTTTGGTGATGATCTTGTTTGAGACATTGCAAAGGCTGATGGGGCGGTAGTCGCTCCACTAGTCCGGGGCGAGCTTCTTTGGGATGAGGACAATACTCGTGGCCGTGACGCTTCGGGGTGAGAAGGCTCCCCCAAAAAATTGTTGGAACGCGGTAACAACATCTCCACCAACCGTGTCCCAGCATGATTGGTAGTAGGTGGCTGTGAAGCCATCCGATCCTGGCGCGCTATCTCCGAAAATGTCAAAAACGACTCTTTTCACTTCCTCCGCGCTTGGTGGGTCCAGGAGAGCGTCCACTTCGGGTGAAGGTGGGAGGCGTTGAATCAAGCTCAAATCCGGCTCCAAGAGCGAGAGAGGACCCGGGGCAAGGAGATTTTGGAAGAACTCCACCGCCGAGTTCCGAATCTCGAGATCATCCGAAAGTTCACTCCCCCTACATTGATCTTGTGGATGCGCATTCGTAATCTCTTTTGTTTGACCTAACTTTGATAGAATTTGGTATTATTGTCGCCCTCCGCAAGCCATCTAAGGGTCGCTTTTTGTCGCCAGAAATCCTCCTCCATCTTGAGTAGCTGAATATACATGGCAATGCATCTGTTAACTTCCGACCTATTCTCCGGGGAAGGCCTCTCCTCAAAATCAGCTTGGGCAATCATGATTTTTTCCTCCAATTCCCTAAGGTGTTGTGAATATTCCCGAAAACAACCTTGTTCCACTCCTTCAGGGTTTTCTTAATTCGACCAAGTTTGATCTGAAGATTGAGAAGTCCCTCAGCCTCCGTCGGTTGGCTCCAGTCTCCCCGAACCAGATCAGCGACACTATCGTGTCTAATCCACATGTTTTGGAAGCGGAACGGGCTGCCCCCGGAGTGGGTGCGTGGGGTTCTACACCGGACCAAAATGGGGCCATGATCCGAAGAAACCCGTGGCAAGTTTGTAACCCGAGTTGCTTCAAAACTCTCTGCCCATGATTCATTCACTAATACCCTATCGAGCCTCTCAAATAAGCCATTCTTGGCCCATGTGAAGTCCGAGCCATCATAGCCCGAGTCAAGAACCCTGCAGTCTTCAATAGCCTCCGCAAAGTCCACCATTTCAGCTTGTCGGTTAGAGTCACTTCCCACTCTATCACCCGGCGAGAGAATGGTGTTGAAGTCGCCCCCAATAATCCAAGGCGTGCCTTCGGTAGCCACTGAAATTTCCCTCATTTTGTCCCACAAGAGTACCCTCTCACCCCTTGTGCATTTAGCATAAACTGCCGAAATGAAAATGTGTCCCGCAAGGCGAGGGGACTCAACCCGACCATGAAGAACCTGCTCCGTGTCGCACTCGGCACAAAAGCTTGCGCCCTCTTCAGCAAACACCCAAATCTTCCCATTAAGATTTGAGCCTTGGAAAACCAGCCCCAAGGTCTTGGAGAACTTCTCCGGGTTGGGGCCCGTGAGCGGCTCCATTATTGCAAGAAAGTTAACATTATGAGACTTAATTAATCTTTTTAAAACGTTTTGGGTGGCCGCATTCGCGATTCCCCTAACGTTCCAAAACATGAGATTGAAAGACATAATTAACAATGGAGGTTCGTACCCGGCGGGTGTGAAGACCCCCCCTTGAAAATTTGTGAGTTGATGATCTTGCGGGGTGCGGCTTGATTCTCCCTCCGTGATAAGCATAATGGGGTCCTCAGCATCGGTATTCGGCTGCCGCTCAACCTCGATGGTCTCAATGTCATCGAACCCATCCCCATCAAAATCTTCATTATCCATGAGCGAATAATATTGGTTCGTGCTCATGTGACTTTCCTTACCTCGAGCTTCAAGTTTCTCCATCGAAGGCAATCGAGCCGAGCCACTCGAACCTTGAAATCCCAGGCCGGCCGACCCCTTGCGCCCGTGCACCCCCTTCCCTGCGGCACTAGGGGAACCGTCCCTCCGGGGGTAGTGAAAGGGAAGAAACCCCGTCCGTTGTTTGGGGTGTGTCCGGTCATGGTTTCCTTCTCTCTTGGGATGATCACCCTCCTCCGGGTCAATAGGTTCTTGGAGGTTTCCAAGAATGTTCGGCCCCATCCGTTCAGCTTCCACGGCCTCGCTTGAGCGCGGGCCATTGTTGTGTCGATTACCCGTGTTGTTTGCTCTTCTCTGGGCTCTCCACTCCTTTCCATTCATGAAGGGTCTTGGGAAATCCCTTGTTCCTTTATTATTCCCATCCTCATGTTGCGGTTGTTTGGTAGGAACGGTGTTGTAGTTTCTCTTGATCGGCCTTTCCGTCTTGCCTACCGCGTAGCATACCTCACTTTTGTGCCCAACTTGTTTGCACTCCCGGCAATAGGATGGAATCTTGTCCCATTTAACTTGTTGAACCGTCTCGCGGCCGCCAATGTCTAGAATGATCTCCTCGATGGGTGGCTTTGATATGTCTATCTCGACGCAAAGTCGAGCAAAACACAACCAAGTTTTGTTTGCCGTGGCCCGGTCAATTTGGATCGGTGTGCCCAAAAGTTTTCCAATAGCGTAGAGCGCCGCTTGATCAAATAAGTGAATTGGTAGACCATTAAGTTGCACCAAATTTCCGCTATCGGAGATTCACAATAAGCATCAAAATCTGGAGTCCACTTGAACACTCGCATGGGGTGTCGATCAACAAACCAAATAGGCGTTCCTTTCGGTCCACCAAGAATCTTTGCGTAATCGGCGATGTCCTCGCATTGAATAAGAGCATGCTTAGCATTTAGATACTTCCAAGTGAATCCTCGACACAATTTCATATTTTCAAGCGCCTTATAAATTTGATGTGAAGCCGGGATAGAGTGTGAGAACTTACCGACAATGGCGTGTCCAAGGCTTGTCGCCAATTTTTGGATCTCCGCACTCGAGAAGTACATTGCCGGGATCCCATTAGAAGTTGTTGCATATCCGATGTTTTGAATGGTATCCGGGTCAAAAGCTTGCGGGCCATCGATTGGTGGCGTCTCTCGAACCATGTCCTCCATAGAGATTGGCTTGACGGGTTGTCGCACGGCGGGATCGATGCCGGCTCGAGGGGTGCTCCATGCACCACCAACTTTGGGCGGAGACCCGCAATCGGCCCCGTTTTGTTGGTCCCGACGCCAATCATCCTCGACACTCGGGTTCTTGTCTCCTTCCGACGCCCGCATCAAAGTATCGGTCTCGATGGCCCCTAGGTCAATGGGATTTGCTCGCGGCCATGTCCGAGCCGCACTGGTACGGGTCTCTCCGGATTCAAAGGTGTCTCAAATCTTACGGGTTCTTCCACGTTCGAGGGGTGTAAAATCTTCAATGGGAGGATTATAGGGTAGCATCAAGACGTCCGAGGCTTGTTCATTTGGCGGCTTGGGGAGGATTTGGTGGACCACCTCCGAGTGAGCCACTTCCGGCTGATTTCCAGCGAGGAGGGTTTGCGCCGCCATGAGGTCCATTGTCTCCGCCGCGTTCAAGGAGGTAAGGTGCACAAGGTTGTCGCGTTGTGGCCTTGACATGTCCGGGGTTATGTCCATTGTCGGCGGGAGAGGGAGATGCGAGGTTGTCATTGTCCGGACATCCTCCGGCTGGGCAGGCGAGGAGGGGCTGCGCCACCATGGTGTCCATCTTCTCCGGCGCATCTAAATTGGCAAGATCCAAATTGTTGTCATGGTTCGGCTGCCTAGAGATGGCAACGGCTAGTGGCTCACGTGAAATCTTGGATTGGAAGGAGGCCAAGGTACTTTCAAAAGGAGCATTTGTTCTTTTTTCCATTTGGGGTAAGTTGACTTGGACTTCCACCAAGGGCTCTTGGACTTCACATGGTGCAGCCTTGTCTTCTTGTGGAGAGCATGGGGAGTCGTCCTCACCTTGGCCGACGAGAATCATTGAGCCGCCGGACGTCTGGCCAGATTTCGGTGACGGCACGTCGTCATCCTTGTTAGCTTGGCCAACGGGATCCGGGATCACTTTCCCACCGTCGGTGGAGAAGGCTCGTCCTACCATATTCGGATTCATACCCTCATCAAGTTCCAAGAAGGCCGAAGCAAGACCTACCTTGCATTTCAAGTTCTTGAGGCCGGGGCTATCTTCGACGCCAAACGATAGCCTCTTCCGAAGTTGTTTGTCTTCCGCGAGGGGAGAGTTGTCAAATCTCTTACGTCCATCTCCTTTTGAGGGCGGTGCCGCTGTGCCGGTGTGTCTTTACGGGTGTGGCTTCGATGTTTGGCGGCCTTAATCTTCAACTTCTTGCTCGGGGCTTTAGGAAGTTGATCCTCAGCCGACCGAAAAACCATCTGTTGGTCGGAGATGGTGCGAGGTTCATCGGACCCTGGCGAGGGGTCCGGCATGGCGGCGCAAGGAGCGAGTCACAACCCCACCGAAAAACGAAAGGAAAAATGGTGGAGCCTTGCTCGGGAACGAGACGGCGGGAGAGCGATAGTTTTTTGGGACTTGAGGGGTGGTGGATGGTGGCCGAGAGGGGGTGTGGAGGTCGGCATGGGGCGGGTTGGTCGTCGGAGGGGTGGGGGCCGTTCACGGAGGGGGGATTGCTAGAGAGAAGGAAGAGCGTCTCTCTCTAGAGTGGATTTCCCCTTTCATGCAATCTTTTCACCATTTCAGCCTTAGCTTTTCCATCAAGACTTGCACGTTCTTCAATAGGTATTGGAATCAAATCTAGTGGACTCAATGGATTAAAACCATACACAACTTCAAATGGAGAAAAGTTAGTAGCAGAATGAACACTTTGATTATAAGCAAATTCAGCAAAAGGTAAGCATTCCTCCCAACTTCTCAAGTTCTTTTTAACTAAAGTTCGTAGTAATTGAGACAAAGTCCTATTAATTACTTCAGTTTGTCCATCAGTTTGTGGATGACAAGTAGTAGAAAACAAGAGTTTAGTTCCCAACTTATTCCACAACATAAGCCAAAAATGACTCATAAATTTAGCATCTCGATCACTCACAATTGATCTAGGAACACCATGCAAACGGACAATTTCTTTAAAGAACAAATAAGCAATATCAGATGCATCATTAGTTTTGTGACATGGAATAAAATGTGCCATTATTGAAAACCTATCAACAACCACAAAACCTGAATCTCTTCCTCTTTTTGTTCTTGGCAAACCAATGACAAAGTCCATTGAAATATCCTCCCAAGGTGCACTAGGAATTGGTAACGGTTTGTACAAACTATGTGGGTGTGATTTAGACTTGGCTTGCATGCAAGTTATGCATTTTTTACAAATTCTTTCAACATCCACACGCATTTTAGGCCAAAAGAAATGTTCATGCAAAACATACATTGTCTTATGGACTCCAAAATGACCCATTAAACCACCACCATGAGCTTCACCCACAAGCAATTCACGCATAGACACTTTAGGAATGCACAGTTTATTTTCTCTAAACAAATAGCCATCATGCCTATAGAACTTGTCAAATGCAGCATGCTCACAAGCTAAATAGATAGAAGAAAAGTCCGGGTCATTATCATACATTTCCTTAATCAACTCAAAACCAAGCAACTTAGAACTCAAAGTAGTGATCAAAATGTACCTCCGAGACAATGCATCAGCCATAATATTTTCTTTTCCCTTTTTGTATTTGATTACATAGGGAAATGATTCAATGAATTCCACCCACTTAACATGATCCGTATGAATTACAAACCTTGAACTTTCAAGTACTTGAGAAATTCATGATCCGTATGAATTACAAAACTCTCTAGGCCACAAGTAATGCTGCCATGTTTCCAAAGCTCTAACCAAAGCATATAACTCCTTGTCATACGTTGGATAGTTCAATTGAGCTCCTTTCAACCTTTCGCTAAAGTAAGCGATTGGCTTTCCATCCTGCAACAAAACAGCTCCTATGCCTACTCCAGATGCATCACATTCAAGCTCAAACATGTTATCAAAGTTAGGCAAAGAAAGAATTGGTGCAGTTGTAAGTTTTCTTTAAGGAGATTAAAAGCATGCTCTTGTTTTTCTCCCCAATAAAAACAAACATCCTTTTTCACAATTTCATTCAAAGGTGCAACAATTGTACTAAAATCCTTGACAAACCTCCTATAAAAACTTGCAAGACCATGAAAACTTCTAACTTGTGCTACATTTTGAGGAATTGGAACACTTTTCCATTTCAATCCCATTAGCACTTATAACAAAACCCAGAAAAACAACTTTATCCATGCAAAAGGAACACTTTTTGAGATTTGCATACAATGATTATTTTCGTAAGGTATCCAAAACTGCACGCACATGGTTAAGATGTTCATCCACATTTTTGCTATAGACAAGAATATCATCAAAATAAACAACCACAAATTTTCCAATGATTTTTCTCAAAACATGGTGCATCAATCTCATGAAAGTACTTGGTGCATTAGTTAAACCAAAAGGCATTACTAACCACTCATATAGACCAAATTTGTTTTAAAGGCTGTTAAACCAAATCTTGTCGCAAGTGAGAAGTCTCCCGAGCTGGAGAGTTTCCATCTCGGTATGTCCGGTCTCCCGGGGATGATCGACGTGGCAATAATTTTTTAGATGATCCAAAGCGGCAATCCGGCTTGCTCATGTAGGAGCTGAAGTTTCGGCTCATCCCAAGCTCCATCCTAAATAAAATCAGCCACAAGAGTGCGGGGGTCTCCCCCCTATCATCAAGATAAACATCCCTAATGGCCGTGTTATTAAGCCAGATGTCATCCCAGAAGTAGATCCTTCCGAGCCCCACCAGCCACGGATGTATGGTTGTGCTTGGGCCCGGACCTTCAAGAGTCTCTTCCACGTAGTGCTATTTCTACTCGTGGGTCTCGCGGCAAGGGGGGAAACCTTGTCGCAATATTTGGCCATCATATACTTGGCCCATAGATAATTTTGCTCCCGAAATCGCCACCACAATTTGAGGTTGAAAGCACGTAACACTTCCTTAAACTTCTGAACACCAAGCCCTCCCTCGTTAGTAGGTCGGCAATTCTGGTCCCACCCGATCCAGTGTGTCTTTTTCTTCTCGGTGGTTGAGCCCCAAAAGAATCGATCCATTTGTTGATCAAGTAGCTTAAGGGCACCTGACAAGACCATTATACAAAAACGCTCTCCCTTCTCTCTCTAAAATTTTCATGGGCGACGGTAAACTAGGCGGCTCCCCCGCCGACGGACCTGCCGAGGGGGCGCGCACGGTCTCTCGGACAAGGCAACACTCGTTGGCCGGTGGTGACATGTGGTTGCTCCTGATAGCATGGTGAAATCCGAAGGTGAGCGACCGGAGGGGGAGGGCATGAACTTGTCACAAACGAGGCAGCCCCTCTACTCGCCGGAATGGAACTTCCCATTGATTGCACGACCAAAATCAAAGAGGGTGGGCACGCCGTACCCGGAGAAAGCACAACGAGCTCTTAAACGTGCCGGTCTTGAATCCGGTTCGGGTGTGTAGGGCCAAGAAGAAGATGGTATTTGAAATGGCGGATAATCTTCTCGCCGAACTCCATGGTGTGGGAAAGGGGTCGCCGGAAAACGAGCAAATCCTTGTTGATGAGATGTTGAGCTTGCTAGCAAAAATGGCAAAAAAAGGGAATGTCCCGGAGTGTGAAAGGGCTGGACAGACACACACACACACACACATATATATATATATATATACATATATATATATATATATATACATATATATATATGTATATATATATATATATATATGTATATATATAGGGGTGCATTATAATGATAACCCCAATTTCCATAATAACCCTATAACTAAATCTGAACCACACATTTTTTAAATCACGTGGTCTAGATTCAAACTGAGCTTTCCTTCATAAAAAAGGCGCAGAGGGTAAATATGTCATTTTGCTTATTTAATTTCTGAATTTCGCTCATGATAAAATTTACGTATCCAAATTTCGCTCATTTAAATACGTAAAATCTTATTTCCCCTGATATACAGATGTATGAGGTTCAGTTACACGTATGTATGAGGTTCAGTTATACACAAAATCTTATTTCCCATGATATACAAATTTCGCTCATTTAAATACGTAAAATCTTATTTAAGTATCATTTTATCATTTTATCAGTCAAAAGTATCATTTTATCAACTCAGAGTATCATTCTATCCGGCAAAACTATTATTCTATGAAATAAACCTAACATATATCATTTTATCATTTTATCAGTCAGTAAAAAAGTATCATTTTATCAACTCAGAGTATCATTCTATCCGGAAAAACTATCATTCTATACAATAAACCTAACATATATCATTTTATCAGTCAAAAGTATCATTTTATCAACTCAGAGTATCATTCTATCCGGCAAAACTATCATTCTATGCAATAAACCTAACATATATCATTTTATCATTTTATCAGTCAGTCAAAAAGTATCATTTTATCAACTCAGAGTATCATTCTATCCGGCAAAACTATCATTCTATGCAATAAACCTAACATATATCATTTTACGTGATATTTGGCGAAATTCAGAAATTAAATGAGGGAAAAGACATATTTACCCCCGCGCTTTTTATATGAAGTAAATATAAATTTGAATCTCAACCACAAGATTAGAAAATATGTGTGGTTCAGATTTGGTTATAGGGTTATTACGTGATTTAGGGGTAATCATATGATCACAACTCTATGTATATATATATATAGCTCATCTATCCCATTGTAAAACACACTTTGTTTTCATAACCATAGCTCTTCTATCCCATTGTAAAACATACTCTCTTTTTTTCATAACCATAGCTTCTCATCTCCTTTCCTGAAAACTTTCTCATAAAAAATTTTCATAAAATAAATGACCTCTTTCTTGATTGAGCGTGGCGAATCGGGATGTTGAGACTTCAATACATAATTATTATTTTATTTTCTTTTATTTTATTTTATTCATTATTTTAGTCCAGCGAAAGAAGTCTAAACTAAGACAGAAAAAGACTCTCGGGTCCAGAGCGGAAAGAAAAATTGCTCTGATACCACTCAGTCACGCCCACATTTTCTAAGGATAGAAAACACGGTTGCTCGCGACTAGGCGAGGATTAAAGAAGCAGGGAAGAAAGGGGAAAACAACACAAATCGACCATACCTCAAAACAAATGGGAATAGCTCGAATACCCAGTGAACTCATGCCAAAATAATTTTATAAAAACAGTTATATCATGCCACCATTGAGTGACCTCAGCGTTTTAACTTGAAAAGGCCCGAGACACTAGAAATATCTCAAACACAAACTTTCAACTCATCCTCAAATCCTTTTTCCTCATAATTTCAAAACACAACCATTTCTCCTTGAATTATTTAAGAGACTGCCATATCTGTTCTTTAGGGTGCCGTGTAAGGGGGCCACTTTCCACGAGCACGAAAACCGGCCAACCCAATCGATGACTCACGGTCCTCATTGTGTACACTAGTCCTAGTAGGGACGCACCCTTGCTAGGACTCGAATTCTATTAAACTCATAGTAAGGACTCACTCCCCACTACGAAATTATCAACATCAACATCAATCTCATTAACATTAACAACATAATGTGAAACGAGAATGTGGCCGCAAACTCAATCACTGGACCGGACAACCCAAAAGACGGCTCACGATCCCCATTGGTGTACACTAGCCTGAGTAGGGACTGACCCAACGCTCCGGAACAGGACCGAGATCAACAAGAACATTGCCGAATACATTCTCCTGCTTTGGATGGAGGAGGACTTCTGGAGGCAAAAGGCTGCTGCTCTGAGGTGGCTTGCGGATGGTGACAAAAACACCAGTTTCTATCAAAGTTGGGTAAAGCAGAAGAGAGTTAGACTCCGCATACACTCCATTAATGCGAATGACAGGGAGATTGCGGATGAAACAGGGATAAGAAATTCAGAGATTGACACCCCAGCGCTTGAGGAACCAGATCTCGACCTAATTCACAACTCCCCCCCCACAAAGGACCTAAGGGAGCTACACTAGCCATCGGATCCCGAGGAGGTGAAGAAAGTGGTGTTTGATACTTCCGGGGACAGTACACCCGGCCAGGATGGCTTTTCAGCCGTCTTCTACCAATCTTGTTGGGAGACCATAGGAACGGACGTTGTGGATGCTATAAAGCAGTTTTTTCTTGGGGCATATCTCTCTCGAAGCGTCACGGCCACAAACATCGTCCTCATTCCGAAAAAGGCATCGCCCGAGACGTGGGCCGACTATCGCCCCATAAGCCTATGTAATGTTCTTAACAAGATCATCACAAAACTTCTAACTGCACGACTTGCTCCTTTCTTACCCCAGGTAATCTCTCCAAACCAGAGCGGATTCGTTAAGGGTCGGCTCCTACACGAAAACGTTCTTCTCGCTAAGAGATGTTCCACGAGTTAGCAAGGTGCTCCCCAGCACCGAATGTGGCGATTAAGATCGACATGGCCAAGGCTTACGATAGGGTCCAATGGAGCTTTTTTCTCAAGGTACTTCGGCGCATGGGTTTTTCGGATGCTTGGACAGGTCTTATTGAAAGATGCATTGGTTCATGCTGGTTCTCGGTCCTTATTAATGGCGCCCCCGCTGGGTTTTTCAAATCAACTCGAGGGCTCAGACAAGGAGATCACATCTGGCAGGCATTGTTCGTGATTGCAGCAGATTATTTATCTAGGGCCCTCGACAAACTTATTCTTGGCAAGAAGGAGATGACCTTCAAAGCCTCCAGGAGGTGCATGGAAATCAGCCATTTAGCATATGCCGACGATATTATTATTTTCACCCAAGCAGCCGCAAACCCCTTGCGCCGGCTTAGAGCGTGTCTCGATGGGTATGAGGGGGTATCCGGGCAGCAGACCAGCCTCGCCAAAAGTAACTTCTATATTGCCAAAGCACACGAGCAATGGGCGCATGCAATTCAAAGTGAAGTCGGCTTCGATCGCGGGACATTCCCCTTCCTCTACCTGGGGCTCCCCATATACCGAGGAGTCAAGCGCACGGAAATGTTCATGTTCATTCGAGAGAAGATCGCGAGAAGAATATCCGGGTGGGCACATCGTCATTTATCTTTTGGAGGGAGGTTAACTCTCATTAAGAGTAGTGGTTCCTATCCCCATTTTCCAAGCCATAAAGCCAACAGCCGGTACCCTCAAGCTTCTTAATCAACAAATGGCACGATTTTTTTGGGGCTCGACAAATGAAAGAAAACGGACCCATTGGATTAGTTGGGAGCAAATGTGCCATCCCACCAACGAGGGAGGGCTCGAAATTCGTAATTTCACGGAAGTCCTAGGAGCCTTTAACATCAAACTTTGGTCTGGACCCGTGCCAGGGGGAGGTAGGTGGGGCTGTTGGCCCTCTCCAAGACAACAAAGCGCAGCTCGGTGGTAAGACGCTTCACCTTCGACCGTTTGGTCGGGGGTCTGAGTCACTTCGGGGGGTAGATGGGGAACCATCGTTGATCCTCCTTGTTAAAAAAAAACCTACAGTTGCTTCATGATTAAGCTGGCCTCCCACAACAGGTCATTGATCAAATTTGTAAAACCCCGATCTTATCCGGGGAGCCGGACATCCCGAGATGGATGTTATCCCGGCGAGGAGACTTCTCACTAGCCTCGACTTGGGAGACAACCCGGACGCCTAGGCCCACCATTCAGGGACTTGAGGACATTTGGAAGGCTGGTCTCACAACCACCATCGCCATTTTCAATTGGAGACTCCTGTCTAACCATTCCTGTCGACTCAAAGCTCCAATGGCGCAAGATCGAACTTGCGTCCAAATGCCAATGCTGCCCACACCGGCCAAACACCGAGTCCCTCCAACACCTCTTCGTACAAGGCGCCGGTGTGATTAGAGTGTGGAGGGAATTCGACGGGTGGTTTGAAGGCTCGTCCCCTCCTCTTGGTTTGAATGACACTATACCAACAAGAATTGAAGTGTGGGCGCGGAGAACGCAGCAGCTGGGAAGGAAACACCTCAGCCGACCCATGCCTTACCTCATCCTTTGGTTTCTTTGGGCAGAAAGAAATAGAAGTTGGCACCAAGAAACCCAATTTAAGATGAGCAGTGTGATCTGGCAGACCCTTACATTCGTCGGAAACAGGATGGCTAATGGACGGCTCAAGCCGAAGCATTGGAAAGGGGTTAGGCTAGGAGTCAGTATCCCAAGCCATGCCGAACCCCAAAGGCCACCACGACTAGAAATGATGATTAAATGGGAGCCACCGGATCAGCCATAAAGCTTAACAAGGATGGGTTCTTTATTGAATCGACCAGAAAAGCCGGGGGAGGAGGTCTTATTCGAGACCATTCGGGCAGGGTGCTCGTAGCCTTTGCGCTCCCTCTCAAAGCACAATCACCCCTCGAAGCCGAGTTGCTTGCCATGCACTACGGTTTGAGTTGGGCACGGAACTTGCGAAGCCAATTTGGCTTGAGTCGGACGCCGAGCAAGCGATCAACTTAATCAAAGGGACAAACTGGGGGCCTGCTCACATTCGCCAAGTCATGGCGCACATTGCCTTACATAAGCGCCAACTCACCCTCCGAACAACTTTCATCCACCGAGAAGGCAACAAGGCGGCTGACTTACTCGCGAAGATAGGTGTGGATTTTAGTCATAGCCAGATTCTGGAAGCCCAAGATACGCCGAGAGCCTTTATTGATATAATCCGAACGGAACAAATGGGGATCCCCAATTTCCGAGTCCGCGCTGAGGGCGACAATTAGAAGGCCACCGTACAATAGGCAGGTGTCGAACCACTCGCGACACGACCCCAACCTACTCTTGTTGTGCTTTTGTCTTTTGATAGTTCTTGGGTTTGGTTGTAATAGCTACGTGTACTCTTAGGCCCAGATATAGGGCAACTGTAACTGAGAATCACTATGCTATATAGGGATGAGGGGCCCACGAACCCTCTACCGTGAAGGTGTTAAAAAAAAGAGTTATTTTTCTAAGCATACATTAGCATCAAGCCAGATATTATTACCATTTGAAACAAATTTCTGTGATGCAGGATATTGTGTCTGAAATCCCATTTAAGAGACCGAACAAGCAATCATTGTTTCCAGTAAGCTGCAAATCATACGGTTGATGTACATGTTTATACCTAAACAGTGGGATACAATGAACCCTAGATGCAAAACCATATCTTAACGGGGAAAACACACATATATGTGACCTAAATATGTAACTATCATAAAAAAGGTCAAGCGGTAATTTGAACCCTAACCTTTAAGACTCTCTTGAAATGCAGCATGCTCACAAGCTAAATAGATAGAAGGGTTTAGCTTCTCCAAATAAAAAATACTCTCCCTTCTCTCTAACTTCTCTCTCTAAACTTTGTGGTCGACGGTCCTCCCGAGGGGGCGCTTGGTCTCCCGGCCAAGGCAACAATCTTTCGTCCGGTGGTGACATGTGGTGGCTCCCGATAGCATGGTGAAATTCGGAGGTGAGTGACCGGAGGGGGAGGGCACGACCATGTCACAAACGAGGCAGCCCATATACTCGACGGAGTGGACCTTCCCATTGATTGCACGGCCAAAATCAATGAGGGTGGGCACGCCTTACCCGGAGAAAGCACACCGAGCTCTCAAACGTGCCGGCCTTGAATCAGGTTCGGGGGTGAGTAGGGCAAAGAAGAAGATGGTATTTGAAATGGCGGATAATCTTCTCGCCGAGCTCCATGGTGAGGAGAAGGGGTCGCCGAAAACCGAGCACTCCCTTGTTGAGGAGATGTTGAGCTCTCTAGCTCAAATGGCGAAACAAGGGAATGCCCCGACGTGCAACATGGCTGGACCCGATTGCGAGGAGGTGGCCGGAACGTCTCCAGCGCCGGCTGGCCGAATAATGGTGAATCACACATGGGGATGGAGTTGGCCAACCATTTGGTCAAAGATGGTACAAATCCTCACGTGAATCCTAAGGGAGATGGGGTGGCATGCTTGGATGTGGCTGCACGTGATTCACAAAAAAAGGAAAGGCCAAAAGCTACTTTGCATGGGGAAGGAAATGTTGGCCCATTCTTGGTAAATGACATTTTGAACTCAAATTCAACCCCATGTGATACACACCCTCTCCCCCTCCCCCTAGTCAATGGTGAATGTCAAGGGGGTCGGCCCCCCGCCAGAATCCTCACCGGAAAAGCTGGTGACGCCGCCGGCGGGAGCTTGGAAGGCGGCGAAAGAATCCCTCTCTTGTGTGGGGGTGGGGTCCGCGGAAGGAGCACCAGCCAAGCAATGTTTCCACAGAGCCGAGCCAATCTCTTTGGACGCCACCAAGATCGAAGCCTTGGGGATAGCCGGCTGTTTTGAAGGTACACCATCCCTCTCCTTTTTCAACTTAGAAACGAATTACCTCTCGGAGAAACTAGGGCTAGCCGTCGTTGGAAAATTCTCCCATCGCTACCAAGTACTTACCAAATACAAAAGAGCCTAGGAGGTTTGGGGCTAGTTGGCTCTTTTAGTTGGAAACACTTAAATGCGAAGCATGTTTTAATCAAATTCCAAGAGATGGCCGATTATGTTAAGGTGTTAAATGGACCTAATGGGAGCCCGATTTGGTATGTTGAGGGTCACCCGATGAGGGTATTCAAGTGGGCGCCGGACTTCGATACATTCTTTGAGTCACCAATTGTAGTCGTTTGGTGCAACATTGTGGGCATACCGGCGCATCTCTTTGAGGAATCGGCTATCATGGCTATCGGTAACCTCTTAGGCAAGCCACTACAAGCCGATCATGCCACAATCCATCAAAGCCATCTCTCCTTTGCTAGGATATGTGTAGAGATTGACATCTCGATCCCCTCGCCGGAAGAAATCATCCTCAATATCCGAGGTAAGGACTCAAGGTACAAAGTGGCATGGGACCGTATCCCCTTGTTTTGTGCAAATTGTAAACATGTTGGGCACGTGAGAGAAGATTGCCATGCTTCGGGAAGGAAGGACCGGGGTGGAGGTAGAGATCGCCGAGTACCGACCAAGGCATTTTACTCGAGCCATGTTTCCAAGATCACCCGCCAAGAGTGGCGCCCAAAGGTGGACACTTGGGCCGGGACTTCATCATCGTTGAAGACAAGAGTGGCTATCAGGTGTCAACCAAGTGTGGATGATGATGGATTCCAATTGGTGTCGAGAAAGAGGAAAGGCAAGGTTCATGAGGGTGACGTGCACCTCAAAGCGCAACACATTGATACATGGCATTTGAAGGAGAATGTTGCTACGGGGACATTTGAGATTAATAAACCAGGCGTGAACGAGCCGGGCACTGGCTCAATGAGTGTAGAATGTGGGCCCCCCGAGCGGGAGATGGAAGGCTTCATTGAGGACCTTGACCCATGAGGATGCATCCCTTATGGAGGTATTCCTATCACGGGAAGCCGCCGGCGTTGGATCAAATGCCGGAAAAGCTGCTAGATCAGGATTCGGACCAGACGGAAACTCAACCCAACAACTCGGCGTTTGAGGAAGGCAACGATGTGGTCCTCCCCTTAGCGAGGCTGCCGGCGCTAGACCATTCGCTGGAATCCACCGCTGACCATGCCGCTCAAACTAAGATCCACCTCGATGAGCCGGAGCTGGATGAAAAGCTCGAGAACTCAAGTGTCGGGCTGGAAAGTGAAGGAGCACCAAAAACCGACACGGTGAACCTTGATGTCGGTCACGCCAAGGAAATGGGAACAACTGGATGTTGTGAGGGGATTCCTTCGCTCACATTCTCAAACGAAGAAACTAATCTTTTGGCGGATAAGGTAGGGCACGCCATCATCGGAAAGTTCTCCCACACCCTCCCGATGTCGCAACAAATCAAAAAATCCCTATCTAACATCCAATTCATCGATGGCTTCAAGTGGAAGTTCGTTAACGCCAAGCACATCCTAATCCAATTCCGTCATGTACGAGACTATGGCCGGATGCTCAATGGTCCCAATGGAGCGCCAGTGTGGTTCATTGAGCATCATCCAATGAGGGTGTTCAAATGGTTACCAGATTTTGACACATTCTTTGAGTCCCCGATTGCCGCCGTTTGGTGCAAGGTGATAGGACTCCCGATTCATCTCCACGACCAAGCAGCCCTCATTGCGATTGGCAAGCTCTTGGGGAAGCCAATCCAAGTCGATCATGCGACCTTCAACCAAACCCGACTCACCTTTGCCCGGATTTGTATTGAGATTGATATCTCGACGCCCCCATCGGCAGAGATCATTCTCAACATTCTAGGCAAAGACACTAGGTACAAGGTGGTGTGGGATCGGATTCCCTTGTTTTGTGCGGAATACAAGCATGTTGGACACGTCAAGGAAGCATGCCTTACCTTGGGAAGGAAAGTGGAGCAGGCCGCCAAGGATCCTCCCCGACCTGCACAACCCCGTTGGCCCACTTCCAAACCTAACCGTCGGGAGTGGAGGTCGAAAAAGCCTCCACACGGCACCCACGATCTGAACCCTGACCAAGAATCCGCAGCCAAGGAGGAGACCGAGCCAGGGACAAGAAAAGAAAGGAGCGGTGCGGGTGAGACATCTAGCTTGAAAGCACCAACGAGGGAGCAAGCTCAAGCGGATGAAGACGGGTTCCAATTAGTGACAAAACGATGGAAAGGAGAAGCGACCTATCCACTCCACCAAGCGAAAGGAGGTGCTCAAAAAGCAAACTATTTGGAGAAACTCCTCAAGGGCAGCAACGTGGCGACGGTTCTATTTGAGAAATCCAATGTCAAGGTGATCGATCTGGGAGGGGTCTTAACCAACCTCACTAAGTGAGGTTGAGATGGTAATATGTGTTTTGTGATGCATCATCTTAATTGTAATTGGGTTGTTTAAGAGTAGATTGGAGGCCATTCTAGCCCATAGGGAGGCCCTCAATGTACTCTAAATTGTCGTGGCGAGTTGTCACTTTTGGGCGGCTCGATGGTTGTTTATTGTCCTTGTTTATGCACTTTTGGGCGGCTCGATGGTTGTTTATTTTCCTTGTTTATTCCAAAAAAAAAATTCCTTTCGCGGGACTTAATTAGGAGATCGACTCAGGATTTTGTTGATGCACAGGCTGCATCATAGTAATTGTAATATGTGCCCTAAGAGTAAATAGATGACCACTCTAGTTGTTAGAGAGGCCCTCGTTGTACTCTAATTGGTTGTGACGAGTCGTCACTTTTGGACGGCTCGGTGTTTTTGGTTGTTGTTGCAATTGCCCCTTTTTAATGCACAGGTGTGGGTCCGCCTTAATCCTCCACCCTCGTGGTGCTTTTGAAAAAAAAAACCTTTAAGACGCTCTTTCCACACAACAGATTGGAATAGGGGATCCTAATCTGCTCTCAATTTCTTCCAAACTCATTTATCTTAGCTGTAAAGAAAAATGGGTCAATTAGTGAAAAATATCTATCCTGATGTCCCTAATAATATTGTATTCAACTATCATACCAAAGATAAAAAGGGAAAAAGAAAACAGCACCTCAACAACTTCAAGCTCCACAGGGAACAAATGTGAGTCCCTTTTTTTTTAGAGAGAGACGCTCTCCCTTCTCTCTAACAATCTCCCCACCCTCAACGGCTCTTCACGGTACTCTCTTCGCCGACCAACCCCCTCCACGTCACCTCCACCACTCACAACGCTCCACCTCCGGCCAGCCTTCAAATCCCTCAAAACCGACGCCCTCGTGTCCTCCGGTCCCGAGCCACACCTCACCAACCTCCGCTCAACTCCCCGGTGCGGCTGGTGTCTTGACTCTCCATCAGCAATGCCGGAACACCCGTCGGACCCTCCACCGGGGTCCGAGGAACCCCGCACCATCTTAGACCAGCAAATGGTTCTTCGGGCGGTAGCGGACCCTCCCTCGGTCCAACAAATGACGTTCGCGTCGGAAGATGCTGCCTCCACAAGCCTTCCCTCCAAGAAAATGGCGAGGAAAACCTTGAAAACGAAGGTGAAAGAGAGGAAAAGTACCCCAGCCCCTCTCACCAAAGGCGATGGCCGGAAAAGGTTTGTTCTCTCTCCTATGCCGGAAGACAAGCAACTCCAGAAGATGATTGACTTTGGGGCCGAAGGTAGCTCACCGGTTGGAAGCCCAAAATGCAAAACATCCATTTTACCGGCGAGTCCCGGCCGCGACTCGAAGGTGGCTCCACCCGAGATTGAGGTCGCTACCGTCACCTATGATGAAGGGGATGAGAGAATCGCCATTGTTCTAGACTCTCGCGACAATGCCGGCGAGATTACATCTCCCGTTCAAATTTCCGGCGAAGTCCATGACGCCGGCGGCGGCCAGCCGACCGTTGAAGCAAGTGATGACCCAGCCTGATACGCCACCCCAACCCCCCTTGCTAGCTCACGTGATGCACAATACCCCATGGTGGAAGGAGTAGTCAACTTGCCAAATATGGATAAAGGTACAAAATCCCCTTTGAAAAACTCCTTTGTCCCTTACCACCCTTGTGGAGGGGTCACATGTGCTGCAAATGGATCCTTGGGAGACACGATAGTCAGCAATCCCGATTTGGCAAAAGAAACAAATTCTCTTTTAGAAAGCCACATAATTCCTTACCAACTTGATGAGTCACATGGTGCTTTGGTTGATGGGTCCGAAATGGATGGGAAAAAGGACAACATTCTACACCTTGCCTCCATGGACATGGCGGAAATGCTAGACAATATGGCGGCACAACCTCTTATTGCCCCCAACAAATCGGAGATTGAACACCCATCGGTCGAGCCAACTTCTCTACGGTTTACGGCCAACGAACCACCGGAGCCAATGATTTTGGAATCCTCGACACCATCCTACGAGGACTTCCCTCCTCTTGAGAGGGGGAGAATCCGTAGACTCCAGGACTCTTTTGAAACTGGCCGGCCCCAGCCCGGAAAGGTAGGAAGTTGGTCGAAGTCTAAATCGGGTGACCATCCAACCCGTGTCATCATGGGAGGTGTATCGGGTGTTTCGGGTGTCTCGGGAGTCTCGGGCACGTCGGGTGTATCGGGTGCCGTGAAAATGGGAGGTGTATCGGGTGTTTCGGGTATCTCAGGAGTCTCGGGCGTGGTGAGTGTATCGGGTGTCTCGGGAGTCTCGGGCACGGCGGCTGTATCGGGTGCCGTGGAAATGGAGGGTGTCTCGGATATTTTGGGCGTATCGGGCACGTCGGGCGTATCGGGTGGCGCGGTAATGGAGGGTGTCTCGGGCGTCTCGGGAGCTCCATGCGTATTGGTTGTTAAGGGGCCGTTGGAGCCGAACAAAACGGGATATGTCCCGGAGAAGTCCCAAGTTAACCTCGGCCAACCAAGCAGGGACTATGCGGCCAAAACAAGAGGATTGCCGAACAAAACCATGAATGGCCCGAACCAGGCTGGTTGTGGCGCGATCAACCCGAAGCATAACCAAAGTCCAAAAACCATGGCGGACAAGCTCCGGGGAACACCAAATACCGACTGGCCACAAGTCTTTGTTCCCGAGACCATCCCCAACATTGGCTTTGCATCCACCTCGATCGGCATCCCGTCTATCTATTTCTCCGGTGCCGAAATTCAAAAGTTGGCAACCAACCTCGGACATGCAATCGTTGGTAAGTTTTCACATTCTATAGACATCCCGGTTTGGTTTATCGATAGACATACCATGAGGGTCTTCAAATGGTCTCCGGATTTTGACGCCTATTGTGAATCTCCCATTGCGGCTATTTGGTGTAATCTAATTGGTCTCCCGATACATCTATTTGACCAAGCGGCCCTATTTGCTATCGGGGAAGCTCCTCGGCACTCCGATCCAAGTGGATTGAGCTACGGCCAACAAGGCCCGGTTATCCTTTGCACGCCTGTGTATTGAGATTGATATTACCAAGCCGTCTCCCGAAGAAATTATCTTGGATATTTGCGGACGAGAATTGGTGCAATAAGTGAAGTGGGATAAAATCCCATCTTATTGCCATGAATGTAAGCATGTAGGCCATAAGAGTGAGGTGTGCTATGCTGCCGGGAAAGGGGTGCGACCGCCGAGACGGAACTATAATGTGGGAGCACCCAAACAATCGCAACATTGACAACAAGCCACGAAAGGAAAGCAATGACAAGTGAACCAAAACAGTAGCAACAAGGATGGGAACCAACAAGGAAACACCGATGGAGATCTTAGCATGGTGGTGGCCGAACCAAACGTGCCTAGTGTGGATGATCACGATTGGCTAGGGCCGGACATTATGGGCAACTTTCATGGGACTCACGCTCATGGCGCGGGCCCCACCTCTAAGGCCGCGATGGGGAGTGGTGGCTCGGATCATTCTCATCCGTGTTCTCCGCTTACCAGACATAGCTCGAGGGATGATTGCTTTCCCCTAGACCCGAAAGGAAATCTTGTGGAGAAGAGGGGTGATTTCACGTCGAGACGAGGAGGGATGCAAGGCTCGGGGCGACATCACGCGACTACGGGCCGAGTTGCCCAAAAGGACCGAACCCTTCTTAGCACCAACCAATACTACTCGCTAATGGCTAGCGAAGTATTCATGGGAGAAGAGTTTGAGAGTGCCGACCTTGCGGATACTCTTATGATTGAGGGAGGCGTAGGGGCAACGGATCATCCCCGGGGCTCCAAGGGCGAACGCAAGCACGCTCCCAAGAGTGATCAAAAGAATGCATTCCATGGAGGCCCTTCATGCCTACCGGGTATGAACTCCCATTGTTAATTATGTCATGCAATTTGTTGTTTTGGAACGCTAGGGGATTCGCCAACGCGACGACCCAAAACGTTCTTAAAAGATTAATACATGCTCACTTGATTCATTTTCTTGCAATAATGGAACCACTTACATCGCCCAACCCGGAGAGATTCTCGAAGGCCTTGGGGATGGTCTTCAAAGGTTCGAATAATAATGGAAAGATCTGGGTTTTTGTGGAGGAAGGGGCTGATTTTGAGATTAAGGATGATTCAGATCAGGTAGCTCCCTCCACATTCCCCATCCATCCATGGGAGAATAATTGTTTTGCCTTCTTCCAATCAACCGCCGGCCGGACCAGGTTTTCCGGTGAGGATTCCGGCCGTCGTGCGTCGGAGCCGTGGTCATCCTTGCCCCCATCTTTGCCGAGATGAGGATGCATAGTACATGGTGGTGATTTTGAATTCAAAATGACATTTTCCACAAATGCACCAACATTATCTTGCCCATGAAAAGTGGCCTTTGTCTTTTCCTCCTTTTGTGAGTCACATGCACCCCCCAACTCACATGCCACCCCATCATCCTTCACGTGGGGCATGGTACTTGCAATGGTCAGCCGGTTGACCATCTCTTTCTCTATGCTTGATCCACCAAGATTCCGGCCTGCCGGCGCCGGCGACATTCCGGCCATCTCCTCACCATCAAGCCCTTCCATTCCACTCGTCGGGACGCTCCCTTCCTTGGCCATTTGGGCTAGAGAGCTCAACATATCCCCAAAAGGGGCGAGCTTGCTTTCCGACGTCCCTTTCCTTTCACCATGGCGTTCCGCAACGAGACTATCCACCATTTCAAAGACCATCTTCTTCTTAGCCCGACTAACCTCCGAACCAGATTCAAGGCCAGCTCGTTTGAGGGCTTGTCGAGCTTTCTCCGGGTGAGGCATGCCAACCCTTTTGGTTTTAGACCGTGCAATCGAATGAAACTTCCACTCTGGCGATGAGATGGGCTGCATCGTGTGTTCCAAGGCATCGGCATCCCCCTCCGGCAACTCACCGCTAGACTTCACCATGTGTTGGATGCAACAATCACATTACACCTCCCTCAAAGGGGAGGGAGAGGGAGTGGACGAATTCTAGAGAGAAGGGAGAGCTTCTCTCTCTAACTTTGAGTAAGTTGGTAATATGTAAAGTCGCGGCCCAAAAGGCGTTTGAAGAAAGGCCGACGCCGGACAATAGGACGTTGATCAACAAACTCATTACGAATTATATCCTCCTTCTCAAAATGGAAGAGGACTTTTGTAGGCAAAAGGCGACCCTCCGTTGGCTTGCGGAGGGAGACAAAAACACAAGGTGCTACCAAAGTTGGGTAAAATAGAAAAGAATCCGAATGCGGATCCATAAAATTAACGCCCATGGCCGAGAGCTTACTGAAGAAAATGAGATCAAGAATTCGGCGGTCGAATTTTATCGGAACCTCCTAGCGCCCGATCCAATGGAGTTAGCGGAACCCGATCTTGGGATTATTCGACCTCTCCCACCTTCGGCATGTATGGAAGGCTTGACCACTCCACCCGACGCAGATGAGGTTAAGCTAGCCGTCTTTGATATGTCAGGAAACAGCACGCCAGGGCCCGATGGATTCACGGCGACCTTTTACCAAGCTTGCTGGGGGTGCGTAGGGCCGGATGTGGTTGAGGCCTTTAGACAATTCTTCCATGGGGCCTTCCTCCCTAGGAGTATCACTGCCACTAGTATTGTCCTCATCCCCAAAAAGGACTTACCGGAGGCATGGGGAGACTACAGGCCCATTAGCCTTTGCAACGTGATCAACAAAATCATCACTAAGATCCTAATGAAGAAACTCACTCCGCTCCTCCCGGAGGTCATCTTCCCAAACCAAAGTGGCTTTGTTAAGGGCCGGCTCTTAAATGACAATGTCCTCCTTGCACAGGAAATGTTTCATGAATTGTCACGGTGCACCCCGTCTCCCAATGTTGCGATCAAGATTGACATGGCCAAAGCATATGATCGTGTACAATGGCCCTTCCTCCTTACGATTCTTCAATACATGGGCTTCTCAGAAACGTGGGTCTCCTTGATAAATAGGTGCAATGGATCATGCTGGTTCTCGGTTTTAATTAATGGTGCACCGGCGGGTTTCTTCAAATCCACCAGGGGCCTCAAGCAAGGCGACCCCATCTCCCCGGCCCTCTTCGTTATTGCTGCGGAATACCTATCTAGGGCCCTTGATAAAGCTATCCTGGGCCACAAAGACATGGTCTATAAAGCCTCCCGCCGATGCATGGAGATAAGTCACCTTGCCTATGCGGATGATATAATCATTTTCACTCAAGCAGCCGCGGGGTCCCTACGAAAACTTAGAAGTTGTCTCGATGATTATGCGGGGGTCTCGGGGCAGATGATCAACCTCTCCAAGAGTAGCTACTACATTGCCAAGGAGCATGGAGGTTGGGCGAATTTAATTCAACCAGAAGGAGGCTTCACCCGCGGTACCTTCCCCTTCCTTTACCTGGGTGTTCCAATCTATCGGGGATGCAAACGTTCGGATATGTTCATGTTCCTCCGGGAGAAAATTGCTAGAAGGGTCTCGGGATGGGCACATCGACATCTTTCCTTCGGTGGGAGGCTCACCCTTATCAAAAGCACCCTAGAGGCGGTTCCTCTTCATATCTTCCAGGCAATTGAACCTACGGGCGAGGCACTAAAGCAATTGGACCAGCAACTTGCCCGATTCTTTTAGGGGGCATCGAATGATAAAAGGAAGACTCATTGGATCAGCTGGGATCAGATTTTCCTTCCCTTCGCCGAAGGCGGCCTTGGCATCCGGAAAACAAAAGAATTGTTACGCGCGTTTAATATCAAACTATGGTGGCGATTCCACGAGCAAAACTCTCTATGGGCTAAGTACTTGATGGCTAAGTACTGCTATAATGCCTTTCCCATTACAGCTAGATCCTCTGGGAGGAACAGTCAAATTTGGAAAAGGCTCCTAAAAGCCCGGCCCCAGGTGCAACCACATATTCGTTGGATGGTGGGGCAAGGGAGAGTATATTTCTGGGATGATGTCTGGATCAAGGATTCCCCCCTTCGGGACCATTGCATCGATGATAGGGGGACCCCAAAGCACTTGTTGTGGATTTCATTAGGGATGGGGCATGGGACGTTTCTAGACTGCAGATGCTCCAAGACCAGGCTGGGTTATCTCAGCAGGTTATTAATCATATCCTTGGCACTCCGATCATGATGGGGGTAGAAGATGTTCCGAGATGGTCCCTCTCGCGACTGGGAGACTTCTCCCTCTCCACAACGTGGGAAACTATCCGGTCGCATAGACCGATCGTCCAAGGCATAGACAATATTTGGAAGGCCGGCCTCACTAACTCTATTGCCATTTTCAACTGGCGCCTCTTATCGAACTGAATCCCAGTTGACTCAAAGCTCCAATGGCGGAGAATTGAGATGGCGTCCAAGTGCCAATGCTGTCCACATCGTCCGAACACGGAGTCACTTCAACATCTCTTCATCCAAGGAAGTGGGGCGGTTAGTGTGTGGAGGGAGTTCGATGGCTGGTTCGAGGGTGCCTCCCCATCCCTCCGGATCAACGATTCAATCCCGGAGAGGCTTGTGGTGTGGTCCCGGTGGACACAACAACAAAACAAAAGACATTTGTGCTATGCCATTCCAGATCTCATTCTCTGGTTCCTGTGGTCCGAGAAAAATAGAAGCCGACACCAACAGGTACAATTCAAACCGTACAATGTAGTGTGGCAGGTCCAAACGTATATCCGGAATAGCATGACAAACGGGCGCCTAAAACCGAAGCATTGGAACGGTGTTCGGGTCACTTTTGAAATCCCTAACCGAGCCGACGCAAGAAGGGAGAGGCCGCTAGCCATGGCGATCAAGTGGAACCACCGGACCGACCGTGGATCATAGTTAACACGGATGGGGCTTTTAATGTGGAAACAGTAAGGCCGGGGGGGCGGGGTGGTACGGGATGCCGAGGGCAAGCTGCTTGTGGCCTTTGCAACTCCCCTCGAAGCTCACTCGGCCATCGAGGCTAAACTCTTGGCCCTATAACTTGGATTGGAACTCGCTAAGGAGTTTGAGCGACCTATCTGGATTGAATCGGATGCGGAACAGGCAATCAATCTTCTGAAAGGCTCGAAATGGGGCCCGGCTCACTCTTGCCGAGCCATGGCGCGCCTTACGATCACCAATAGACAAATCACTTTCCGGGCCACTTTCATCCACTGAGAGGGTAATAAGCCGGCGGATCTCCTAGCCAAAATGGGGTTGTCGTTGGAGAACTTTAGCCGTTTGACGAGACACACAGCCCCAAAATTACTTACTGCCATGATCAGAATGGACGAGATGGGAATCCCTAATGTTCGGGTTCGGAAGGAAGAATAGCCACTTTTTGAGGGTTGTGTTGTATGAGGCAAAAGTTTTTGTTATGTAGTAGCCTTTTTGATCACTTTTGTAAGGAGTAGGGTGAGGTCCGAGACACTTGGAATCGGACCACATACTACTCTTGATTGGTGTAGGCACACCACTTTTGGGTGTGGCCTTGTTTTGTAACCTTTTGACTGAAATATAGGGATGAGGGACCCACGAACCCTCCACCATGAGGGTGTTTAAAAAAAAAAAAAAAACTTCAAGCTCCACAGGGGAGAACCTAGAGTGAGAAGCTCCTCCTTCTGTCTACAATTCCCTATTGCCTCACGCCGTAACAACTTCTCCGACCACCACCTACACTAACTTCTCTGCCGGCTTCACCCCTTTGTCCCACGGTTTCTTCCCGCGCCGGTCGTTCTTACCACCCCGCCCATCACCCCCGCCGGCCTAGACGCCTAGCCACGCCACAAACGCGCTTGACTTCACCCGCAACTCCTATTCTCGGAGTCACGTCTAGGCTGGACCTTTGGTCACACCTCAACGAAGACTACATCTCGGCTGGCCGAAGCGATGGGTCAGCCACCGGACCCCGAGGAGGCCTTACCCATCTCGGATCAACATATGGTATTCACGTCGGAAGAAAAGTCACCTCCGAAGCAAACCTCCAAGAAGTTGGCAATGAAACTCACGAGAGCAAAACTCAAGATGCGGCGGAGCACCCCGACACCACCCACTAAAGGGGATGGTCGGAAGAGATTTGTCCTCTCTCCACTCCCCGAAGACAAGCAATTAAGGAAGAGGATTGATTTTGGTGAGGAAGATGGAATCTCATCTGGAAGGCCCAAGTGCAAAGGTCCCATCTTCCCGGCGGCTCCGGCACACGAAATGGGGGACTCTTCTAGGTCGGAGGAGCACATACAAAGTGAGAACGACAA
This sequence comes from Salvia splendens, assembly GCF_004379255.2. Classification (NCBI taxonomy): domain Eukaryota; kingdom Viridiplantae; phylum Streptophyta; class Magnoliopsida; order Lamiales; family Lamiaceae; genus Salvia; species Salvia splendens. Next base: position 21,974,546 of record NC_056033.1, on the reverse strand, counting down.
TGACCGAGAATTGGAAGGGCCGGAGGCTGGAACTCTCGCATCTCCCGGACAAACTACACTTTCCGTCCAGAAGGCTGGTCAGTCAGCCGGCGTGGAGTCCACCGTCGCCGAGGGGGTTGACAACCCTTTGGGTCAAGACAAAACAATGGTACTAGATGCTGCAAAAGCAAAATGAATCTTGGGGCAAGAGTAAGTCAAACTTCCCGAAATGGTAATAGACACAAAAGCACTTTTCGAAAGTTTCTTGGAGCCTGCCGTGGGGAGGAGTCACATGCAGCACTAGCCGTTGGAGGTCATGTGCAGCCAAAATCAAACAACCTACTCCACCTTGCTTTCTTGAACTACGCGGATATGCTCGATGCCTTGACCGCACAACCACTTCTCGTCGCTGGCCATGAGGATAACGCACGGCGTACGGTCGAACCACCCCGCATCTTCCAGCCGGGATCCGAGCTACAAATACCAATACCTATGTCCGCTTTCAGCCCATATCATGAGGAATTCCCCCCCCCCCTTGGAGAAGGGTCGAATCCTGAAGATCCGGGACAACTTTGAGAACGGCATGCCAAGGAAGGTTGGCAATCCGGCTGGACCGAAGACACGCCCAAGCGACAAAGTGCAACAAGTCACGCTCACTATTGCGAATGCAAGATCGGGGGAGGGAGATGTCATCATGGGCATGGACGGTGGTCCCGAGGTTGGGGGAAATGTTGAGAACCCGAGCCAACCCCCCACGTCGAGCTCAATGGCTGACCTATTCAAAGCAAACTCAACAACTCCCATGCTTGAGAGTGTAGCAAAAAAGGGGGACGCAACCGGAACAAGCCCGAATGGAAATACTAATGCCGAAGGAGGGGGAACGGTCCCGAAGCAAACCAACGGTTGGCACTCAATGGCGGATATGCTCAAAAGGGTTCCCGACCCCGAATGGTCCGCACGTGTTCGTGCCAGACGAGATCCAAACCATAGGACTTGCATCGGTTTCCAATAGAGTACCGGCCATATACTTCTCGGGGACGAAGATTCGGAAGCTCGCCGAGAATGTTGGGCACGCCATTGTAGGTAAATTTTCCCACTCTATCCCGACAGCCACCCAAATCCAATAGGCCCTTGATAATATTAAATTTCATCGTGGTTTTACTTGGAGATACATTAACACCAAACACATCCTTATTCAATGCGAGAATTTGGCGGACTATGCTAGGCTTCTAAGCGGCCCAAAGGGAACCCCGGTGTGGTTCATTGATTGCCATCCAATGAGTCTTCAAATGGTCCCCAGACTTTGATGCCTACTGTGAGTCACCGATAGCAGCCATTTGGTGCAACCTAGTTGGTCTTCCAATCCATTTGTTCGACCATTCGGCCCTCTTTGCTATCGGCAAACTCCTTGGGACCCCGATTCAAGTAGATCGAGCCACCGCCAACAAAACAAGGCTCTCCTTTGCGTGAATTTGTGTAGAGATTGACATCACCAAGCCGCTCCCCGAGGAAATCATTTTAGAGATTTGCGGGAGAGAAATGGTGCAACAAGTCCGATGGGATAAGATCCCCGCTTATTGCCGGGAATGTAAGCACGTCGGGCACTCAAGTAGCGTGTGCTATGCGGTGGGCAATTCCCAAAGGCCGAGTAAGAGAAACTACAACAACACAACTCCTCAAAAAGCAGCTCAAGGAGCGAATGGATCGGCCGAAATGCAAACAAACACAAGTGTCACATACAATGACAACAATGAATGGAAATGGCAAAAGAAAAACAAAGGAAAAGGGGCATTGCAAAGAACTAAACCGGATAGGGAGAAAAGGCTCGACCCGGTGTGGGAGGGTCCGGACATCGTGGGAGATGATCAAGATGTGGGTGACTTGGAAAAGGACCCACAAAACCTTAAAAGGGGCCAATTGGAGGGAGCGGCAAGCAAGCATGCAAGTGGCCCATCCCGAGGTTCTAAGCTTGATGATGGAACTAGGGACGGGACAGGGGATCGAGATGGCTCATACCGACGGATGCCCTCGAAGTCCCGAGGTGGTGCGCGAGGAGGCTCAAGTGGGGGATTTCGGCCATTCTCAATTAAGAGCGGATGGAATGGAGACGAAATGTCTACAAATGTCATTAGTACGAATAAATACTACTCTCTCATGGCCATTGGAGAGTACGATGTTGAGGGGTGTGGAGAGGAGGATGTGGCGGCGATGGATATCCAACCACATTACGAACATACCGAGGACACCCCTTTGCAAATTAACGTCGGGGAACTCACAAGGGAGGAAGATCGACATATTGTCTTGTTTCAAGGAGAGCCTCCATACCTTCCGGGTACGAACCTAACTTGTTAATATGTCTTACAATCTTATGTTTTGGAACGCTAGGGGAGTCGAAGCTCCCCCTTCTCTCTAAAAACCTCACTATATTGACCCACCGGAATTTCCCACCCGCCTCCACCTCAACTCCCGTCAACCAACAATCCACTTAGCCTCACGCCATAACAACCTTGCCGACCACCACCTTCACCGGCCGAGACAACCCCATAACTACCGCCCTCGATCCCAAGCCTTTCCCGAGCAACCCCATCGCCCTCCCGGCCATGCCGGACGACCCGACGAGCGAGCCACCCCCTCTTGAGGGAGAGCAAACCCCCTCGGACCAACAAATGAAGTTTTGCTCGAAGGAATCAAACTCCCCGAAGGAGCCGTCTAAGATAATGGCGTTGAAGGCTGCTAAAGCAAAGATCAAGGCTCGAAAGAGCACTCCGGCCCCGACTACTAAAGGGGATGGTCGGAAGAGGTACGTACTCTCCCCACTTCCCGAGGACAAGCAACTAAGGAAGAGAATCGACTTTGGAGAGGAAGATTGCGCCCCGGTTGTGAGCCCTAAATGCAAAAACTCGATCTTTCCGGTGCTTGTAAGTCCCAACATGGCGGACGCATTGCAAGAGGGGGAGAATGTGCAAGGAGAAGTTGAAGAGGAGATAGAAATGGAAAGGCCACATGTGGTCCGAGGCGCAACTTCCGACCTGGTGCTTTTCTCCGGCCAAGATTCCGTCCAAGTCGCCGGAGAGGAGACGGCCGACCACGACATGGAGCCTTCTCAACCGAGCCATGACAAATCCATTGTACTTGGTGCTGCAAAAGTACAAGGAGCCTTGGGGGAGGAGATGGTCAACTTGCCCGATAAGGATATGGGAACAAAAATGCTTTTGGAAAGTAGGTTGGTCCCTTGCCAAAATGGAGAGTCACATGATGCACTAGCCGTTAGTGAGTTTTTGCAGCCTAACCCTACCAACCTTCTCCATGTTGCCTCCTTGGATGCGGCGGACATGCTAGACACCTTGGCGGCGCAGCCACTTCTCAACGCCGGCACGGCGGAGTCCGGCCGGCCGGCGGCCGAGCCAAACCATGCACCTCAATTTGGTATGAACTTTCCCTTGCTATCACCTTCAACCGCTTTCAAGGCCTACCAAACGGAGTTCCCACCCTTGGAGAAAGGCCGAACTCTAAAGCTACGTGATTCCTTTGAGCGTGGCCGACCGAAAGGTGCCGAGATGGTGCCGAGTCCGTGCTCGAGTCAGCACGATCTCCCTTACACGCATGTCAAGCCGGGTGCGGGAGAAGGCCCCACGGTCTCGGCCAGCATGCCCGAGCCCCCGAAAATTGGGGCGAGCCCGTCATCATCTCCTAATTCCGGGGTAATGGCTGACCTCTTTAAGGTAACTCCATCAGCCACAATGAATGGACCACAGTGTAGTAGAGAAGAGGGAGTCGGGGTCGGTTCGAACGGCAACTTGCGGGCCAATGGTGCCGAGATGGGCTCGGTAACCACAAATGCATGGCGCTCAATGGCGGACCTGATCAAGGGAGCCCCCGATCCGAATGGACCGCAAGTGTTCGTGGCCGACAAGATCCAAACCATTGGATTAGCATCAGTCTCAAATGGGATACCATCAATCTACTTCTCGGGGCTGGAAATCCGGAAGCTTGCCGAAAACGTAGGGCACGCCATTGTAGGTAAATTCTCACACTCTATCCCGACAGCCGGACAAATTCAAAAGGCTTTTAATAACATGAAATTTTAATGTGGCTTTACATGGAAATACATTAATGCCAAGCACATTCTTATTCAATGCGAGGACTTGGTGGATTACGCAAGGCTCCTTGGTGGCCCGAAGGGGACGCCGGTGTGGCTCATCGATCGGCATCCAATGAGGGTGTTCAAATGGTCTCCGGATTTTGACGCCTATTGTGAGTCCCCGATTGCAGCAATATGGTGTAACCTAATTGGCCTTCCGATCCACCTATTCGATCAATCAGCCCTCTTCGCCATTGGCAAGCTCCTAGGGACGCCAATACAAGTTGACCGAGCCACCGCAAACAAGACAAGGCTCTCCTTTGCGCGCATTTGCATCGAGATTGATATCACGAAACCACCCCCGAAGAAATCATACTTGATATTTGTGGAAGAGAGACGGCCCAACAAGTGCGGTGGGATAAAATTCCAGCCTATTGTCGGGAGTGTAAGCACGTCGGCCACTCGAGCAATGTTTGCTATGCTGTGGGAAAGACCGAGAGGCCACCGAAAAGAAACTACAACAATGCAGCCCCCCAAAAAGCAAATCAAGATGGAAAAGCAAGCCACGGAAAAGCAAGCCACGGAAAAGCAAGCCAATTTGGAGGCCAAGCAAAATGATAACAATGAGTGGAGACGGCAAAGGAGAAACAAAGGAAAGGGATCACCCCCGAAAGCTAGGCAGAGTGGGGAGGAGTCGGTCTGGGAGGGTCCGGACATTGTGGGCAACCTTCAAGAAGATGATGGGCTTGGGAAAGGTCAACTTAACACAAGGCCGGTCCAAGGTGAGGAAGCCGCTACTAAATACTCAATGGGGCCGAGTCGAATAAAATCGAAATATGAGGAATCAATGGGTGTGCCGTGGGAACATGGAGACACAAGCCGTCGGATGGCTTTGAGCTCCCGAGGTGGGTCAAGAGGGGGCTCGAGAGGGCGAGGGCGACATCCCTCATCAAACCATGGAAGGAGTGAAGATGAGTGGACGGGCAATGTCATGAGCACAAACAAGTACTACTCGCTCATGGCTAACGGGGAATTTGACGTCGAAGCATGTGGCGAGATGGATGAGGTGGAAATGGAACCTTTGGTGCACAACCTAAGGATGCCTCGCAACAAGTTGATGCCGACAATCACTCGATGGATGATGACCATCAGATTGTCATATTCCAAGGAGGGCCTTCAAACCTTCCGGGTACGACCCTACCTTGTTAATCATGTCTTACAACCTTATGTTTTGGAACGCTAGGGGAATCGCTAATGCGCCGACCCAAAACGTCCTTAAAAGACTAATCAAGTGTTATAATGTCATGTTTCTTGCAATAATGGAGCCACTCACTAATCCCGACCCGGATCGGTATTCCAAGGTGCTGGGACTAAATTTCAAAGGATCAAATACGTCTGGTAAGATATGGGTATTCGCTGAGGAGGGTGCCAACTTCATCATTGAGGAGGACTCGGACCAAGTCCTACACGGAAGGCTTACTTCGCACCGCATGGCGAATCATATCTCCATTTCGGCCATCTACGCTAAATGTAGTAGGTTGGAGCGACACCCTCTGTGGGATAAAATGAGGGAGATATCATTCAGGACGGAAGGAACCCCGTGGCTGATTGGAGGGGATTTTAATACGATCCTTGCACACGAAGATAGGGTTGGTAGTGAAACCAACCGGCAAGCAGAGATGATTGATTTTGCTGAAGCAATTGAAGATTGCCGGCTTTTGGACCCGGGATTCGATGGTGCGGAGTTCACTTGGGCTAAAAATGGCTTGTTTGAGAGGTTGGACAGGCTGCTTGTTAATGAGGCATGGTCTAATGCATTTGAGGCAACAAGGGTGACTAATCTCCCAAGGGTTTCCTCGGATCATGGTCCGATTCTTGCAAGGTGTAAGATGCCGAGGCTTCCCTCCGGGGGCAGCGCCTTTCGTTTCCAAAACATGTGGGTCCGGCATGAAGGCTTCCTGCAGCTTGTGCAGAATATTTGGGCTCAACCAACAGAGGCGAGTGGGCTATTGAATCTCCAAACTAAGCTTGCTAGGAGCAAAAAGGCCCTCAAGGCGTGGAACAAGGAGGTTTTTGGCAACATTCACGCCAATCTCAAAGGAATGGAGGAAAGAATCGCGCAGGCTCAAGCCGACTTTGAGGCTGATCCAATGCCACACAATAGATCTGAGATCAACAAAAGCATTGCCGAGTACATCCTCCTTCTCCGGATGGAGGAGGACTTCTGGAGGCAAAAGGCGGCTCTAAGGTGGCTAGCAGATGAAGATAAGAATACCAGATTCTACCAAAGCTGGGTGAAGCAGAAGAGAGTTAGACTCCGAATTCACTCTATCAATGTGAATGGCCGGGAGATTGCAGATGAAACTGAGATACGGCACTCGGCGGTCGAATTCTTTCGGAGCCTTCTCGCCCCGGACACCCCGGACCTTGAGGACCTGGACCTTGATCTTATTCAACAACTCCCCCCCTCAACGGATCTTGAGGAGCTACACTACCCACCGAACTCCGAGGAGGTGAAGAAAGCGGTTTTTGACATCTCCGGGGACAGTGCTCCAGGTCCGGATGGCTTCTCGGCCGTCTTCTACCAAACATGTTGGGGGATTCTTGGAACGGATGTGGTGGAAGCCATAAAACAGGTCTTTCTTGGGGCCTACCTCCCTCGGAGCGTTACGACCACAAACATTGTCCTTATCCCGAAGAAGGCCTCGCCCGAGACATGGGCCGATTATCGCCCCATAAGCCTTTGCAACGTCCTCAACAAGATTATTACAAAAGTTCTAACCGCACGCCTTGCGCCTTTTTTGCCACAGGTTATCTCCCCGAACCAGAGTGGATTCGTGAAGGGGCGGCTCCTACATGACAACGCCCTCCTCGCCCAAGAGATGTTCCACGAATTAGCAAGGTGCTCCCCTGCACCGAATGTGGCCATTAAGATCGACATGGCCAAGGCGTATGATAGAGTGCAATGGAGCTTCTTGATCAAGGTGCTTCGGCGCATGGGTTTCTCGGATGCGTGGATCGACCTGATTGAAAGATGCATTGGTTCTTGTTGGTTCTCGGTCCTTATTAACGGTGTCCCAACTGGATTCTTCAAATCTACTCGGGGGCTCAGACAAGGAGACCCCATCTCCCCGGCGTTGTTTGTGATTGCCGCAGAGTATCTCTCCCTGGCCCTCGACAAGCTCATCCTTGGTAAAAAAGAGATGACCTTCAAAGCGGCCAGGAGGTGCATGGAAATCAGCCACTTAGCATATGCCGATGACATTATTATCTTCACTCAAGCAGCTGCAACCCCATTGCGTCGGCTTAGAGAGTGCCTTGACGGGTATGAGAGAGTCTCCGGGCAGCAAATCAATCTTGCAAAAAGTAATTTCTATATTGCTGAAGCGCACGAGCATTGGGCGCATGAAATCCAAAACGAAGGAGGCTTTGCTCGGGGGTCCTTCCCATTCCTCTATTTGGGGGTCCCTATATACCGTGGAGTCAAGAAAACTGAAATGTTCATGTTCATTCGAGAGAAGATCGCTAGAAGGATTTCCGGATGGGCGCATCGTCATCTATCTTTTGGAGGAAGGCTAACTCTCATTAAGAGCACTCTTGAGGCAGTTCCTATCCACATCTTCCAAGCCATTGAGCCCACGGCCGGAACCCTTAAGCTACTCGATCAGCAATTGGCTCGCTTCTTTTGGGGCTCGACGACTGAGAAAAAACGGACACATTGGATCAGCTGGGACCAAATGTGCCTCCCCACCAAGGAGGGAGGGCTTGGGATCCGAAAGTTCACAGAAGTTCTAAGAGCATTCAACATTAAACTCTGGTGGCGGTTCAGAGAACAGAACTCTTTATGGGCCCGGTACATGATGAGAAAGTATTGCGCCAATTCCTCGCCACTTTCGCCAAGGATCACGGGAAGGAATAGCCCGACGTGGAGGAGGCTGGCCAAAGCTTGGGCCCACGCTCACCCGCACATTCGTTGGATTGTTGGTCAAGGTAAGATCTACTTCTGGGATGATATATGGCTTGGCAACGTCCCTCTTAGGGGGCTATGTTTCGACGAGAGGGGCAGCCCTACAACGATTGTCTCGGATTTTATCACGGTGGTGAGTGGGACGCTCCAAAACTCCAAGTTCTCCATGACCAGGCGTGCCTTCCCCAACAGATCATTGATCAAATTTGCAAAACCCCCCCGATACTCCCCGGGGAGCCGGACATCCCACGATGGACGCTCACAAGGCGAGAAGATTTCTCGCTAGCCTCGACTTGGGAGACGGTCCGGTCGCCTCAACCCATCATCCAAGGGCTCGAGGAGATTTGGACGGCTGGCCTCACAACTACCATCGCTATCTTCAATTGGAGGCTCATATCTAACCGCATCCCTGTTGACGCAAAGCTGCAATGGCGCAAGATTGAACTCGCATCCAAATGCCAGTGCTGCCCACACAGGCCTAGTACCGAGTCTCTCCAACATCTCTTCATTCAAGGAGTAGGTGCAACAAGAGTGTGGAGGGAATTCGACGGGTGGTTCGAAGGCTCGGCCCCCACTCTCATGGTCAATGACACGATCCCAACAAGAATTGAGGTATGGGCTAGAAGAGTGCAGCAGCCGGGAAGGAAGCACCTCAGCCGAGCCATGCCTTACCTTATCTTCTGGTTCCTCTGGGCAGAGAGAAATAGAAGCCGCCATCATGATGTTCAATTCAAACCGAGCAATGTGATTTGGCAAATCCTCACTTTCGTCCGAAACAGCATGGCCAATGGGAGGCTTAAGCCAAAGCATTGGAGAGGGGTTAGGCTCGGAGTCAGTATCCCAAGCCATGCCGAACCTGAACGGCTACCGCGACTCGCTATGATGGTTAAGTGGGAACCACCGGATCAGGCCTGGATCAAACTTAATACGGACGGGTCCTTTAATGAAGCAACAGGAAAAGCTGGGGGAGGCGGCCTCATTCGAGACCATTTGGGTAAGGCGCTCGTCGCCTATGCGCTCCCTCTCGAAGCACATTCACCACTCGAAGCCGAACTACTCGCCATGCACCACGGCTTGATGCTGGCCTCGGAGCTTGAGAAACCAATTTGGCTCGAATCGGACGCCGAGCAAGCACTCAATCTCATTAAAGGGCCAAGTTGGGGGCCTGCTCACACTCGCCAAGCCATGGCCCACATGACCTTACACAAGCGTCAACTCACACTCCGAACTACCTTCATCCACCGTGAAGGCAATAAGGCGGCTGACTTACTTGCGAAGATTGGTGTCGACTTGAGTCACAGTCGAGTCTTGGAGGCCCAAGACTTACCGAGAGCCGTCCAAGATGTCATTCGAATGGAACAAATGGGGATTCCGAACTTCCGGGTCCGTGCTGAGGAAGATGCTTAGGAGGACACCGTAGAGTAGGCGGGTGTCGAGCCATTTGTGACACGACCCCTACTTACTCTTGTGGTGATTTGGCCTTTTGATTGTCCTTGTTTTGGTTGTAATAGTTAGTTGTAATAGCCGCTTGTAACCCTAAGCCTCGAGCTAGGCTAATTGTAACCGAGAAATATTTTGCTATATAGGGATGAGGGACCCACGAACCCTCCACCGTTAAGGTGTTTGACAAAAAAAAAACGCTAGGGGAGTCGCTAATGTGCCGACCCAAAATGTTTTAAAGAGACTAATCAAATGTTACAATGTTATGTTTCTTGCAATAATGGAGCCACTCACAACTCCCGATCCGGACCGATACTCTAATGTGCTTGGGCTAAAGTTCAAAGGCGCTAATACAACCGGCAAGGTTTGGATCTTCACCGAAGAAGAAGCTCATTTTGATATTGAAGAAGATGGGGATCAGATTCTTCATGGTAGGTTAACTTCACACCGCATGACTAGTCCCATCGTCGTCTCGGCCGTTTATGCAAAGTGTACAAGATCAGAAAGATACCCACTCTGGGACAAAATGAGGACATATTGAACCAGGTGGAAGGAATGCCATGGTTAATTCGAGGGGACTTCAACATGATCCTCTCACATGCTGATCGGGTAGGGAGTGATACCAATCGGCAGGGCGAGATGATTGACTTTGCGGAAACAATAGAAGATTGCCGTCTCCTTGACCCGAGCTATGATGGAGCGGAGCATACGTGGGCCAAAAACGGGCTATTCGAAAGGCTGGACAGAATGTTTGTGAGCGAGAGTCTCCTCGGACCACGGGCCGATCCTCGCTCGATGCAAGATGACGAGACCTACCACGGAGGGTAGTGCCTTCCATTTCCAAAACATGTGGACCCGACATGAAGATTTTAAGAAGATAGTCCAAGATAGTTGGGAGCAACACACCGGGGCGACCGGGCTCCTAAATTTCCAAATCAAGTTGGCTCGTAGCAAAAAAGCCTTAAAGGCATGGTATAAAGAAGTCTTTGGGAACATACATGATAACTCACAAGGATGGAAGAAGAGATTGCAAAGGCCCAAGCCAACTTCGAATCTGACCCAACGCCCCGGAACAGAACAGAGATAAATAAGAACATTGCTGAATACATCCTCTTACTTAAAATGGAGGAGGATTTCTGGCGACAAAAGGCGGCCTTGAGGTGGCTTGCGGAGGGAGACAGAAACTCCAGATTCTATCAAAGCTGGGTGAAACAGAAGAGGGTCAGGCTGCGAATCCACTCTATTCGTGCAAATGGTCAGGAGCACACGGATGAAGCTGAGATTCAAAATTCGGCGGTTGAGTTCTTCCAGAGTCTTCTTGCACCGGACAACCCAGTGCTCGACGAGCCGGACCTAAACCTGATCCATCAAATATCTCCTTCGGACGACCTTGCGGACCTTCATAAGGCACCAGATCCAGACGAGGTGAAGAGAGCAGTTTTTGAGATATCCGGGGATAGTGCTCCCGGACCGGATGGCTTCTCGGCCACGTTCTATTAAGCGTGTTGGCCGATTGTTGGAAGGGATGTCGTGGAAGCGATCTCACAGTTCTTCAACGGGGCTTACCTCCCTCGAAGTGTCACGGCCACAAACATTGTCCTTATCCCAAAGAAGGCTTCGCCCGAGACATGGGCCGACTATGGTCCTATTAGCCTCTGTAATGTCTTCAATAAGATCATCACCAAAGGACTAACGGCCAGACTCGCACCTTTCTTGCCACAGGTCATCTCCCCCAATCAATCTGGTTTTGTGAAGGGACGGCTCCTGAACGACAATGTCCTCCTCGCCCAAGAGATGTTCCTTGAGATCGCTAGGTGTTCCCCGGCCCCGAATGTGGCGATCAAGATTGACATGGCCAAGGCCTATGACAGGGTCCAGTGGGGCTTTCTTACAAAAGTACTCCGACGCATGGGATTCCCGGAGGCCTGGATTAGCCTTATTGAAAGGTGCGTTGGTTCCTGTTGGTTTTCTGTTCTTATTAATGGTGCCCCCGCCGGTTTTTTCAGATCAACCCGAGGATTACGACAAGGAGATCCCATCTCACCTGCCTTGTTCGTAATGGCGGCGGACTACTTGTCGATGGCCCTTGACAAGCTCATTCTCGGCCAAAGGGAGATGACATTCAAAGCCTCGAGGCGGTGCATGGAAATCAGCCACTTAGCATACGCCGACGATATCATTATCTTCACAGAAGCGGCTGAGACTCCCCTACGCCGACTCAACCTCGCCAAAAGCACCTTTTACATCGCTGAAGCTCATGAGCAATGGGCACAGGCAATCCAATCTGAAGGTGGCTTTGCTCGGGGGACCTTTCCCTTTCTCTACCTGGGAGTTCCCATATACCGGGGAGTCAAGCGCACGGATATGTTTATGTTTATCCGGGAGAAGGTTGCTAGAAGGATTTCTGGATGGGCGCATAGACACTTATCTTTTGGAGGGAGGCTAACTCTCAATAAGAGTACCCTGGAGGCGATCCTTATCCACAATTTTCAAGCTATTGAGCCAACAGTCGGTTCCCTTAAGCTCCTTGACCAACAATTGGCGCGGTTCTTTTGGGGCTCGACAAATGAAAGGAAAAGAACCCATTGGATTAGCTGGGATCAAATGTGCCTCTCCACCAACGAAGGAGGGCTTGGAATTCGCAAGTTCAAGGAGGTGCTGCGAGCCTTCAATATTAAATTGTGGTGGCGATTTTGAGAACAGAATTGTCTATGGGCACGTTACATGATGAGTAAGTATTGCTCCACATTTTCGCCTCTCACCACGAGAATCTCGGGAAGAAGTAGCCCAACGTGGAAGAGGTTGGCCAGAGCTTGGGCCCCATGCGCACCCGCACATTCGATGGATAGTCGGAGCTGGACGGATTTATTTTTGGGATGATATTTGGATGGGAAATGTACCACTTAGGGGGCTTTGCATTGATGAGAGGGGCAACCCTGGCACGACCGTTTCGGAGTTTATCAAGGAAGGTGCTTGGGACGAACCTAAATTGCAGCTACTACATGACCAGGTTGGCCTCCCACAACAGATCGTCACTGATATCCTCGACACCCCAATTCTCTCTGGGGAGCCGGATCTACCGAGATGGACCTTATCCCGGTGCGGTGAGTTTTCTCTAGCCTCAACGTGGGAAGCACTCCGGGTGACAAGGCCCATCATCCAAGGACTTGAAGATATTTGGAAGGCAGGTCTCACTACAACCATTGCCATGTTTATTTGGAGGCTCCTCTTTAACCGTATTCCAGTCGACTCAAAGCTCCAATGGAGGAAGATCGAGCTAGCGTTCAAGTGTCAATGCTGCCCCTTTAGGCCACATACCGAGTCCCTACAACACCTCTTCATCCAAGGAGTGGGCGCCTCAAAGGTGTGGAGGGAATTTGACGGGTGGTTCGAAGGCTCTTCTCCACCACTTCGGATCAACGATACCATACCAACTAGGCTCGAAGTATGGGCGACAGATTGCAGCAACCGGGTAGGAAACACCTCAGCCGGCTCATGCCTTATCTTATATTTTGGTTTATCTGGGCAGAAAGGAACAGAAGCAGACATCAAGAAGCCCAATTCTAGGCGAACAATGTGGCAGACCCTCACCTTCATCCGGAATAACATGTCCAATGGCAGCCTCAAGCCGAAGCATTGGAAGGGTGTTCGACTTGGAGTGAACATTCCGAGTCACATCGCTCCAAGAAGGCCGCAGCCGCTAGCCATGATGATCAAATGGAACCCACCGGACCAACCATGGCAGAAACTTAACACGGATGGTGAGTTTTGCGAGTCAACCGGGAAAGCCGGAGGAGGAGGCCTCATTCGGGACCATTCGGGAAGGATGCTTGTAGCCTTCGCACTCCCCCTCACCGCACAATCAGCCCTTGAGGCCGAGCTACTAGCCATGCACCATGGCTTGACAATGGCTAAAGAATTTGCCAAACCAATTTGGCTCGAAGTGGATGCCGAGCAAGCAATTAAATTGGTTGAAGGAAAAGGCTGGGGGCATGCACACATCCGCCAGGCCATGGTGCATATCGCTCTACACAAGCGTTGCCTTACTCTCCGCACTACCTTCATATACCGCGAGGGAAATAAGGCCGCCGACTTCCTTGCGAAATTGGGATTAGAGTCGAGTAATGGCCAAGTATTGAATGCCCAAGCTGTACCGAGAGGCCTCAAGGACATCATTCGAATGGAGCAAATGGGGATCCCCAATATTCAGGTCTGGGAACAGGATGGAGAGCGTGAGTAGGAAAGGATACCAAGGAAGGACTCCGCCGATTTTGTCATCATCGAACACCAAAGAGTACGTAGGTGTCGTGCTACCATCGGCATGTCCCTTATCTACTCTTATGGTGTAATTATTCTAGAAATTTGTACATGTTTTTTGACCTTCTAGGCATAGTTAGGGTTATCGGTTGTCTTGTAATCCTAATTTTGTATCCTTTATCATTTATGCAATATAGGGATGATGGACCCACGAACCCTCCACCGTGAAGGTGTTTGATTAAAAAAAAAACTTCAAGCTCCACAAGCATAGTTTTTTTTATCGAACAACTTCACGGTGGAGGGTTGAGTAGGTCCCTCATCCCATATATATCATAAAATTAAAGTTTGTACAAAGACCATTCCCAAAAGTGGAGGGTCCAAGAAGGAAGCGCATTACATAAAGGCTATATCTACCTTAACAAAATCAAAGACAACCACTCTAGGAAAACCGAAAACTATCCTCAAAATCTGAAACTAGGCATGCCGAGCTGGTCAAGCCTTGCCATGGCTATTGTCCGAGCTGGAATTGCGCTCCCTCAAACCTTTCCAGGGCCCGCCTGTCTTTCAGTTTCGTCATTAGGAAGTCCGCTACTTTGTTGCCTTCTCTTTGGATGTGCGAAATCCTCCATTGAACTCCTCTTAACTCCATGATGATCTATGCCATGGTGTGCCTTGTTTCTGCCGATCCCAACTGTCTCTTCCGCAACAGCAAACTAATCATTTCGGCAAACCAAACTTCAGCCCTTGATTATAGAGAGAGACGCTCTTCCTTCTCTCTAACAATCCCCTCACCCTAACTCCCGCCGCCTCCCACCACTTCTCCCCCACGACCACCCCACGGTTCTCACCACGCCGGCCACCACACTATCCCTTCCCTCCCCAATCGCCGATCATTGAACCACACGGCTCCAATCTCGCCGTGCGCCCTTACTACTCTGTGCTTATCTCCACCATCATCCACCCCAAAACCCGTCGCCACCCTTGATTTCCACTCCCCCAAACTTGCCCCTTGCTCGGTGAAGGTGCTCTCGGCTCGGCCATGGCGGAACCTCCACCAGACCTGCGACAAGCCCCGAGGAAGCGAAGACCATCCAGGACCAGCTCATGGTTTTCCGGTCCATTTATAATACCTCTCCTAAACCGACGGCCAAGGGCATGAAATTGAAGGCCGTTAACTACCGGCTAAAAATCCGAAAGAGCACTCCGACTCCTTCTACCAAGGGACGGAAGCGATTTGTCCCTTCACCACTCCCGGAGGACAAGCAGCTCCGTAAGAAGCTTGTGTTTGGTAAAGAAGATAGTCCCACCACCGGGTCACCAAAATGCAAGGTGTCCATCTTTCCGGCGAGCGACCACATGGATGAAATTGGGAACTCTTCCCCTAAGGGCACCGCGACTACAAATATTGACGAGGAAGTCACCTTGGTGAACGGAACCTCCACCGGTGACGGAACAGCCGCGGCGGCCGCGGTGGCCGCGGCGGTGCCGGACCCCGATCAGAACTCCGTCGGAGACGTGGAGTTCACCAGCGATGATAGGGACACACTTCCCCTAGTACCAAGGTGCATGGTGGATTGTCCAAAGGAGGTACAAGTGTCCTTGGTGGATGTGAAAGTCAAATTGCCCGAAATGGATACAACAACAAAATCACTTTCCGAAAGTTGTTTGGTGGCTTGGCAAGCCGAGACATTACGTGAGCACATAGCCGTTACAGCCCATGTGCAGCCAAAAAAAGACTCCATCTTGCATCTTGTCACTCTTGACACGCCGGAAATTTTAGACTCCATGGGGGCGCAGCCCCTTCTCGGAGACAATTGGCCGGCGGACCTAGCCGGAAATGCTGGACCGAACCTCTTCCTCCCATGGGCTTCCGGACCTTCCCCCGAACCTCCCTCGGTAGCAAATGGCCCATCGTTGGAGGATTTCCCACCCCTTGAATGAGGCCGGACCCGCAAAATCCGAGATGCCTTTGAAAGTGGTCGGCCGCATCCGAGCCAACCTCCAAAGCCGGACGCTCCACCACATCAAGTCACGGCAGGTTCCTCGGCCCCCAACAAGGCTTCCGCGGCGACCGATAACAAGGCCTCGGATGCGGACGGGAGGCCAGCCGATGATGACACGTCAATGTCCGATGTGCTCGAGCACCGTGGGCCCCAAGCTTTGGCTGGTTCCGAGCCTGTAGGCAATGCTTGGGTGGCACGGCACAAGGCCCCATTGAGTAACTTCCGACCCAAAGGAAATGAGGATGGCGTGTGGCACACAAGCGCACCCAAGAACATGGCGTATATGGTTCGGGTATCGCCGAACCCCGAGGGCCAAAAGTGTTTGAGCCGGAGAACATTCCTAATATTGGCTTTGCGACCACTTCCAATGGCATCCTGACAACTTACTTCTCCGGAGCGGAAGTCCAAAAGCTAGCCTCGAGCCTTGGGCACGCCATTGTGGGTAAGTTCTCCCACTCTATTCCCACTTCATACCAAATACAAAAGGCCTTATATAATATCAAATTCACTCGAGGTTTTACATGGAAATATATTAATGCTAAGCATATACTTGTTCAATTTGAGGATATGGAGGATTATGCCTGATTGCTTAGTGGACCGAAAGGCACTCCGGTGTGGTTTATTGATCGTCATCCCATGAGGGTTTTCAAATGGTCCCCGGATTTTGATGCGTATTGTGAGTAACCGATCGCGGCAATTTGGTGCAATCTCATTGGCCTCCCAATCCACCTTTTTGATCACTACGCCCTTTTTGCCATCGGTAAATTGCTTGGAACCCTGATACAAGTGGATCGTGCTACGACCAACAAGTCGAGACTCTCGTTTGCTCGTATTTGTATTGAGATTGACATCACGAAGCCACCTCCCGAGGAGTTTATTCTAGATATTTGTGGACGTGAGATGGTGCAAAAAGTGAAATGGGACAAGATCTCGGCCTATTGCATGGAACGTAGGCATGTTTGGGCATAAAAGTGAGGTGTGTTATGCCGCGGGCAAGGTTGAGCGTCCCCTGAAGAGGAACTACAATAATGTAACACTGGGACAGCTACACCATGAAAGTCAAGGTGGAAGGGACAAAACGGAACAACAAAAGCAAATGGCTAGTACCAACGAGTGGAAACATCAAAAGAGAAACAAAGGGCCGAAGGGGCAGCCAAAGGCCGGAACCTCGGCTAATGAATCCGAGCCAAGGGAGTGGTCGGGTGCGGATATCATGGGCAAAGTGCATGGTAACTTTGAGGTGGTCCCGAACGCATGCGTTCATGAGGGTGGTGAGAGCTCCTATGGTCGAGAAATCTTCGATAAAACCATTGGAGTGCTCGCTAGTTCCACCCCTCTTGAAGGTGAATTTCATAGAGCAACGAATGGATACACGCCTGCAAGACGGGGGGCATTCACTAGTTGGAGGGGTGGTGCATGGGGCGTGCCAAGAACTCCCGCGGATGGGGGGGCGATGAGGTTATCCTCGGCAAGGGGCCGAGGGTCCCAAGCATCCCGAAATGTCCTAAGCTCCACCAATATTACTCTCTCATGGAGAATGAAGATTTCTTAGAAGATGATGATGGATTGGAGGGGGAGGGAGATGCAGAGGGGATACCCCGAACCATTCATGAAGCCGATGGGGAAGATCCTATGCTCATGAATGAGGAGGAGTTCCTAGGAGAGGAACAACTCAAATGGTGGAATTTCAGGGGGAACTCTCACGGTCACCGGGTAAGATACTTCCCCATTAATCATGTCTGTCAACTTTATGTTTTGGAACGTTAAGGGAGTTGCTAACGCGCCTACCCAAAATGTTCTTAAAAGATTAATTAAAACTCATAATATTCATTTTCTTGCAATAATGGAGCCGCTCACAAGCCCTAACCCGGAGAAGTTCTCAAAGGCTTTAGGGCTGGCTTTTCAAGGCTCGTATAGAAATGGGAAGATTTGAGTGTTCGTTGAGGAGGGGGCCAGCTTCGTGGCCGAGAGAGATATGGATCTGGCCTTATTCGGCCGTTTTGGATCCCCTCGCCTAGCTAGCCACTTGTGTGTCTCGGCGATTTATGCAAAATGCACTAGGTCCGAATGACTCCATTTATGGGATGAATTGAGGGAGTGCTCTATACTCATGGAGGGCACACCTTGGATGATCGGAGGGGACTTCAACACCATTCTCCATCCGCGAGACAGAGTTCATTGAGGACTGCAGGATACTAGACCCGGGCTTTGATAGGTCGGAGTTCACGTGGGCCAAGAATGGCCTCTTCAAAAGATTGGATAGAATCCTTGTGAACGAACGGTGGGCACAAAGTTTGGAAACTACTCGGGTGATGAACCTGCCCCGGATTGCCTCGGACCATGGGCCTATGTTGGTTAGACGCAAAGTGACAAGCAACAACATCGGGGAAGGCCATTCAAGTTCCAAAACATGTGGATTAGGCACGAAGGATTTGAGGACCTTGTACAGGGAGATTGGATCCAACCGACGGAGTCCGAAGGCCTCCTCAATTTCCAAATCAAACTAGCTCGGTTAAAGAGAACCCTAAAGGTGTGGAACAAGGAGACTTTCGGGAATATTCATAACAACCTCAGGGATATGGAGGCAAAAATTGCATTGGCCCAAAGTGATTTCGAAGGAAGGACAACCCCGGAGAACAGGACAGAGATCAATAGATGCATCGCCGAGTACATTCGACTCCTTAAAATGGAGCAGGATTTCTAGCGCCAAAAGGCTACCCTAAGATGGCTAGGGGAGGGCGACAAGAATACTAAATTCTACCAAAGTTGGGTCAAGCAAAAAGGATTCGCATGTGCATCCACAAGATCAATGTGGGCGGCCGGGAGATCTCGGATGAAATGGAGATCAGAAACTCGGCGGTGGAGTTCTTCCAAGACCTCCTGGCCCCGGGCCCCCTCACACTTTCCAAGCCAGACCTTGGTTTGATTCACCAACTCCCACCCTCGGATGAAGTGGCTGCACTACCCGAGCCCCCGTCCGCAGATGAAGTTAGAAAAGTTGTTTTTGACATCTCCGGGGATACTGCCCCAGGGCCGGATGGATTCACGGCCTTATTCTACCAGGCCTATTGGGCGACGGTTGGGCCGGATATGGTGGCGGCAATTGGTCAATTCTTCCGGGGTGCCTACCTTCCACGTAGCGTCACGGCCACAAGCATAGTCCTCA